>NC_031999.1:11292532-11337294 GCF_001879085.1 Nicotiana attenuata
GAACCTGAAAGAAAGGATATATTCTCGCAGATTTTCTGTCTCGACTGGAAGAATTCTTGAAGAGATTTTCCCCTAGACTTCTAGAAGTCAAAGCAAAAGCTAATCAGTCACATCTTCATGTTTTCAAGTTTACCAGGAACAATTTCATCAAAGCCAACAGATCATCCACCGGAATTGTTCAACCTCATGGATCCCTTTGATCCGTCAATTATTATGGAAAGAAGAACTCATTACGAGCTCCAAGTTTTCCGACAACATGGAGGATCCATTCTCAAGACATATGGGGTCAATCCAGAATATCCGTTCTGCCATATATTCATAGCTCAAGCCAAGGATTTTCCACAAGAACTATTATGGTTTTTCTGGTACCTATGCCATCAGTATTATATTTTCATGGAATTCAAATGCAACATCTTCAAGGATTTCGATAACATTGCACCAGCCCTTAAAATATTTTTGCTATGCTTCAAACCTAGAAGATACTGGATGAAATGTTTCAATGATTCCTACACAGCAAAGGTATTCATGTTTCATAGGCCAGTAAAGATTATTAATGGAAAAGTCCAGGCGCAAGTAGAGGCATCATTCTGGTGGAAATTTCCCGTGTCCATTTTATCAATGGAGGAAGAATATAGCGAGGCACAAAGAATCCTTTTTCAGCAAAATATGTGCATTCCGAAAGAGATATGGCCAAAAGATTGGGCAAGCTGGAATTAAATACAAGCAATCATCCTCACTGGGAAAGAGTCCGGGCGGCAGCAAAAGAATATCAAACCCCATACGAAGTCATTCGAGAAAAGATCACTCAAGACATTTTCAGGTTGAGGTTGCGGATTACATCTCTCAATCCAAAAGAGAAAGAGCACCGCGAAGAAGGACCGTCAAATTCCAGGCGTTACTACACAAGGTCTTTGAAAAGATGCCTAGAAGACAACCCTAGAATCAATGAAGAATAATTACCTAAATCCCTGCTAATCCCACCATAATCCTAGATTAGCCACTAAAAGACTCTCAAAAATATCCTACCCAAGCCAAGACAAATTTCCACATCTTTCCATATTATCCGGGCCCCACTTCAACTTGTTTTCACATGCTTCCACATGCCTCCACATGCTTCAACACATGCAACACCATACTTTCACATGGCGTCACATGCTCCCACATACTTTCACATGCTACACCATGTTTTCAGGCGTTTTTTAGTTGTTTTGCCTAAAGTCCTTCACATGCTTAGAAGGACCCACTTGTAAGATAAGTTTTCCATGTAAGATAGGTTTATTTTATCATGTAAGTTTGTCTTGTAATAACCTCCTAGCCCTATATAA
This sequence comes from Nicotiana attenuata, assembly GCF_001879085.1. Lineage (NCBI taxonomy): Eukaryota > Viridiplantae > Streptophyta > Magnoliopsida > Solanales > Solanaceae > Nicotiana > Nicotiana attenuata. The sequence continues at coordinate 11,293,858 of NC_031999.1, forward strand.
AGGAGGTCTTGTAGTAGTTGGAAGATCATCTTGCAATCATCTTGTAACCTTTGTAAAACTTCTTTTGATATATTACATATGAGTGCTTTCTAAATTTCCCTCTTGTTCTTTCTTTCGAATGGATGAAAAGGCCGGTCCATGTATGAAAATAGAGTAAGGATACTCTAAGAAAGTTAGCTTATTGTAAGTACGAAAGTTTTCTGAGTTATAAACAGCTAACGTTGGTTATAGTACAAATATTTTCGGAGTTGTGTAGCTTGGCAAACCGTCCCTTATGGGTTGTTGAAGCCAGCCCCTTTGTAGGAAAACTTTTGCGACTATAAGCAAATTAACTGTTTGTGTAGCTTGGCAAGCCGTCCCTTATGGGTTGTTGAAGCCAGCCCCTTTGTAGGGAAACTTTCGTATCTATGATTTAGTTTGCTTTCTTGGAGTCTCTTGCTCCGTTCTTTATACTGTAAAACTCTTCGTTTTTCCATAACGGGCGTTTCCCTTTCTTCATGAAATCCTTGTGGGATTCGGCACATGATTGTTTACTGAGATGTTGCTCAATCTCTTTGATTTGTTCGTCATTGGTGATTTGGAATAGCCTTGGAATCTCAGAATAAGGTTTGAAGTGCTTTTTAAAAGCTATCCCGTTGGCCCTGATCTGGAATTGATCTCTAAGTTGTCTGTAAATGTCGAATCCAATAATAAGATCCTTTCCTGGTACATCAGACCCTAGCAGCTTGGTTCTGTACTTCAATCCTGGAAAGAACTCAATTGTGATCCGGTGCTTTGTAATGACAGTTGTGGTCAAGATTGCATTTGATGCAGTGTTGAAATCCTTAAAATACGGTACTCATTGATCTTCAGGGAGAACAATAGGATTTATAAGTGAGGAAGCAGCTCCGGTGTCGATGAAAGCAATAACTCAAGTTGGTTTATCCCACTTGGATGAATAAACTTTGAGTTCTACTTGAGGAACGACTGTGAGCGCATTGATCTCCTCTCGGGCTTCGATCATTGGTTCTGAAATTTGGCAATGATCATTGCCTTGATCTTCATAGATATCAAGAGAGAATAAAGTTTCTTCATTGGGTTCATCATCCACAGAGAATATGGATTCAAGGTCCTCTTCCTTGCCGAGATGTGTGCCGGTGTAATCTTCAATTTCTTCAATCAGTTTGACAGATATTCTTGATTGTGGACAATTCTTAGCAAAATGTCCAATCTTATGACAAATAAAACATCTGTTTTTCTTATGAAAATTTCCTGGCCTTCTTCGTTTGAAATATTTTGTGCGTCTCTTGGACCTTGATTTCCCGTCTGAAATTCTTGGCCATTTGAACCTCCTGAATTCTCTCCGTCGCCTAGATGTGTGGCAGGAACATCCTGATCCGGTGATTAGATCAGATTTGCGGCATGCTTTGTCAAGCGCTGGATTGTGTTGGATAATTTGTTTTAGGGCAGAGCGCTTCGTACAAATATCATCCAATGCAACGAAAATAGCTTGTCTGATGTAACCAATTTGTGGGATTGTTATGGACTGAAACTTTTCTTCAATGATGGTCATGGTTCAACTTGCTAGCAACTTTGGAAGGGAAGATACAAAGGCTTGCTTTAGATTGATATCTCCACCGATCTCGAAGTATATCTTCGCCATTTTTTGAAAATGTCTATCAATGTCATTTCTGTCGAATGATACACACTTCATCTCAAAGAGTTGTCTTCGCATTTTCTCCTGTCTTTGGCCAGTATCTCCGCAGAAAACTTCATGTAGGATCCTGATGTTGAAGGCAAAATCTTAGGAAGTAAGAAAAGTATTTTTGTCTTGGATTCCAAGTGAGTTCCACCAATCTCTGAGAATCCCTGAGAACCATGAAGTGAATTCTGAAAGGATGATATACTTTTCTCGTTCAACAAAAATTTTTGTCACCATCCAAGTATAGAAGTCTTGGATCCTTTGAGGCCATTTTGAAACCTTGACGTCATCTAAGGTGAAAGTGTGGAAACCAGTTCCAACTGGTTTTGACGCCATGGGCTCATATCTTTTTTCTGGGATTGGTTCATCTGTCATGCCTTCTTGTTCCTCATCTACTTCAGATATTTCTGGGTCTCTTGGCTGATTTACAAATATTGGGGGATCGTCTTCTTCGGCAGAGTTCGCTGTGGATTCATTGCTTGATTGAGAGCTATCTTCCATTGTTTCATCTTCTGATGAATTTAGAGATTCCGCCCATGGAGTATCTTCCTCTGATATGAATCTTGGCTGGGAGACATAGAGGCCTGGAGCCTTTTGGTTAGAGATCATCAGATTTTCGGGATTCGATCCTTTTGAACTTTCTCCTTGGTCTCGCCTTTTCTTGGTTTGTTTCTGTGCTGCAAGGGCATCTTTCCATTCCCAAACCAATTTTGCGATATCAAAATCATGTTCTTCTTTTGCTGGTTGGGTGAAAGAGATTGGATTTTGCGAGGTAGATGGAAAGGTAGAAAAGGTGTAGTCCAATTTAGGTGGGGAATATGTTTGTGGAGACATAGGGAAGAAGGTAGGCTTTGAAGGGAAAACTAGGGGTTTTTGTGGCTCAAAGTGTTCATTTCTCAAAAGTTGGATTTGTTCCTTGATGGAAATCGTCTCTTTTTGTTGTTGTTGGAAAAATTGAAAAAGTGAAGTTCCTGGCGGACAAATCTCATATTGTAAATTTGCTAACCTTAGTTCCAAAGCTTTGATTAGTCCGGCATGGTGAGACGATGTCTGCTCCATTTTCTTCTCAATTGTTTCCACTTTGCTCATCATTTTGTTCTGTGTATGGGCCACATTCTTTACGGTATTGCCAATGTTGTTCAGGACTTTGTTTTGGCAGATGGAGTTTTCTGATTGCCAATTTATTGTTGCTTCAATGTCACTCGTTGGGGGTTTTTCTCCAGAAGGCTGTTTTATGTTTTTCTTGGGGATTTTTGGGGCATGACTGATACCCTCTTTTTCGAAAGATTGAAGTGGAGGAAAATCTTGGGAGTGGCTGGAACTTGAAGGACTCATCATAAATATTTGCGGATGTGTAGGCTTTTGGGTTGATGGAGTTTTAGGTTTAGGTTGCTTTTTGGATTCTGGGTTACAAGCTGATGGTGGTTTGGGTTTTGGGGTGGTTTCACTATCATCCCAACTTGGAGTGAATTTTTCTGGTAATTTTGGCCATTCCTGGGGTTCATAACTGACAAGAAATTCATATTTACCTGGACGGCTTAATGAGCCAATTGAAGGATCTTTATTTTCATATTTGGCTCGAAATTGTTTTTCAGTAGCTTTCTCCTTTTTCTTGGATTTTGGTTTGCTCTGGTGATGTTCATCATATTCTTCAATTGGATCTTCTACACAGTCTTGGCAGGTGCAATCAAGATCCCATGGGCAGTGACCAATGAAGGGGCATTTGAACCACCATATTCTTTTTCCTTCTTTGTCAAAATATTGGCACCGGTCATATTCTTCCATGATGCTTTGTATATTCCAGAAAAACTCTCCATCAGGTTCTGGGTATGTATCTGTGGTATCTTTGGGTTGAATCATTAGGCAAGAGAAGATGGTTTTATTGGGTTTTTTGAGATGGGAATGGTCAAAGCTTATACAAACGGTTTTGTCACTTCTTTTGGTAAAAGTTGGTTCACCAGATTGCAGAGGTTCTTCAGGTTCCCTTAGCTTTTCGTAATTTGTGATCCAAGAGTCCGGAAGAATTTTGACTAGCTCATCTCTGGAAATCTGTCTGGGTATTTGGGTGCACATGGTGTTCCCTTTGGTAGCATCAATATTTAAGAGTAAAGCATTTTCTCCTCCGGGGAGACAGAGATCCATGGCATGATTTTGGACTCGCCATGCTATTTGGTGGTGAAGAGTAGCTTGGATGGAATCTTTTGCTTGTGGGGCTCCTTGGATTTGGACTTGGATTTTTAGAGCTTCGGTTAGGTATGGGTCATAAAGGGACATGTTAAAATTTGGAAAGATAGTTATGAAGACAGTCCCGGCATTTACGGTAACTTCCGCAGTACCCAAATTTGCATGTTGGTACTCCAAATATCTTGTATCTAGAAGAGAAAGTCGAGCTACGACAGGTTGACCTTTTCTTCCGTGGTACTTAAAGCGATTCGGATAGCACCAAAATGAATATGGGTAAAACCATGATCTCTCCATTGTCTGGGAAAATCATCTGGTATTTCAAGAGTGATAAATTGTTCCTTTCGAGTAGCAAGAATAGGATGCTGGTCAAGTTTTGAGGCAACAACATATTCTTTAACTCCTTTTGGTCTGTGTTGGACTAAGGAACGAATTTGGGTCCAGTGTGCAAAGGATTTTTTGGCAAAAGCTGAGTAAGGGTTTATGAGGGGTAGTTCAATGGAGGATACTTTTTGTTCATCAGGTAGTATATCTACTTCATAGAGGTAATCATATTTTTTGGACAAGGTTTTATATTGAGTAGGGGACATATTCATTTTTCAAGGGAAGAGGATGATGGAAGTAGCCAAATATGTTACATGGATAGTGGCTGCTCAAAACATATGACTAGAAGCAAGAACCAGTTCCTTTCACTTGAGGACTTAAAAGGAGGAAATGTCTCCTTTGGAAATGGGAAGAAAGGTGAGATTATTAGGGTTGGAAAGGTAGGTAAGACATACTCACATTCCATAGAGAATGTCTACTTGATAGATGGCTTGAAATATAGCCTAATCAGTGTATCACAATTGTGTGACAGAGGTAACTTGGTAGCATTCACCTCAACTAAATGTTTTGTGATTAATCTTACTACTGACAAGATTGTTTTGCAGGGAAAAAGAGTTAACAATATTTACATTGTAGATTTGTCCACTCTTTCAGAAAATGAACTCACTTACTTGAGTGTGTTGGATAATGATCCCCTCCTGTGGCACAAAAGACTTGGTCATGCAAGTCTAAATAAACTCAACAAATTAGTTTCCAAGGACCTGGTGATAGGATTACCTAACATCAAGTTCAAGGAAGACAAAGTTTGTGAGGCTTGTGCAAGGGGAAGCAGATAAGATCCTCTTTTAAAAGCAAGGAGATGGTAAGCACGACCAAGACGATTGAACTGGTCCATATGGATCTTTGTGGTCCAATGAGAACATTGAGCAGAGGTGGTAAGAAATATGTGATGGTAATTGTTGATGATTACTCTAGGTTTACTTGGGTATTGTTCCTAACATCTAAGGATAAAGCATTTGACATGTTCACTGCCTTTGTTAGAAAAACTCAAAAACAACTAAGAATCAACTTGCATCAATTAGGTCTGATCATAGAACTGAATTTGAAAATGCTAAGTTTGCTGAATTTTGTGATGAGCATGGTATAGATCATAATTTCTCTGCACCTAGGACTCCTCAACAAAATGGATTAGTTGAAAGAAAGAATAGGACTCTTGAAGATATGGCTAGGACTATGCTTCTTTCTAGTAAACTGCCTCATAGCTTCTGGGCAGAGGCTGTAAATACTGCATGTTACATCATAAATAGGTGCATGACCAGACCTCTTGTAGAGAAGACTCCCTATGAGTTACTTAAAGGGAGAAAACCAAATATATCCCATGTTAGGGCATTTGGATGCAACTTCTTTGTGCACAATAATGGAAAGTACTCCCCAGGTAAGTTTGATCCCAGAAGTGATGAGGGAGTATTCTTGGGATATTCTTCACATGGCAAAGCTTATAAAGTGTATAACAAAAGAACTTTGTGTGTAGAAGAAAGTGTACATGTAGTTTTTGATGAAACTAACATTCTCTCTGAGAGACAGGAACATGAAGATGAAGCCATTGGGCTGGTAAGAGACTTGAGTGAAGTCACAGCTCAAGCTGAAGAGGCATCAAAAGAAGGAAATGGGAGAAACTCCAAACAGAACAAAGAAGAAATGAATCTAATTCCCAAATGGAACCTGTTCACGAGACTGTTTCTCAGCAACAAAACATGGGATAAACTCCAAACAGAAATCAGTTAGTTGTGAAACCTTACAAGTATCAAAGTTCTCATCCCATTGAGAAGATCCTTACTAATCCAACTTCTGGAGTCAAAACCAGATCTCAATTAAAGTATCTGTGTGCTTTTGATGCATTCTTATCTCTTATTGAACGTAAAAATGTTGCTGAAGCTTTGAAGGATGCAGATTGGGTGAATGCAATGCAAGATGAACTCAATCAGTTTGAGAGAAGTCAAGTGTGGCATCTGGTCACAAGACCCAAGGACAGGTCAGTGACTGGCACTAAATGGGTCTTCAGAAACAAACTTGATGAAGATGAAACAGTTACAAAGAACAAGGCAAGGCTAGTGGTCCAAGGCTATAGCCAAGAGGAGGGCATAGATTATGATGAGACCTTTGCTCCAGTAGCAAGACTGGAGGCAATAAGACTCCTCATAGCCTTTACAGCACACATGGAATTTACCCTTCACCAAATGGATGTGAAGAGTTCCTTCCTCAATGGCTACCTAAAGGAAGAAGTCTTTGTCAAACAACCTCCAGGGTTTGAAAGTAAGGAGTATCCAGATCATGTATACAAATTGGACAAGGCCTTATATGGACTCAAGCAGGATCCTAGAGCATGGTATGAACAACTATCCAAATTCCTGCTTGAACATGGCTATAAAAGAGGTAAGATTGACCTATTCTCGGGGGAAAAAGGTAATGATCTACTAGTAGTACAAATTTATGTTGATTACATAATTTTTGGGGCAACCACTGAAAAACTGAGTAAACATTTAGCAAAATTAATGGGGAGTGAATTTGAAATGAGTATGATGGGTGAGCTTAATTTTTTCTTAGGCTTACAGATCAAACAAAACCCTAATAGAACCATGATCCATCAACAGAAATATGCAAAGGAGTTGATTAAGAAGTTTAAAATGGATGAATCAAAAGAAATAGATACACCCATTGCAACTGCCACCAAATTAGACATAGATGAACCTGGTTCATTTGTTGATCAAAAGTTGTATAGGGGTATGATTGGCTCACTTTTGTATCCTACTGCTAGCAGACCTGACATAGTTTTCAGTGTAGGCTTTGTGCTCGTTTTCAGGCCATTCCTAAGGAATCCCACTTGACTGCTGTCAAGAGGATACTGAGATATTTGAAAGGCACTACTGATCTTTGTCTTTGGTATCCTAAAGGTAGTAACTTTAATCTAGTAGGATATGCTAATGCTGACTATGCAGGTTTCCTTGTGGATAGGAAAAGCACCTCAAGTATGGCTCATTTTCTTGGCTCATGTCTGGTATCATGGGGCCACTAAAAGGAAGAATTCAGTGGCCTTATCCACTGCTGTGGCTGAGTATATTGCTGCTGCCTCTTGTTATGCCCAACTACTATGGATCAAGCAGCAGCTAATAGATTTTGGCATTGAGATTGGTTGCATCCCTATTTTCTGTGATAACACTAGTGCTATAAGTATGACAAAGAACCCAGTTCATCATAAGAGGACTAAGCACATAGATGTTAGACATCATATCTCAAGGGACAACTATGAGAAAGGATTGATTACTATAGAATTCTGTACTACTGATAAACAAATTGCTGACATCTTTACTAAAGCACTAAGTAAAGAAAGCTATGAGAGGAACATGTTAGAATTAGGGATGATTAAGATCACATAATGGGACCAATTCAAAATGCACAAAAAAAAATAATTTTCTTTTGGCTAAGAAATCTGGAACTTGTGTAAATATCTAGACTAATTTTTACTCAGCTTCATACTGTAAATAGTATACTCCTGTGACATGTGCTGATATGACTCACTGATCTCTAACAAATTTTTTTCTCTATTTTGGTAAATTGAGGCATGATCAAGAGAATTCTAAATGAAGAACCTGGTTTATCAGTATTGGTTCATCTGAGTGACAAAGTATGTTTTCTATACTCTGCACAATTAAAAATATAAATATTTAAATTATGAGTAGAGTCCTAACAATGTTCAACACATCAGAAAATTCTATCCAGTTTTTTTTTGAACCAGTTCCGTCCTCATTAGAATTCTAACCACAAAAAATGCCTAAAATATAGGGACACCTAACCGTTCGTTCAACCTGTAATTTCAGGTTGATTAGACCTCTAATTGACTGCTAAAGCTACCGTTATTCATTAAGTGAGTCTTTCCCTTTAAATACTCATTATTAATTCCCGCCACCCTCATAATTCAAAAGTGTCAAGAACCTTCTTCACTGTAAATTGCTTTCTTCTTTGAAAGTTTAACTCACCAACTCTCTTAAGCAATCAACTATAATGACGAACCCACAAGATAGCCCTGGAAATCCTCCACAATCTACTCCCTCTGATTCATCCATCCCTCCTCCACCTAGCACGACTCCTCAACCCAGGAGAAGGCGAGTAAAAATGCTTGCTTGCAAAATGGTGGCATCTGGTGCTCTGTCAAAGAAATTGAACAAGAAATTAAAGGCGATTCAAGCCCAAGATTCTGACTCTGATTCTGATTCGTTCAAATCTTCAAGTGAGGGTGAAGAAACTGGGTCTTCTGACTTTGAGAAGGCTCAAAAATTCTCTTTTGAGGTAAGCTCTTCCTTGGCTGAAAATTTAGAAAATAGGTTTGTTTTGGTTGAGCCTATTAGGGATGTGGTAATGCCTGAATTGGGAAGGATTGGAGGTAAAAAGATAATTGCAAAAGAAAAAGAGAGAGAGAGTGAATATGGTGATGTGAGGGGAAAAGGGAAAGGAGTGGCTGATTCCTCACCCACTTCTGAATTGCCTGTACCAGCTATTTATGGTTTTACACAGGAAATTATGGAAGAAAGTGGAAAGAAGTCAGGGGGAAGTGGTTCAGGGGAGGCTGCTGAGGGGTTAGTTAATCTATGTTCACAAGAAGATGAACCTGGTTCATCAATTGAAGAGACCCTAGCAGACCTTCTGAAAAAGGTAGGTGCAAGTTATGATCCAAAGAAGAGGAGAACTAAAACACCAAAAGTCCCCAGCACTGCAAAACCTTCCAAGAAACGAAAGGCCTCCTCCCCAACAACAACTGAAATTCCTTTGCCAAGGGGAAGAGCCATAAGGAGTAGAGTGAAACAGGTTGAGAGTGAATTTCAAAAAGCTTTGGCTGACAGCAAGAAAAAGAGGATGGACAAAGGAAAGGGTAAGGTTGCAGAGTCCTCTGAAGCTGTAGATGTTGAGGAGATGGAACAGGTCCATCAGGAGAAAGTTACAACAGTGGAGGTTCAGCCCCCCAAACCCAAAAAGACCAAGACTTCTTCCAAGAAGTCTTCATCTGTGTCTAAGGCTGCTGAACTTGCATTGGCCAAGAGGACAAAGTCTGCAATGAAAAACAAACAAGTTACAATCTCTGAAGATGAGGACTGGAGTGGTGAAGAAGAGAGTGAGTCTGAAGGTGAACAGGACAAGTTGGCCATGTTTGGCAAAAGAAAAATTTTGAAGGGACAATTGCTGAATGATTTGGTGTAACCAGGACTGGTTCGTTTGGTTGAAACCCTAGCTGCTCAGGGCTGGAAGGACATGGTCCGTCAGCTGGATGGGAGATTGGCCAGAAATGAAATCATTGAATTCATGGCGAATGCCGAGGTCAAAGATGGCAGAGTTACAAGCAAAGTCAAAGGAGTTCAAGTGACCTTTGATGCAGAGAAGTTGGGAGAGATTCTTGACATACCTGCTGAGGGATATGATGACTACACTAGGCAAAGATGGCCAAGTCTGGATTACCTTCCTTCTGCCCTTGCAATCACTAGGAGATTCTGTGATGTTAAAGAAGTGAATGAGGCCAAGTTTGTGCACAAGAGTAAGATGAAGCCACATCACAAAGTCATTTTTGAATTTGTCAACAAGTGCCTACTACCCAGGCAGGAGATAAGGCATATTGCTAACTATATGGACTTAGTTCTGATGGAGTGCCTTGAAAGAGGAAGGCAAATTAACTGGCCTGCATTCATCATCAAGCTACTGGACAGGGTTATCAATGGCTCCAAGGCTCATGCCACTCCAATGGATTTATTCTGACTACGGTTCTGGATAGGTGCAATGTGCCTCTGAAGAAGTGGGAAATGGCCACAAGCAAGGATTACTTTGGCATTAATACTCTGCTTGCTTGTGACTATTTAGTCAATGCCATTCCAAATGAACCCGGTTCATCCAAGAAGACACCTATCAACAGTAAAGTCAGGGCTCTTGTTCAGGAAAGTGAGGCCAAGGATGCTGAGATATCTAGGCTAAAGGCTCGTTTGGCAGAGGTTGAATCTGAGAGGGATGCTCTCAGAACTGAGCTTACCAAGGAAAGGAGAAGAATGATAGGATTCTTCACAATATGCTGAATCTTCTCCAAGCCCAAAACCAACCCTCTAGCTCCCCTAAGCCTTAGGAATTCTAGCCTTTGTCTCCTGAACCTGTCTAGTACCTTCAGTGACCCAGATTAGGGATTATTCATTTTGCTCATATTTTTGAATATTTTTGCTTTCTGGTTGTGGATTGTGGTAGCAACATATCCTCTATCAATGATATCTACTGTTTTTGCTCCTGTTGAATGTTAATATTTCCTTGATAGTTTAAATATTGTTGCCTGATTATTGATGATTGATCCATGATTTCACCTGCAATTTCCCCAGTGGCCATGAGTACTTATTAAAATCTGGGACTTACACTTTGTTTATGCAACTTTTCGATGATGCCAAAAGGGGGAAGAGGTATTGTGCTTTACATATTCTAAATATGTGATGTTTATAACCTAATTAACCTCGTCCTTGATGATAAGTGAATTTTTCTAAAATTTGTATTGATGAATAAGCTGAGTTCTTACAGTGCCTAAGTGAGTAAAAAGCACAGAGTTTGTCATCATCAAAAAGGGGGAATTTGTTGGCATAAGTAAATGTGAAGTTTTGAGGACTGACAAAAGAACTCAGACATGGACCAGGTCCATCTTGTGAAACACAGTTGTGATCAACCCAAACATGTGAGATGCACGTGAAGGAGATAAACCTAAGTTATCAGAAGTGATATCTCCTGATCATGATTGAAAAGATTGCATATGGGATAAGGAGAAAGACTCCTTACACAAGGAGAACACGGTTTAGGAAAAGGATAAGAGTTAGAGTATGAGATCAACTAGAACTCTTCCACCATGGAAGAGTAGCATTTGTATCCTAGTCAATCTCTAACTACTAACTCCTTAAATATCAGTGTTGTTCTCTTTACAGGTAATGCACATAAGCAAAAGTTAAACGTAAATTAAGAGCAAAATAGCAAGGCAATTTTGCAAGCAATTTATGTGTGATTCAAGCGTGCAATCCTGAAGCTACTTGAACCAGATCGAAGAACCAGTTCCAAGTGTCTATCTTTTATTGTAGTTCAATTGTAGTAGGTGATTTTACATTGTACCTTTCAGCCTTTATAGAAGCAATTGTATTAGGTACTTAGTGTGTTCAAGTTAGAGTTAACTTGAAGTTGTCGCAACAGTTGAGGATGTGTGCCACAACGGGATTAGAGTTAATCCTAGGTTTACAAAAGAGTTTTTGTAAATGCAGTTTTTGGCTCAGTGATTTTAGTGGAAGTTTGGGAAAATCCTACTGAGTAGTAGGTCGTGGTTTTTTCACCTTTTGAGCCAGGTGTTTTCCACGTAAAAATCTCCATGTTCTTTATTTTCTTTACTTATTATTCCGCAAACAGTAGTAGTTGGAACACATAGAAGAACCAAGTCCTTCTATAATCAAGTTAAGCGAAAATTGGGTACCACACAAATCACCCTCCCTCTTGTGTGGTATTGAAGTATAAAACAACTATTTGTTTAGGGGTTTGCATCTAGTACAACACCTATGACCAGGCTGACCCAGAAGGGTGCTCCGTTCCAGTAGACGGAAGAGTGTGAGGAGAGCTTCCAGAAGCTTAAGACAGCTTTGTCTACAGCCCCAGTTTTGATATTGCCTACCGGTTCGGGGTCTTATACTGTCTATTGTGATGCCTCGAGGTTTGGTCTTGGAGCGGTATTGATAAAGGACGGTAGGGTGATTGCCTATGCATCCCGACAGTTGAAGGTACATGAGAAGAATTATCCTGTCCATGATCTCGAGTTAGCTGCTATTGTTCACGCCTTGAAGATCTGGCATCATTATTTGTGCAGTGTGCCTTGTGAGATTTATACTAATCACCGAAGTTTGCAGCATCTGTTCAAGAAAAAGGACCTTAATTTGCATAAAAGGAGGTGGTTAGAGCTGTTGAAGGACTATAATATCACTATTTTGTATCACCCGGGCAAGGCCAATGTAGTGGCCGATGATTTGAGTCGCCGGGCGGAGAGTTTGGGGAGTTTGGCTTATTTACCAGTAGCGCGGAGGCCCATGGAGGTGGATGTTCAAGCCTTAGCCAGCCATTTTTTGAGATTGGATCTTTCGGAGCCCAGTCGGGTACTTGCTTGTGTGGTTTCTCGGTCTTTCTTGTTTGATCGTATCCGGGAGTGCTAACTTGATGACCGTCATTTTCTTATCCTCAAGGACAAGGTTCTGCGAGGAGATACCAAAGATGTGACTACTGGTGATGACGGGGTATTAAGGATGCAGGGTCGGGTTTGTGTACCCAATGTTGATGGGCTTCGGGAGTTGAATCTAGAGGAGGCCCATAGTTCGCGGTATTCCATTCATCCGGGTGCCGCGAAGATGTATCAAGATTTGAGGCAGCACTATTGGTGGAAGCAGATGAAGAAAGATATAGTTGGGTTTGTAGCTCGGTGCCTCAATTGTCAACAGGTAAAGTATGAGCACCAGAGACCGGGTGGATTGCTTCAGCACATAGAGATTCCGGAGTGGAAATGGGAGCGGATCACCATGGACTTCGTAGATGGGCTCCCACGGACTTTGAGGAAGCTCGATGCCATTTGGGTGATTTTGGATCGACTGACCAAGTATAACATCTTTTCACATGATTTCAACTCAAAATCAAGGGTTTTCATGGGGGAAATTGGGTGTTTTGGGTAGAACTTAAGATTTTCAAATTTTGGGGATTTAGACCTCAATTTGAGGTCCGATTTCAAAATAAATTATATATTTGGGTTCGTGGGTGAATGGGTAGTCGGCGCATTTCATTCCAATGAGTACCACCTACTCTTCGGAGTGGTTGGTAGAGATTTATATCAGGGAGATTGTCCGTCTGCATGGTATTTCGGTTTCCATCATTTCAGATAGAGGTACTCAGTTCACATCACGGTTCTCGAGGGCCGTACAACATGAGTTGGGTACTCGGGTGGAGTTGAACACAGCATTTCACCCTCAGATAGACGGACAGTCTGAGCGCACTATTCAGATTCTTGAGAATATGCTTTGTGCATGTGTGATTGAGTTTGGAGGGTCTTGGGATCAGTTCTTGCCATTGGCAGAGTTTGCCTACAACAACAATTATCGGTCCAGCATTCAGATGACACCGTATGAGGCTTTATATGGTAGGCGGTGAAGATCTCCGATGGGTTGGTTCGAGCCGGGTGAGGCCGGATTATTGGGCACAGACACGGTTCAGGATGCTTTGGAGAAGGATAAGGTGATTCAGGATATACTTCGCACAGCCCAGTCCAGACAGAAGAGTTACGCAGACCGGAAGGTTCGTGATGTTTCATACATGGTTGGAGAGTGAGTCCTGCTTCAGGTTTCGCCTATGAAGAGCGCTATGAGATTTGGGAAGAAAGGGAAGCTGAGACCGAGGTTTATTGGTCTTTTTGAGATATTGAGGCGTGTTGGGGAGGTTGCTTATGAGCTTGCCTTACCTCCCAGCTTGGCAGGAGTTCATTCGGTATTTTATATTTCGATGCTCCGGAGGTATCACTGTGATCCATCCCACGTGTTGGACTTCAGCACTGTCCAGTTGGACAAGGACTTGTCCTATAAGGAAGAGCCAGTAGCTATTCAAGACCGGCAGGTCCGTCAGTGGAGATCGAAGAAGTTCCATTCAGTTTGTGTTCAGTGGAGAGGTCAGCCCACCGAGGCAGCTACCTAGGAGACCGAGTCCGATATGCGGAGTCGATATCTCCATCTTTTCCCCGACTCAGGTACTTCTTTTCTATGTCCGTTCGAGGACGAACGATTGTTTTAGAGGTGGAGGATGTGATAACCCAAAAGGTCATCACTTGAATTACAAGTCAATTCTGTGTTTTGAGGTCCTAAAAACCTCCTTTTATCTCACCTCGATTTGCGTGCGCGGTCCGGGCGTATATCCGGAATGCTTTTATGTGAAAATTTGATAAAAATGCGAATTTTCCCTTTAAAAATTAAATTTAAGTTGACTTTGGTTAATATTTTGGGTAAACGGACCCGGACCCATGATTTCCCAGTCCCGGAGAGTCCGTAGAAAAATATGGGACTTGGGCGTATGCCTGGAATCGAATTCCGAGGTCCCAAGCCCGAGAAATGAATTTTTAAAGAAAATTATTTTCTGAAATTATTTATAAGGTTTGGAAATAAATTTTGATTAGAACATGTTGGTATCGGACCCATATTTTGATTTCGGCACCCGGTACAGGTCTTATATATGATTTAAGATAATTCTGTGAAGTTTGGTGAGAAACGGAATCCATTTGACGTGATTCAGACCTTAAATGCAAATTTGATGTTTAAAGAAATTTTGAGAAATTTCATTGATCTTGAGGTTTAATTCGATGTTCATGATGTTATTTTGGTGATTTGAGTGTACGAATAAGTCCGTTGGATATTTTTGAGATTGTGTGTATATTTGGTTTGGAGCCCCGAGGGCCCGGGTGAGTTTGGATAGGCCACGGGATGCATTTTGAACAATAAAAATTGCTGGTGTGTTTTAGACCTGCAGGCTTCGCATTTGCGAAGCTTGTCTCGCAAATGCGAGCTCGCAAATGCGAGCCATGCATCGCAAATGCGAAAATAGGACCTGGGCAGGCCTGATCGCAAATGCGACCACTTGGCTCCCAAATGCGGAAGGCCAGTCGCAAATGCGACACCTGCTTCGTAAATGCGAAGCTCTCCTTTGATGTCTGAGGCCGCAAATGCGACCAATGTGTCGCAAATGCGACCTATGTGTCGCAAATGCCCTGGTCTGGATTTCCTGAAGGGTTCGCAATTGCGAACCCTTGTTCACAATTCCCACATCCGAGACCTGCAACTTTTATACTTAGACGATTTTAAACCCATTTTTCACATTCTCTCAAAACATAAACACACTTAGGCAATTTTTCAAGGATTTCTTCTTCTCCAAATCAATTGTAAGTCGTTTTTAACTAACTTCCTTCAATTCTTAACATCTTTTAACATGATTCTAACTTCAAATCAATGATTTTCATGGGGGAAATTGGGTATTTTGGGTAGTGATAGTAGACTATATAGTTGATATTTACACCTTAATATAACCATACTTTGTTGTTGTTTTATAGATAAATTGCCAACAAAATGCTCTAAATAGTGCTCTTTTGTTTCGCAGGGAATATTATATGAGAGAAAGCAACATGGAGTGTGTTGGAGGCGATAATGTGAAGAAAACGCCCACTCGAGAAGTACCCGAGCACAAAGAAGCAGAAATGGTCCGGTCAAGAAGGCCAACGCGACTGCGGTGAACCGCGGCAGATTAAGAAGGCGCGGCAGAAAGGTTGGCTTTCACCGCGGTCGACCGCGGTAAACTGTTCACGCAGCTGGAAACTTGAGGACCAAAGTGTAATTTCGGGAAAACTTTTGTAAAACCCTTATAAGCTCTAGAAACTCGCCCAAGATTGTTCTAAGCTTGTTTTTAGACTACTTTTGGAGGCAAGAACAAGTGTGAGAGATCACCCAAAATATTATAGTTTCTTTATCTCTTTTATTTCTTGCAATTTTACATTATGAACACTTTAGTAGTTTTCTCTTACTTTGTTATGAGTAGCTAAATGCTTTGTCTAGGGTTTTGATGGAACCTATTGAAGGATGAACTTCTTGATTATGTTAATATAGATTGTCAGTTTAATCTCTATTTGTTCAACTACGTGTTTGCTGTAGTTAATTGACAGGATCCTCAATTAGCCGTGCCTATTTAGTGTGCATAACTCGGGAGAGAGTGCATATTTAGGTAGTTATTGAACAACATCACTCCCAAGGTATAAGAGGGATCTATAACTGCGGGTTTAAAGGCGGGATTAGGGATAACGAAGCCTTGGGTGCAATCTAAAGTGAGCTGTAATAAACAAAGCCAGCTAGCGTATCTCGGGAGAGTACGTCTAGTAAATTATTGTGATTACTCGGGAGAGATTTACGGTAAAAAGAGTGCTCATGATTGATAGAGATGTTTTGGTGAATCTATATGAAACATAACCGGAAGGGATTCCATCAATAGGGGAAATCATAGCCTTAGAATCTTCTCATAATTGTTTGCAAACCAAGCATAAGTTAGTTTTCAGCTGTCTATTTAATTTCAGTCTTAGTTATTAGTAATACCATCAACTGTGATTTACAACGTTTGGAGAAGTTTATTCCATAGAATTGAGTACGTCCGACGAAGGTAATTGACCCTGTGGGTTCGACTCTAGGCATAAATTCTCAGACTATATTTGCAACGTCCGCGTGTCTTTTTATAAGGCATAGTTGGGCGTGATCAAATTTTGGCGCCGTTGCCGGGGAATTAACGGTGTTATCAATTACAATTGAAAGAAGTACAAAAATTCTTAGTGTAGTCAGTTTTCTCTATACCCAATCTTTTCATTGAAATTCTCACGTTTGAACTCTTGTGGAATTCAGGTGTATGCCTAGAAATTCTTCGAGGACTGGAGAACTGCTAGAAGGACTCTCAGACCCCGAGAAAACATTCAGGGCATTGAACCGTGCCAACAAGAGAACACAACACTCCCAACAACCAAACCAGTTCGAATTTGACATGGGTGACGCACAAAACGTCATTGGAAACGTTGGGGATCCGCTAGCAAACCCCAACGTATGAGTAGTGGCACCTCTTGTGCCCGAAGCTGCACTTTATGACTGGGCACAGCCCACGGATGATAACCTGGCCACTGCCATAGTTGTGCCCGCAATTCAAGCGGAGACCTTCCAGATAACCAACAATATGCTGCACCTTTTGCAGAATAAAGGATTGTTCTCCGGATCACACATTGAAGACCCTCAGCAACACCTGAAAAATTTTCTGTCAATTTGTGTGACCCAAAGCAACCAAATGTGACCCGGAAGCTATCAAGCTGTTACTGTTCCCATTCTCTGTGACCGAGGAAGCTCAGACTTGGTTAAATTCACTCCCTATCAATTCCATTATCACCTGGGAGGAATTAGTCAAGCAGTTTCTGAATAAGTTCTATCCGCCTAACAAGACTGCAAGACAAATTGATGAAATATTGCAGTATAAGCAGCAGCCGACTGAGTCCTTACAAGAAACTTGGGAAAGATTTAAAGGGATGCTAGTGAAGTGTCCTCACCATGGCATTCCAGACCAGATGCTCGGCCAAAGATTCTACATGGGGCTAGCTGACAATTTAAAAGCAAATGTGGATGCTTCAGCTGGAGGTGCATTTTTTAGTAAGACATTCACCGAGTGCAAAGTCCTTCTTGACAAGATGTCACAAAATTCGGGGTGGATGACTAGAGGTACAACACTGGCACCCATAGTGCATTCAGTTCCTCTCGACCCAAATAATTCGCATGCAGAGAACATGGACACACTCATGACTCAGATGAGCATATTGACAAAGAAGATTGATGAGATGGGTACAAAACAGGTGCACATTGTTGACACAACAAATGGAGGACTGTGTACACTTTGTATTAATCAGTCTTATGTGTGTTCATGGAGTGAAGAAGGTGAAAATCAAGGGGCAAGAGAAGATATGAATTATGTCAACAACTTTGGGGGTCAGAGACAAGGAGGACAACAGTGGAGACCGCCACAAAATCAGCAGTATAGGCCAAACATGCAACAGCCTGGGGATATGCACCCTCAAGGCTAAATGGTGCCAGTACCTTATCAGAAACCACAGGGCTATCCACAGCAAAATCAGCAGCAATTAACATATCAACCACCTCCTCAGCAGCAAGATAACAACATGATGGAAATCAGGGGTATGCTTCAGCAACTCATTGGGACAAATGGTGAAGTGCAGGAAAAGTTGTCAGTGCATGATTCAGCTATAAAGAACATTGAAACGCAGCTGGGACAGCTGTCCATGGCTTTAAACAACCGCCCTCAGGGAACCTTGCCTGCAGACACAAACATAAACCCCAAGGAGCAAAACCCGAATCAGCTGATGGCAGTAAGTCTCCGGAATGGGAGAGATTTAGACAGAGAGCAGGAAATTATACAAGCCAGCAAGGAGAGTACGCCAGCCACTCCAGTTCCATTAGAGGTAGATGAAACAACAGAACTTACTGAAGTGGTGGTTGAACAGAGTCATGAGGAAAAAGGCAAAGATAAGATGAATGAGCAAGCTGCAGAACAGGTGGCACCTCTTGTGCCAGAAAATTCCAACAGAGAGAAGCCAGCAAGCAGTGCACAAAGGGTGATACATGCACCCTTCCCTCAGAGACTGGTAAAACAAAAGAAGTCAGACCAATACAAGAAATTCATGGAGATGCTGCGTCAAATTCAGTTGAATATTCCTTTNACAATCCCAACAATCACACCAGCTCGAATTTGACATGGGTGACGCAGACAACGTTGTTGGAAACGTTGGGGATCCGCCTAGCTAAACCCCAACGTGTAGAGTAGTGGCACCTCTTGTGCCCGAAGCTGCACTTTATGTACTGGGCACAACCCACATCTGATAACCTGGCCACTGCCATAGCTGTGCCCGCAATCCAAGTCGGAGACCTTCCAGACTTACCAACAATATACTGCATCTACTGACAGAATAAAGGATTGTTCTCCGGGTCACACTATTGAAGACCCTTCAGCAACACCTGAAAATTTTCTGGTTCAATATGTATGACCCTAAAGGCAGCCTAATGTGACCCTGGAAGCTATCAAGTCTGTTACTGTTCCCATTCTCTGTGACTGGGGAAGCTTAGACTTGGTTAAATTCGCTCCCTATCAATTCCTATTGCCACTTGGGAGGAATTAGTCAAGCAGTTCCTGAAAAAGTTCTATCCGCCAAATCAAGGGGCAAGGGAAGATATGAATTATGTCAACAACTTTGGGGGTCAGAGACAAGGAGGACAACAGTGGAGACCGCCACAAAATCAGCAGTATAGGCCAAACATGCAACAGCCTGGGGATATGCACCCTCAAGGCTAAATGGTGCCAGTACCATATTAGAAACCACAGGGCTATCCACAGCAAAATCAGCAGCAATTAACATATCAACCACCTCCTCAGCAGCAAGATAACAACATGATGGAAATCAGGGGTATGCTTCAGCAACTCATTGGGACAAATGGTGAAGTGCAGGAAAAGTTGTCAGTGCATGATTCAGCTATAAAGAACATTGAAACGCAGCTGGGACAGGTGTCCATGGCTTTAAACAACCGCCCTCAAGGAACCTTGCCTGCAGACACAAACATAAACCCCAAGGAGCAAAACCCGAATCAGCTGATGGCAGTAAGTCTCCGGAATGGGAGAGATTTAGACAGAGAGCAGGAGATTATACAAGCCAATAAGGAGAGTACGCCAATCACTTCAGTTCCATTAGAGGTAGAGGAACCAACAGAACTTACTGAAGTGCTGGTTGAACAGAGTCATGAGGAAAAAGGCAAAGATAAGATGAATGAGCAAGCTGCAGAACAGGTGGCACCTCTTGTGCCAGAAAATTCCAACAGAGAGAAGCCAGCAAGCAGTGCACAAAGGGTGATACCTGCACCCTTCCCTCAGAGACTGGTAAAACAAAAGAAGTCAGACCAATACAAGAAATTCATGGAGATGCTGCGTCAAATTCAGTTGAATATTCCTTTGATGGATGCCTTGCGAGAGATGCCCGGTTATGCCAAGATGATGAAGGACCTAATGTCACGGAAGTTTGATTTTCAGTACCTTTCCACAGTGACCCTGACACAGACCTGCAGCGCAGTAGTGACAAGACCGATGGCTCAGAATATGTCTGATCCAGGTAGCTTCACTATTCCATGCACAATTAGGAGTTATGCCTTTGCAAAGGCATTATGTGATTTGGGAGCCAGCATAAATCTGATGCCGCTGGCTGTATACACCAAATTGGGCATTGGTAGAGCTAGACCGACTTCGATGCTGCTACAACTGGCTGATAGTACGGTGAAAAGGCCAACTGGTATTCTTGATGATGTGTTGGTGCAAGTGGGGAAGTTTGTGTTCCCTGCGGACTTTGTTATTCTGGATTGTCAGGTAGATGAGGAGATACCCTTTATTTTAGGTAGACCATTTTTGGCCACTGGAAGAGCACTGATCGATTGTGAGACTGGGGAATTAAAAATGCGACTGAACGATGAAGAAGTCATATTCAATGTTCAGCAATCTATGAGGAGACCAGTGAATATGCTAATTGCTCTCTAGTGGAGGCAGTAGATGTGATCCTGCAAGAAGATGATATAACCCTAACTGCTAAAGATCCCTTAGAGGCATGTCTGACAAATTTAGAAGAGATGGATGGTGAAGGGTTAGCTGAGTGGGTCATGGCACTTGAAGGCCAAGGATTCTGGACAAGGGAACCTCAGTTCGAGTCCCTTGAGTTAGAAAAAAGGGCTACACCTCCAGCAAAGCCATCAATAGAGGAACCACCCAAGCTGGAGCTGAAGCCACTCCCAGCTCACCTCAGGTACGTTTTCTTAGGCCCTGATTCTACCTTACCTGTTATTATATCAT
Organism: Nicotiana attenuata; assembly: GCF_001879085.1. Taxonomy (NCBI): domain Eukaryota; kingdom Viridiplantae; phylum Streptophyta; class Magnoliopsida; order Solanales; family Solanaceae; genus Nicotiana; species Nicotiana attenuata. The sequence continues at coordinate 11,314,577 of NC_031999.1, forward strand.
CCGGTTTGCTAGATGTGCAGGTAGAACAGCTCTTACAGGTACTGCAGGAAAGCAAGACTGCCATTGGCTGGACCATGACAGATATAAACGGTATCAGCCCAGCCTTCTGTATGCATAAGATTCTCTTGGAAGAAGGGAACAAACCTTCCAGAGAACATCAACGACGGCTGAACCCGAACATGAAAGAAGTAGTAAAGAAGGAAGTGATCAAATGGTTAGATGCGGGAATCATCTTCCACATCTCTGATAGCAATTGGGTCAGCCATGTCCAATGTGTGCCGAAAAAAGGGGGAATGACTGTTGTGCATAATGAGAACAATGAGTTGATCTCAACTCGTACAGTCACGGGATGGCAGATTTGCATGGACTACCAAAAATTGAACACAGCCACCCGGAAGGACCACTTCCCCTTGCCTTTCATTGACCAAATGTTGGACAGGCTGGCCGGGCGATCGCACTTCTGTTTCTTGGATGGATATTCGGGGTACAATCAGATATCAATAGCCCCCGAAGATAGAGAGAAAAAATCCTTCACTTGTCCGTATGACATCTTTGCCTTTCGGAGAATGCCTTTTGGGCTCTGCAATGCACCAGCGACATTTCAACGGTGCATGTTAGCCATCTTCACAGACATGGTGGAGGATATTATGGAGGTCTTTATGGATGGTTTCTCCATAGTGGGAGATTCATTCGAAGACTGTCTTCACAACTTAAGAAGAGTGCTCAAAAGATGTGTGGAGACAAATTTAGTGCTAAACTGGGAGAAGTGCCATTTTATGGTACAAGAAGGAAATAGTCCTAAGGGGCATCGATGCCCTCAGTAAAGAATTGAAGGTGTCGACCAATGGCTAAGGTTGACGTGCTGAGAAAGCTTACCACCGCCCACTTCAGGTCAATGCATGGTAAGAAGTTCCTTGGACCACGCCGGTCAGATAAACTAATTCATAATACATCCTTACTACCGGCGACTTCATAAAAAGATTTTCCTAAAATTGCTAACCCATTACTGCAAACTCCTTGAAAAGGATCAGCCCTTTTGTGTTTCTAATGATTGCAGTGTTGGCATTTGAGGAACTGAAGAAGAGGTTGGTGACTGCACCCATCTTTTGCACCCAACTGGGAGCAACCCATTTGAGCTCATGTGTTGATGCAAATGACCTATGCCATAAGAGCAGTCTTGCCAGGCGCATAAGGACTTAAACTAATTGCACCCGATCTTTTATACAGCAAGCAGAGACTTAAGGCGTGCAGCAACTCAATTACACTGTCGGAGAGAAGGAGATGTTGGCGGGAGTCTGTTTGCGTTCGAACAAGTTTGATCATATCTGGATTGAGCTCAAGGTAATTGTATACACTGACCATGCAACTGATTCGTTGGGTGCTGCTATTGTACCTCAAAATTCGTGACCGTAAGGACACAGAAAATCAAGTCGCTGATCATCTATTCACGACTTGAAGGAGCTGAAAAATCAGTCGAGGTCGAAGAGATTCTGGAAAAACCTTTCCAGCGCATGACAAGACTGCTCGCACAGACTAGTCTTGAGGAAGGCGTCGATGGTATGCAGGACTTTGGCAAATTTACCCGGCCTGCGGTATTGTCCCTTATGACCTTTCACTTCCTGTATCAAAATGCATACAACCACCCGGTTTTACTTCCGTGATTGTCTGCATGTATTATCTGGATGGCTAATCTATTTACGAATCATGTGTTGATAATATGATCCGGAGGTCTGGTCCCCGAGATAGAACAATCTTCTGTTTTTGCAAGTGTCACGCATCGGCATATGGAGGACATTTTGGAGGGGTCAGGACAGCTGCAGGAAAGTGCTTGAGGCCGGATTCTTTTGGCCAACAGTGTTTTAAAGATGTCGTACCTATGGTGAAGGGCTGCACATGAATGTCAGCGGACTGGGAACATTTCCCGTCGACATGGAGATGCCCATGAACCCGAATCCTCAAGAGTGGAAGTGTTTGATGTCTGTGGGATTGACTTCATGGGTTCCCTCCGTCAGCTCCTAATGGCAATAAGTACATACTTGTTGCTGTGGATTATGTATCCAATGGGTAGAAGCTTTGCAGCGTTGCCCACAATGATGCAAGAGTTGGTGGTGGGATTTTTGAAGAAGAACATATTCACCCGTTTTGGGACACCAAGAGTGATTATCAGTGATGGAGGCACCCACTTCTGTAATAGAGCCTTCGAGAAGTTGCTTGCAAAGTATGATGTACGCCACAAGGTGGCCACCCCTTATCACCCGCAGACTAGTGGGCAGGTTGAAGTGTCTAACAGAGAGATAAAGAGTGTACTAACCAAGACTGTGAACGCCACAAGAACTGATTGGGCGAAAAAGCTAGATGACGCACTCTGGGCCTATAGAACTGCTTTTAAAACACCAATTGGTATGTCACCATATAAGTTGGTGTTTGGAAAGGCCTGTCACTTGCCAGTGGAACTTGAACATAAAGTGTGGTGGGCATTGAAATAGCTGAACTTAGATATGGAGGCTGCAGGCACAACCAGAGTCACTGAGTTGCATGAGCTTGACGAGTTCAGATATCTTGCTTTTGAGAGCACAAAACTGTACAAGGAGAGAATGAAGAGGTTGCATGACCAGAACATCGTTGAGCAACATTTCAAACCTAGGGACATGGTATTGCTTTATAACTCAAGACTATGGTTGTTCCCGGGTAAGCTTAAGTCTAGATGGTCTGGTCCATTTCGAGTGGTAGAAGTTTTCCCTTCAGGAGCTGTAGAGATTGCCTCGGAGAAAGACTCTCACACATTTCGAGTCAATGGGCAGAGATTGAAGTTAAACATAGGCATGAAAGATCCAAGGGTAGTGTCTGAGACAAATCTGACAGAACCTCAGAGGTCGAGCGAGCCTTAAATGGGCTTATCTGCGTCGTGCCGCGACGTTAAATCAGGCGTTGCGTGGGAGGCAACCCACGAAGCTTGTTGTAAGTGTGTTCTTGTAACGTCCTATAAAAAATAAAAATAAAAATAAAAAAAACCGCCAGCACCGCGACCGCGGTGGAAGGCAAACATTCTGCCTTACATTTTTTATTCCACCGCGACCGCGGTGGACCGTGGTAAACCGCGGTGAGGCGTGAACAATCTGCCTCCAGTTTTTAAACCCACCGCGGCCGCGGTGGACCGCGGTCGACCGCGGGGGTACCAGGTGCAATGAGTTCAGCTAGAAAGAGACGAAACACCGAGCCCTCCACTAGTGGACCGGGAGGCTCCTCACGAGCTAGGAGCCAAGCCAGTGCACCTCAGTTCGATAACACTCGGTTTGTATCCAAATCAGCGGAGGATAGGTACAACCAAAAAGCAGCTAAGAAGTTACAACATGAGGTGCACATTGATAGAACGGCTTTGGCGGTGGAGTGCCCCAACATGTTTAATGAGCTGAGGCGGTGTCAGCTGGACATCTTCTTCGAGGTACCGGAGGAGGCTAATGTTCAGCTAGTACGGGAGTTTTATGCGAATTTGCCAGAACATGAGAATGGGGTTGTGACGGTGCGCAATACCCCGGTAAACGCATCCATTGACACCATCCCCAGGGTATACAGGCTGCCAGTGTTCAGGGGTGACGATGATCCTTATCATACTTTCAGCAGTACACGGGCCTTGTGGGCAACTCTTCTTGATACTATCTGTGTGCCGGACGGAGAACGCCTATGGATCACGCCCGAAATTACACTTAACTCCCACTGTCTGAATTGGGAGGCTAAGTGTTGGCTCACCATTGTCAACGGTCGATTGTTGCCATCCAGCAGCACGACAGATGTTAATCTACCACGGGCGTCGGCGATACACTGTTTCATGACCCATAGTGATTTTGATGTGGCCCGGCTCATCCATGAAGAGATGTTCATCCGATCCCTTGAGCTAATCAAGGGCCACTACTTCCCTTCGCTGATCACCCGGCTGTGCCGTATTGCTAGAGTCCCTGAAGACCTTCGGGTTGATGGGAGATTGCCACTGAAAGCCCCGTTCCGGGCAAAAGAAATTGGAATTGGATGAGCGCCGGTGGTGAATGTTGATGACTCTGATGAGGATTCAACTGATGATGCTTCTGAGATAGCTGCGGTTCTCCTTCGAGAGCTGATGTGGCAGGCCCATCACAGCCACGCCAGAGCACCCGTATGACAACTTTGGAACAGGAGATGGCTGGGTTGCGTACCTCAGTCAATGATTTGGGTACTCGTGTTGATGCGGTGGCTGAGAGGCAGGTGAAGTCGGAGAAGAAATTCTTGGGCTGGTTGAGAGCTCTGGGACGTGCTTGCAACGTGAACCCAGACAGCGTCTCCGATTAGGAGTGAGCCTCAGGGAAGTTCCTTAACCTCACTGTTCTTTAAATTTTTAAGCCATGGGGACATGTCTTCATTTTAAGTGTGGGGTGGGGATACTTCATTGTATATTTGTAATTGTAACAACTGATTGTTTGCTTTTGTGTGCTTGTTTTGTTTTGATTGTTTTGGTGTTTGAGTGATAGTTCACTAGGTAAGTTAGAATAGTAAGTGACTTGTCCCGATGACGGATCTCTTTCGGCGGGGTTTTTGAGGGACTAAGTCGAGAAAAAAAAATTGGAATATGGAGACTCTTCCTGATGATGGATCCTTTAGACAATTTTCTTGAGGGAAGTTAGTCTAGGGAAAAGACCAAAAAGATTTTTTATTTTATTTTTAGGTAGTGTAGTAAATCCCCCTTGGTTTTTCTTTGGGCCACGGTTCTTTTCCAAGGGTTTAGCTTGAACTGGGTGTAGGTAGTTTTTTTTTGTTTTTGTTTTTAGTTTTTAAATTAGGACTAATGGGCTACGAGTTAAAATCAAAGGAAAAAAAACCCTTAGCGTTTCTACACCTGCACACGATAGACACTAGAGTGTAACGCTTAGCTTCAAGGGTTGAATCTTGTTTAAGTGCCTTAAAATTACATGTTTGTATCTAACTTGAAAACTCAAAAGAGAATGTCTTGACAAACTGATCCGGAGTGAGTCATGTGCCATGTGTGTGTGAGTTTCACTGTATTCCATGCTTCACATTTGATGCCTAGAACTTGCCATGTGTGTTTGCAAAGCGAAATAGTAGTTTCATTCAGTTTTAGAAATGATATAGGCATTTCTTTGTTGAGCCAGACATATAAAGTAACCACCTGAATGCATTACATCTTAGTTAACCCCGTTGAGCCTATAAGCCTGTTTATTTGGCAACCACATTGCGAACCTTACCCAATTGTTTGAATAGCCTGCTATTTAAACCCTTTTACCTCCCACTAAGCACTAGAATGGTAGTGGAAATATGAAAAAGTAAAAGTGTGGGGTGGTGGTTTGGTTTTTTTGAGTGGAACCATTGAAATAGAGAAAAGGTACAGAATGTTGAAGCATAAAAGAAGAAGCACCACGAAAAAAAAAGTTATAAATAAAGATAGTGGTTGATGAGTGGTGGTTTGTTATAATTGCACCTACTGGATGGGGTTGTTGTGAATAAAAGAAGAAGTGGTGGAATGTTTGGTTGACAGAAATATGGTCTTAAATGTTAATGTAATTGTATTAAAAAAAAGTGCTTAGGGGGGCTAGTCACTATATCTAAATATATCCTACCTGTCCCTTAGCCTACATTACAGCCAAGTAAAGTCCTATTGATCTTAGACTGAGTGGGGCTCGATTAGTAGAGTACTACACTACGGGCAAGCCTATGGTGCATCTTTGTGGCATGTGAATGTTCTTTCTGAGAGTGAGCGAATTTTGTCTATCTTAGTTCCTACTTGTTCTAATTATCATTATATGTGGAACTACTCTCCTGTGTGAAGTGAGGGCATGTGATTCACAAAGGAAAGATAAGTCTTGACTCTTGTATAGAGTAGTTTGAGTAAGTGCAAGTGTGGCATGGTACAAAAGGTTTGACTCTTGAGGTAAAGGTTGTTCAACTCTAGGTGCAACTTTTGTAAAATGTTCATGGTGTTAGTCGTTAAGGGAAAAGCTTAGGGAAGGAATTTTGATGGAGTGTGGTGGATTGCTCAGGGACTAGCAATAATTTAAGTGTGGGGTGTTGATAGTAGACTATATAGTTGATATTTACACCTTAATATAATCATACTTTGTTGTTGTTTTATAGATAAATTACCAACAAAATGCTCTAAATAGTGCTCTTTTGTTTCGCAGGGAATATTATATGAGAGGAAGCAACATGGAGTGTGTTGGAGGCGATAATGTGAAGAAAACGCCCACTCGAGAAGTACCCGAGCACAAAGAAGCAGAAATGGTCTGGTCAAGAAGGCCACCGCGACCGCGGTGAACCGCGGCAGATTAAGAAGGCGCGGCAGAAAGGTTGGCTTTCACCGCGGTCGACCGCGGTTGGCCGCGACCGCGGTGAACTGTTCACGCAGCTGGAAACTTGAGGACCAAAGTGTAATTTCGGGGAAACTTTTGTAAAACCCTTATAAGCTTTAGAAACTCGCCCAAGATTGTTATAAGCTTGTTTTTAGACTACTTTTGGAGGCAAGAACAAGTGTGAGAGATCACCGAAAACATTATAGTTTCTTTATCTCTTTTATTTTCTTGCAATTTTACATTATGAACACTTTAGTAGTCTTCTCTTACTTTGTTATGAGTAGCTAAATCCTTTGTCTAGGGTTTTGATGGAACCTATTGAAGGATGAACTTCTTGATTATGTTAATAAAGATTGCTAGTTTAATCTCTATTTGTTCAACTACGTGTTTACTGTAGTTAATTGACAGGATCCTCAATTAGCTGTGCCTATTTAGTGTGCATAACTCGGGAGAGAGTGCATATTTAGGTAGTTGTTGAACAACATCACTCCCAAGGTATACGAGGGATCTATAACAGCGGGTTTAAAGGCGAGATTAGGGATAACGAAGCCTTGGGTGCAATCTAAAGTGAGCTGTAATAAACGAAGCCAGCTAGCGTATCTCGGGAGAGTGCGTCTAGTAAATTATTGTGATTACTCGGGAGAGATTTACGGTAAAAAAGAGTGCTCATGATTGATAGAGATGTTTTGGTGTATCTATATGAAACATAACCGGAAGGGATTCCATCAATAGGGGAAATCATAGCCTTAGAACCTTCTCATAATTGTTTACAAACCAAGCATAAGTTAGTTTTCAGCTGTCTATTTAATTTTAGTCTTAGTTATTAGTAATACCATCAACTGTGATTTACAATGTTTGGGGAAGTTGATTCCATAGAATTGAGTAAGTCCGACGAAGGTAATTGATAGGTTAACTCCCTGTGGGTTCGACTCTGCGCATAAATACTTAGACTATATTTGCAACGTCTGCATGTCTTTTTATAAGGCATAGTTGGGAGTGATCAGGTAGAACCTAGGTTTTTCAAAAATCGGGGATTTGGACCTTGATTTGAGGTCCGATTTCAAAATAAATTATGTATTTGAGTTCGTGGGGGAATGGGTGATCGGATTTTGGTTCGAACCTCGGGTTTTGACCGTGTGGGCCCGAGGGCGATTTTTGACTTTTTGGGTAAAACTTTGGAAAATTCATTTTTATGCATTCGAATTGATTCATTTAGCGTTTATTAATATAATTAAGTAACTTGTGACTATATACGGACGAATTGGTGGTGGAATCGAGGGGTAAAACTATAGTTGAAGCGTGAATTGTGTTGGTGGCATCGAGGTAAGTGTTTGGTCTAACCTTAGCTTAAGGGATTAGGAGTTGACTCCTATTTGTTAAGTGTTGATTATTGAGTACAACGTATAGGCATGGTGACGAGTATTTATACGTTGGTGTCTAGCATGCCCGTGAATCTTTATATTGTGATTTTCATGACTTCGTTGTATCTTTCATGCCTTGGTGATGATTTCTATATGTTGTGTAAAGTTTGTGGAAGGAATTGTGACTTATGAACGTTGAGGAGTGTTGGCTCAAGTTATGTAACGAATTGTGAAAGTGTAAGTGATAATTAAATCTCTAGAGCATTGGCTTGAGTTATGAAGTGAATTGTGAAGTAAAAGTGAGAAAGAAAGGAAGTTATCATGTTGACACCCTTGCTGGGCTATTGTTGATTTATTTGTTATCTCCCTTGCCGGGATGTTGATATTATTAATGTTGTTCCCTTGTCGAGATTTATTTGTTGAAATGTTGTTCCCTTGCCGGGATCTTTATTGCAATTTCATTTATTCCCTTGCCGTATTGTTTGTGATTGTTGTTTGGGTGAGGAAGAGTGTTAAAGCAAGAAGGGTGATGCTGTGCATTGTTTGTTTTATGAGGAAAGAGTATAAAGCACGAAGGGTGATGCCGTGTATTATTGTGAGGAAAGAGTGTAAAGCACGAAGGGTGATGCCGTGCCGCACGATGTACCATTCCGTGCCGATTTTATTGATTATATGGTGAGGAAAGAGAGTTAAAGCACGAAGGGTGATGCCATGCACACTTTTATTATATGATTGTTTTGGTGAGGACGAGAGTAAAAGAACGAAGGGTGATGCTGTGCATTTATTTAATTCTGATTCTTGTTGATATCTGAGTTATGTTATTTCTTTCGTTTATTTGATGCCTTTCTATTCGGAATTGCTATCTCCCCCACAACATGCTCCCCTCCCATTTTCGACTGGTTATTTCTGTGTCTCTTTTCCGCTGTGTATATATATTTGAACTGCACAGGTTTATGTGGTCGTCTGGTCTAGCCTCGTCTCTACCTCGCCGAGGTTAGGCTAGACACTTACCAGCACATGGGGTCGGTTGTGCTGATGCTACACTCTGCACTCTTTTGTGCAGATCCCAGTACTGTTGACTTCGGACCGTAGGTTGGAGGCTATTTTCAGTTCACGCGGAGATCCAAGGTAGACCTGCAGGCGTCCGCAGGCCCTGGCGTTTCCTCTATCCTTATTTCCTGTTTCATTTTCCTTATATTCAGAAACAGTGTATTGACATTTTCTTCAGACTTTGTATGTAGTAAATCTTAGATCGTCTGTGATACTGTGACACCAGGTCTGGGTAGTCGAGGTTCAAACAGTTGTATTAGATATTCATGTGCAGATAGCTTATGGCTTCTTTCTTCCGCTTATGTTAAATTCCGCTGTTTAAATGTTATTATTATTATTAAAATTGCTAAGGAATATAAAATGAGTAAAAAGGGTAAATTGTGAAATTTATTGGCTTGCCTAGCTCGTACTAGTAGGCGCCATCACGACTCCCGAAGCTGAGAATCCGGTTCGTGACATGAGCAGAGCAATAAATTAAAATATTTGTTTTTTTTTGGTCGTTTCTCAGTGATCAGAAGCTCTTCTATTCCAAATGTAAGATCCTCAGATATAGCTATATTTACGGAATAGTATTTGGATTAATTAGGGAAATAAATTGACAATGACCATAAGCTCTTCTATTCCCCTCGAAGGGGTTGTTTCATTGTTGGTGCTAAAAAAGCTAAATGAGCCTGCATATTAGGTGGATATATGTAGAATTTGAAGAGCCCACTTCTGCCACCACATCACTTTTTATTCTTCAAAGATTACCCCACAAATACTCTCTCCGTTTCATATTAGATGAGATAGTTTGACTCGGTACGAAGTTTAAGTAAAAAGAAGAAGATTTTGGAAACGTGTGGCCTTAAAAGTAAGGGGTAAAAGGTTTGTGGGGCCATGTTATTTGTGTGGCTATAAAAAGTTATTATCTACTTTGTTCTTAATTTTAATCAAAATAGAATATTAAGACAAAAAATGCTTACTTTCTTTTAAACATTAATCTAACAGGAAAAACTATTTACACACTTTAAATATTAAATAATTAGTGTGATTTTTTTGTTAATATACTGGATGTGAGATGATAAATTAAAGTGAGGCTCACATAGTCATTGATAGTGTACTAATGTGCATAGGAACGTATATTGTAAAATGATGTACAGTAACAAATTAAATTTAAGTGGAGCTCATAGATCACTGATAGAACGTGTAGATGAATGGCAAATATAAGGGGTCCCACTATTTCAGCAACTCCTCACACGTGTTCCTGGTAAGTGGTGTGCTTATTTTGTCCAGTAAAGTAGATAAGGACGAGTATTAGGACATAAACTGAGATGTTTGGGCTTTTTTGTCAATTTATATTGACCGGAAGCTCCTGGCTCTCGAGTAGGGGTGTCAATGGATATTTAAAAACCGACTAAACCGATCGAACCGTACCGAACCGAACCGATTTTTAGGTTTCTTTTAGTAAAACCGTAGGTTTTTATATAAATCTATAACCGTACCGATAACTAGGGTAGGTTTTTTATTTTATGAAAATAAACCGAATAAATACCGAACCGTACCGAATAAATTTACAATGTGAAGAATATATTTATATGTTAAGTTTAAAAATAATAAAGCATTAAAAATTTTCTTGGGCCTTGGAATTATGAAATAGTTACAAGCCAACAAGTAACTAAACTCAAAATACTAATTGTCAAACCTATTATGCTACTTTTATTGAAACTAAATTATTTTCACCATATTCACTAGCAAGACACAAGGTATTGTAGCGATTAGGAGTAGCAACCTACAATTTGAATATATTTCCTTTCGTATGAACAAGATTTATCTTTTTGAAATGTTTAATCTTCTATAGACTTTATTCTTGAATCTCAACTTGGTTAACTTCTTTCCACTCGTGTGATTTATATTTTCTTTGTATTTTCTTAGTTTCGTTTACACTGTTGTAAAATATTTGATGAGTCTATACTCTAGCCATGTTTCATATTTTCTTAATTCATTACCTTTTAAACTGTAAAAATATTTAGAGTGTTTTGCTAAATCATATAAATTACGTATGTTATTGCAATCTATTCTACTAGTGACTTATACATGATATTTATAAAAATTATCGAAAATTTATCGAACCGTACCGATACCGAAGAGAAACCGACATGATTGGGACGGTTTCGAAAAGTCTAATTTTGGTTATACATAATAGAATAACCGAAAAATTGGTATGGTACAAAATTTATAAAATAACCGTCCGAACCGAACCATTGACAGCCCTACTCTAGAGTAGGTGGAAACAAGAGTCTCGTTGAGCTACTAGAAGATGCAAAGGGTAATCGATTGGCAAGATCTTCTACAAGCTTTAAAAAAGTCAAGGTTAACATCAATACATAATTGTTCTCCTATATTTTAGAAAGCAAAAACCAATCAGAGAGGGGAATTGATTAGATTGTTATCGACTTGTACCCAGAATAAAGTTCATTGCAATAATGCCTTTTCAAGAATTACTAAAAGAAAGAGCAATGGAGAGCCAACCAGAAATAAAACATCTATCAGGTCAAACCACTTAAGAATTAGAATATCAAAGTAGTTTTCATCACAACACCGTAGAAGTTCTCATCAAATGTGTAGATATATGACTAAAAGAGAATAGCGGAATCGGAGAATATGAATATCAGAGCCATAATTAAGGTGCTTGATTCAGCAGAAATAAAGTAGATGTGCTGAGGAAAGCAAGTGATGGATACAGTGACTTACGGTGGTCACTTTCCTTGTAAGCCTTTATTTATCACCTAGAGTCTCCCACTCTAAGACTCCGAACTTCTTCATTATCTTTTGTTAATAATGGATCAGATCAAAATTGCCTGCTAAACTTCTCTCAGCACTTGCGAAGTTCAACTTTTTTAAAGTTAGAACAAATTTTTCCTCGCGAGCTTGGAGTTTCAAATTCTAAAAGAGGTTATTTATTATGATACACAAATCAAGTGAATAGAATGAAGTTTATGAATATTCAAAAGATGGATATACCAGTGAAGTTTTATGGTTTAAAAGTTCATTTTATGATGGTATTAAACCTTTGAATTTACTTTTTTTTTCTTCTTAAGAATGGTTTTGGAATAGAAGTGGTTCATTAGTATTTTTAGACAAAATGATATAATACTTCCAGTTCAGCACATGTTTTACTAAAGCACATCTTTTTCTTGAAGCTATATATATATTAAGATACAAATAGTAGAAACTTCGTGGAAAAACTTAACATGCTAATTCTAAAGTTATAAATTCTATTTTGCACTTTTTGTTTCGCTAATTATTATTGTTGATCGCTTAGGTGCACTGTTAATTAATGGAGACCTTGTGATGCTTGTAGGAGTAGTACCGGAGAAATACTTCGAGAGCAACAGCTGAAAGAGTGGTAAAGTTCTTGTCAGTTGGATTATTTTCTCTGGGAAGAACTAATTGGTTCATTTAAAAAAATTTAAGGGTTGTGCAATCTTTGTCATGATTGGAACTGATAACTTATAATCTTCTGATGCAGTAATTAGACTTTGTTGGTTGATTAATACAGTCGATATCACTTGGTGAGGATTAATTGTCATTTATTTCCATTATGTGATTTGTTTGGACTCTAGCACTTTTAAATTTTATCAATTTTTCTTCCTCTGTATTTTTGAATTTTTGTGATTTGATCTTATTCAGACTGAATGATATAATAAGTTCCAACTGTACCGCATCGCAAAATAGATGGATTGCTTGCGCACTTTCTTGACTTATATAGCGATCTAACCTTTTTTGCGCTATCATTTGCTTTTATGGATCTAAAAGGCATATATCATATAAGATCAACTCCGTTCACCTCGATTACTGAGTTCTTTGCAGGTTTTATCATAAGAAGTATGAGAATTATATTGAGATAATCAACTACATCTCATCACTTATCTAATCAACCTCGACTGCTGAGTTCTTTCTAAGTTTTATCTTTAAAAAATTATATCAGAATTATACTGAGAGAATGAATTTTATCTTATCACTTATCTATCCTCTACCCTAAAAATCCTATACACCTCCGTCCTATAGAATTTCTTCAGTTCCATACATCCTCTCGTCTAACTGTACTTTCTAGCCTTGATTTTCTTCTCAGTTGGTCTTACAAGTGGTCAAAGATTTTCTTCACGTGAAGTATTTTCTTCTAGCCTTAATTTTTTTGTTAGTAGAGTCTTATAGTGTTTAGTAATTCTCATTTAATTCTTTTGTAGCTTCACTCTAACAAACACACGCATGCCCAATTCGTCATTGCCAAGTAGGAGCTCCTTTGTTGAATTTTGAGATATTCAGCAAGCATGTAAGGCACATATATGTTAATTGAAAAATACACCTATATTTGCGATGAGACATGACGAAAACTTGAAATGAAATATATTAGTTTTTGAATTTTTATGCAATAAATGAAGATAGACCACGTAATACTGGGAGAACAGCAAAATACATCAAGTTAACAATTTATGTGCTCTTTTAATGTTTTGCAGGAAAATGCCGGGGGGAGATGCCAACAACTCATGCTGATTCTGGAGTTTGTCTTTTTGCAACTTATTTGACTGTAAAATCTTTTTTTATTTTAGCTTTTCTGAATTATTTGTATGTATGGCTTTTTAAAGTAACACTAAGTTTATTCTGTTTTTGCAACTCTTCTATTTTTCTTCTTTATATTGTTTGTATGTATGGTTTTCAACGTGAGACTGAAGCAGTTCATCAAATGTTGTCTCTGAAACAGTTCATCAAATGTTGGGCCCGTGCCAGCATTCACCACCTAGTTTTCTATACTATAGAAGAGAAAGAGTTTCGACATGTCTGTTTCATGTCATTTTTAAAAAGCTCGAGGATATATTAGTCATTTCGCGTCAATGCTTACAATATCTAGAACTCAAACTCTCTCAGTCAACATACGGAGTATTAGGTTTTCTTTAATTCAGATTTTGAGAGCGATCCTTGGTCAAAGTAATATGGCTTTTAAGCCAATATAAAAAAAGTTAGTTTATCCAACTTCTTGGTTTTGGCTTTTTTTAAGCAGATTTTAACTTTTTTCAAGCTATTTTTTTGGTTGCCAAACACATCCATCAGTTAAAAGGGGCTTAAAAGCTGGTCAAAGCTTGAAAAAAGTTAAAATCTGCTTAAAAAAAGCCAAAACCAAGAAGTTGGATAAACTAACTTTTTTTATATTGGCTTAAAAGCCATATTACTTTGACCAAGGATTTTATTTTCTTATCCATTATAAGTTTTCGTAATACCCAAATTACCCTCAGTAAATAAAAATCTAAAATTTCCTATTTCTCTATCTTTTTTTCACTTTAGAACAGAGCAGTCCACCTTCTTTCCTTTTCCTCTTCCTCTCCGTTTCATCTTCATTTTTCTGCATTTTTGATAAGTACTGTTCATGCCAAAATCCACTCTAAATCTCAAAGTTAACTCAAAAAACAAAGAGAAAGTTTTGGAAAAGAAAGAGCAAGATCTATAAATTTTAAAAGAGATATGCAAAAAGAAAAAAAAAACAGAACATAGCAAATCCTTTGAACTTGACAACAATGTTGTCACTAGTTGCTGCTAGATTCTCTAAAGAATTTGAGTTTTTAGGTTTTGAGGTTGGCCACCAATCAAGCCTAAAACTAAACAAAAATAATCAATTAAATTAAAATATAAATTATTTTTTATTTGAATTAACTCATAATTAAGGTTATTTCTGTCTTTTAACAAAAAAAAAGTACTTGCTAGCACTTATTTACCAAACACTTCAACAACTTTTTTCAAGTTTCAGCATTTTTATCCAAATATGTAACTACTTATTTATAAAATAAGTTCCAACACTTATAAAGTGCTTTTAAGCACTTAACTTAAAATTTACTTTTTTTAAGCCAACCCAAACGGGCTCTACATCTAGTTGCAGGTAGGCTTTCAATCAATTTTGAACGTATCTTTTTTCTACTTTTTCCTTCGTTCTTTTTCCGTTTTGGGTTTCTTCTAGGTTCTCTTCATCATTGTTAGTTTTCATTCTGAAGTTCAGCGATTGTTGTAGGTTCTTTTCCCATGTTTTGTCTCTGATTTTCCCCAGATCCTTCTTCTCTTTCTTTTAATTTCTGCCCTATCTTCTTTTGGGTTCTCTATATGATTTTTAACTTTGCAATCTTATCGCAAGTGTGTGTTAAATCGAGTGGTAAAACTGTGTTTTTAAACTCTAAGCATGCTGAGTATTGTACTTCCGTGGTTTTCTGTGTTCTATCAGTACTTCTTTTATTTTGCAATTTCAGGGCTGATGTATGCTAAATCGAAGGCTCCTGTAGGTGCTAAATCGGAGGCTGATACTCAACAAGTCTTAATTTAGGATTTTTTTATTTATGGAATTGTTTGCAACTCAAATTTTATCATTAGATGCACTGTAATATGATAGAATTCCAAATCATCACTTGCAACCACGTGATTCTACTCTGTTTAACTTAATTTGTATACCAAGTTGGCCATGTGGCCTAGACTTTGCAAAGTATGCAGCTCCAAGTATTTTCTTACGTATTGTAGTTGGACATGCAGATATGGTGAATCCATTTTAGATGCAGATGTGAGCTCCCTAAGAATTGTTAGGAAGAATGGAAAGGCTGCATTAAACACAACTGCCAAGTATTTGCTTACATACTGTAAATGCACTAAAGGAGCAAGATCCAGATACAATATCCATAAAGATAAAAAGCATATAACAGCACTTCATATGACTATTGGTCAAGATACTTCTTTGGTCGAGGAGGAAATACTGAATAGTGACAACTCAATATTGATTGAGCGCGACACGAAGGGCAACACAGTCTTGCATATAGCCACATGAAAATGTCGTCCACAGGTATCAGTTTATTAAAAAGCTTCTTAAGCTTATGGCATGATTCTTGCTATTCCGAATACATCAAAGATCTACATTTATTTCCGGATGACAAAGTTAAATCTCATATTTCTATAGCACTTATGTTCCTGAACTGTGCATTATTTTTATTCGTAAAGATTGAGTCCTTGAGCTGCCAATATTATCCTCCATTTCATATATCAATCCTCTCGAGTGTCTATGTATGTATTTCTATTCACCTACATTGGCACACGCATCTTCCCTTTTTTATGAGCAGCTGTGCTTTTTGCAGATCTACTTTTTTTTAACATTTTCCCGAATATTTTGATGTGTTGTATTGATTTTTATGATTAATTCAATTAATTGAGCCCTCCATTATTTTGATTGTTCGTTATACTTGCTCCTTTAGATATTTTGGGAACTGTTGAACTTAGGTTCTATTAAATTCAGATCCATAGGGATTTTAGTAATTCTGTAGATTTAATGTCATAGGATTTTGAACATATTTTCCCAATTTGCAGAATAGAGTCAAATAGGTTAATTCCTAATGCCACTATATACTCTGTTGATGAGTTGAAAAGTTATGACAACTCTTTACATGAAAATGTTAAACAGAACCAGCAAGAAGGCCAACCTAATTTAGCTTATCATTTGAACCATATGGAACTCCACTAAAAAATAGTTTAGCAATCTGGTAGAAATTCATAACAAAGAATTAGAATCTGTTAAGTAAGGCCCTATACAGCTGAGCTGTTAATCATTGCACAGGCAGCAAGTTGATGGCTACTTGATGGAGCTTTGTTTGCTTGTGCTCGCGCTAGGAGAACCTCTTTTTATCAGATTGCATCATTCAATATAATTCTCGTGAGCCTTTTGTCAGCATGTTGATGGAATTGCATATAATAAAAGTTGCACATCAGGTAGGCAACTCTACGAGCTAGCTGCCGGCTATTATGTACATATCTGGATCAAAATATACATTGTTTACATCCATGGGCAGTAAATAACCCGGACAATATCTGTAGTATTTACATCATATCCGGCATAGCTATAAATTAGCTAACATTGTTGACATAGCTATTTACATATTAGGCAACAGTGCTGCATGAAACTGTGGTGTTTAGTTTTCTTGGCCTTCTTCCGAGCATGTATTGACAATAAAGGCCTGTAAACAAAGAAGCAAGTCAATATTATCTGCCTTAGTGAACTTGTCTGAGGTTGTAGAAAAGATGAGACATTCAAATGCATAAAGATGAAGTGCTTTCATAATCTCAACAGATTCAACTCGGAAAAGAAATGCAAAGTGTGCTATCACAATCTTTTCTAAGTATGCATCTCAAGTATGTAATATCAATACTTTAAGCAATTATCATCGTATTAAGAGTGCTTGAGTAAGCACTCTGAGATTCAGCAAGCTAGAAAATTAAGTCTGTCATAAATTTTTAATAGCTCACATGATATATAATGAGAACTATCCAAAGATACTTAATAACCACAAATGCATTTAGTAATAAATTTAAAAATCAAACTACTTTCCCATAGTCAGCTAATTAAAAAAATAACCTGATTCTGTAAGCAGTCGCAAAGCTTTTTTTTTTTTTTTGGGTGGGGGCTGCAGAGGAGAAGAGCTACACAGAGTAAATAGCAGAGAGATTGATTTTACAAACCATTAATTGGTCTAATCAAGCCACAAACCTTCAATCTCAAAAGACCTCCAGAAACATAAGATCAAAAGCTTTTGCACTGTCCCAAGTTCTCATTCTTAGAGCTAACAAATACTCACAATTGTAAATATTTGACATGGGTATGAAGAAAGAAAGAAAACGAGAAAGAGCTTTTTCGTGCAAGTTCAACAGCTCTATGCGTATTGATTGGGCGGTGAATTTACAAAGATATAGCAAAAAAAAAAAAAAAATTGGAGTGCACAAAATAACGTACATATCATACCCTTTTGAATTTCTATTTGCAACAGTTATTTCAAGGGACATTGTTATTTATAATTTTAATACTTAGTATCTTTTGTAAGCTTGCTTGTAATCAGTACCAGACTACACAATCTATACATCGAAAGAAATAAAGATGAATAAATTTTCCGGGCAATAATTTTGCTGGGATGTAGATTTTGATTTGTAACTAGTTGAATGTACACCCAAAGGTCTCAAGAGACTATATTGAAGTTTGCTACGGGGGATTGATGTGATTCTTAAGCTTGAGATGTTGACTTTTTTCTCAGGAAAGCTTCTGAATTTGTCAATGCAGGAAATAAGACTTTGTAGGTATTGCTTTAATCTTTATGCTTCAAAGACTTTGAATAAAAATTTCATGCTCGCTTAGGAAACCATCACTATACTGAATCAGACTAAGGTAGTTATCTTGGATGGAGATTAAGACTGCCTTAATTAGAATTGGTAATTTTGTGAAATTTATGCCGCTTGAAGAGCTTTATGAGCATAGTGAGCTCTCCTTATGGTCAAAAGAACCAACACAAAGTGGCTGAGGACTGCAAATTAATATTTTCATGTTGTGCTTGGATGAATCAGGGATAAATTGAGGGGGGAAGAAGCAAAGACTTCTATTGTGTCTTTATTTATTTTCATTCCTAATATTAATGTTAGTCAAAATTTCATATAAACATGATTTGTTGTGCGGAGAGATTAAATTGTTTTGGTCGTGGATTTACGTATATTCAATCTTCAAGAGTTGCTTAATTTGTGCATTAGAAAAATGCCCGTAGAGAAATTATGATGTGCATTAGGAAAATATCCATGGAGAATTATGATGTTCTCATATCAAATGCTTCTCCATCTATTTTTGACTTAAGGATTATTTATGGTCTGTACATGTTAGAGGCAGATTCCTCATAAATTTACGATACACGTACATGTTCCATCGTGGAAAGTTGATAAGGATCTTTTTGTTTATTGTACTTTTTCTCGTAGCAGTTTTGGAGTTCATAACGAGTTACAACTTTCTGTTTCTTTAGTAGAAAGCTATCATTTTTCTGCTAATAGACGATCTTTTGGTTACTACTAAAATCTTGATTGTGTGATATTTACCTACAGATGTGACTGGCAACGACGGGAAGAGCTTGGTGTATTCAGCCTGGTGAGCGCTATCATCTTATTCATGTGTATATGATCGTTTTCGATAATCAATCGTTAAGAATTTCGAGGACTCCTTTGCTATCGAATTTTTCAATTAACAGTTTAAAACTTGGTCGCATTTCTGAGCTCCTTTAACCAGAGTTTGTATATGTATATGAAGTTAGCAATTTTTATTCGGTATTGCAGTTTACTAATTTCTGTTTTAAGTTTATATCATTTATTAATTATAGAAGGTCATTTTTTGTTTGTCGCTGTCAACATAGTTTTTCCTTATTATTTTGTTGGTAGGTTCAAAAGGCTACTCGGTATCCGAAATCCATTGGTACTTTATATGAATATAAAAATTGACTGTCCTGGATATAAAAAATTTGGTTGTTATTAGATCATATATTCATATTAAAGTCTAAGCATTGGATTCTTTTATTTTCCTTGCCTTTTCGCTCTTTAATAAGACATTATTAGAAGAGATATTAATAATGCTAAAAAAGTCTTTTGCATGCATTTTATAGTAAAAGAATTCTATGCATTTTGTAGTAATTATAGTTGTTGCATGTACTGTTTAGTGTTTCCTTTAAGTTCCTTCTAGCAGATGAAATGTTCAAAAGGACTTTTTTTTTACAGTTAAATAATCCATCACAATGCAATCGTATTTGTGAATCTGATACAATAAAAAATGATGTAGTTTCTCATAGAGCCCCATTTTTCAAGGTATTTATCAACGCATTTCAACAATGATTAAAAAATAAGCATTTTACCTATTAAGTTATTCAACTATTTTAAGTCAAGTTTCTAGACCATGCATAAATCAGGATAATATTCAAGTTAACTTGGTCCATGTATGAGACCAAATGGGACACCTGAAGGACATTATAATGCTTAAGAGGCATTATGCCAAATGAAGAAATAGCTGTAGAGATTATTAAGGAGCAGGCGTGCTCTTTCCAGTGGATATGTTCCACTTACGCTTGGTTGTCTCTCAAATTTTTTCTCATTGCTTCGGTTGGACTCACTAATTCATTCAAAGATTAGAAGGGCATCTCTTAGACGAGAGGCGGATCTAGGATTTAATATTTATGGGTTCCTGTAACGACTTCGAGTAAATTTTCAATAGTAACTGAGTTCACATTTAAACATTTGTAGATATTTAATAAATTTTTAAAACACATTTACACTGTTCGGACAAAAGCTACTGGGTTCACGGGAACCCGTAGATGACAGGCTAGATCCACCCCCGTCTTAGAGTTTACTTCTTAGAATGATCTGAGACAATATATGTAAAATTGCTTATTACCTTATAAAATATATTTAAAATTGTTTAGCCTATCAAAAAGACCTAAAAGCCTTGGAAGGAAAACATTACTTTTTGTTGTTCAAAAAGAAGGTCTAGGAAGGAAAACTCAAAACAAAGAATTTATAACATAACTTCTTGTTCTTTGCAATATTTGCTGCTTTGGCTGCTTTGAAATTAATTTGCGAGGTCCATGGTTCTTTGGTTAATTTAACGCATCGAGTTATTCAACAGGTACTTAAATTTCTTTTATATAAATCCCTCCCTGAAACTCTTTTATCTTGTATAGCGTATCACAATACTGAGCTGGAAAAGTTTCTCTTTAGAAAGGTTAAAAACTTCTTTAGCTCTCAACTACTTCAGCTTACTATCTTGATCAAACTTTTTTATGGATTATACATGACAAATATGATAAGCTACCAATAGGAAAAGCAATAAAGAAGCACATCAACATGTACTTGCTAAGAGAAAAAAAGAAGAAAAGAGAAAGTACGATATCTTGCACCAGAAAAATTTTGTGGCCAAACCAAGGAGAAGCTCATTAAGTAAAGCAAGTTTATGAGTCATAGCATGTTCTTTAAGAGATTTTATGGGTTACAATTGGCTATCTTCATATAACATTACCATAAAGAGTTAGTAGCAAAATATCGACACTATATGTAATTTACTGTGAATTATTCATAATGCAATTAAACTTTAAACGTGTCATTCTGCAGCAGTTGCTCTTATTTTTGAAGTTTCTTGTGGCATTTACTGATGTTGAAGATATTTTATTATTGAAGATAGTTTTGCTATTGTTTTATGATGTGGTTGGAGGCACTTTTTGTTGCTATTTCTGTATGCAGTTGAAGACACTTCTTCTGCTGCTTCTTTGATGTTATTGGAGCCACTTGTTATTTCTGGATGCGATGGAAGCCATGTTTACTGCTGCTTTTTGGATAATTGAAGAAAATTTTGCAGCTATTTTCTGGATGGTGTTGAAGTCACTTTTTTCTTAGGTTAGTTCACCTGTTTATTATCTTTCTATGGTGCTCTCAAGTTCTTCTCATATTATTCTAATAACTCATTCTTCGTGGTTTAATTACCACGTCAATGCGTGGTATTTCTTTGCTTGAGCATTTTTAACTGTCTTCCGATCTTGATCTTGGAGTTATGGTACCATCATTTTAGAGGCAAACATTACTTATAAAAACTGGAGTTTTTCAAGTATGCTAAATTTTAATTTACCGAGTTTTTGAAATCAGGGGACGACATAAAATTGTGATTTTGATAAATAAGCAAGGCTGGATTAGTGTACTGAGTTGGCCAAAGTTATTGTTTCTGTCTCACTACTTACTAATGGTTGCTACCGTTTTTGAAGTCAAAGTGGAAAGAAAAAAAGATTAGAAGGAAGATTATAAAAGGTAACTTTCTATGTTTTAGAATTCTGAATGAAAATTAATAAAGAAAACTTTAGTTCCTTTGACAATTAGTGATGAATTTAATGATTGGGAGAAGAAAATTAAGAAGGAAAAAAAGAAGATGATTCGTGCAGTACATCGTGCTCTTTCGTGAAAGAATGCGAACATGTGTCCCCTTAAAAAAATGATGTATATGCTTCAATAATTTATTTTCTAAACCGTTCTTTTCCCCTGTAAAGAGTACAACATGCCTGATCTAACAATCATTTAACGAGATTGTAGGCAATTCCATGAAATAAAAATTATGGATGATAGACTGTAGAACCATTGATAGGTTTAACACGTGTGTTTAACCGAAAATTAGATTTTAGGTCAAAGCTTGAATTTAGAAGAACTCAGGTTACTGATAATCGGAAAAAAGTATATAAGAAAGAGATTTGTGAATGATATAATCAGAAAGCAAATTTCTCAAAGTATATTTCAGTAGTGTTTTTTTTCCGTCCCTTTACAGTTGTTTGCGACTTTCCCTTTTATAGCTGTTTTGGGAATACAGACTTTACCTTTGCTATAACAAGACAATTATGGGTAATTAATGACCTTAAATATTACGTTATGCAATCATATACATTAAATTCATATTCTCTAACGTTTCTAGTATTTAATACTCATTAAATGCTGTATCTGAGCTCTTTTTTGCTGTCAGATTCATTCCTTTGACTCTTCTCGATCTTTAACCTTTGAATGTCTTGAACAGGTACGAGCGTTGAATTATTTGTATGACTGCTCGTGCCTTCTTTATTTAACTTGCTCGTATCTGTTGCTGCTCGTATCTGTTGTTGCTCGTATCTGTTAACCAACCTTAATTCTTTGACTGTTTGATCAGTCTACGTGTCATGACATGTCACCATATATATATAAATACAATTTTCCCCAATACAGATAGTCCCCCCACTTTCCATTTATTCGACAGTTTGAATATTTGGGAAGTGGAATTCATTAAAGGAGAATTTTGTCACCATTAATGTTCTGACAGAGTTGACGCTTCAATTATCACTTCCATTTAATGCTTTAGACACGTGTCATCTTCTTACTGGTTCCACAGTTTACAACACTTTTTCAGGCTGTCTTTTCGGCTCCACTGTTCATGAAGTATCAGTTACCATTATTGTGATCCTTCCATTACTGCGTTTTTACTTTTGACGGTCGCCCATCAGTATAAATTCAATTTTTCCTTTCACCTTTTTACCACATAAAACTTTTTCCTCGAACACTTGAATTGTGCGAATCTCTGTTTACTTCTTTTTCTTCCTCATCATGTCTTCTTCGAACCCTAACC
>NC_031999.1:11337394-11469861 GCF_001879085.1 Nicotiana attenuata
GGATCTCATCTATACAATACCCGGTAAGCCTTTCTCAAATATAGGGGTTATAGGTGGCATTAGTGCACAGGTCATCATATCCTTTTACTACCCATTACCCTCCCCTTAGTGGTTACATAAGTGAGTTTAATTAACGAACTCTAAGCGTACTTTACCCGTCCCTTCCTTGTGGTTCCGGAGGTGTTTAGGACCTCTATACTTAGGCAGCTCTAGACACTCCTAAGGTATTCAAAAGGTAAAATCTAAGCGCTAACAAAGAACACATAGGGCTGTCAAATAAGGAAGTAATTAGGGGCTCATGTTTTACCTCCACACATAAACAGATACGTAGCACGTCTCAAACAACTGATTTTGAAGAAATTTAGAAAGCCTTAGAAAATGACATCTAAACGAACACCACAAACACAGAATATGCAGCATTTGTTTAAAAGTGAAATGGTCGAACCCTAATCAGCTTGCCTATTAATTCTATAGCCTGTTAAACCTGGACAGTTTCACACATAAACAGAACCTAATTTCGCAATTATCCAACGGCCTAAGGCTTGCCTAGGTGTGTATATGCAGTCATAATCTGGGAACAATTTAAACAATTTGAAGCTCTTTTATCCTATAGGCATGCTGATCTAAGTGATGAAGGCTATAACAAGTGATTTTATGCATGTTTACACTAAGACATGATATTTAGGTGTTGGACTGTTTTGAACTTTTTATAGACAGTTACTTATTCAAAGCGACGTGGACATGGTTTAGAGCCAATACAAACAAAGTCCTAAATCAGGATATCTAATGCACATAAAGGTGATCAATTTTTATTAAGCAAGATTACAGCAGCAGTTTAATGACATGATTTCCAGGTGATAATAACTTATGCGAAGTCAGAGAAAGAAGCGATGAACTTATAACATATTTCTATTATGCAAAGGCAGTAAACGTGAGTATCTTAAGGCAGGATTTCTGATGCAAACAACATAGACCCAAAACATGATTTCTATTGCAGATAAGCTCAACATAATCCTAAAGCATGATTTCTATTGCAAATCATCATAATGTAAACCTAACGCAGGATTTCTACCCTGTTCCCCCACAAAAATCATATAGGAACCCTCCCCTTTTTACTAATTAACCCAATATCTGTTTACAAAGAATATTATTACAAGCTAGGATCAAATAAATTGCACAAATAAATGTAAACTACACTATAAGGAGCTTCAATTTGGCCCAAAGTGAAGCTGGGGATGCCAGGCCTTCAATACAGTCTCAGAAGCCAAAGATCTTACAGCTAATAGTGTGTCTTGGTGTGTCAGAGTTCCGTAAGGACCTCAAGGATCCCGGGCAGTGCTTACACCAAGACTTTTCTCAGATAGGGATTGGTTGTGTGCAGTATAGAAGGGCCACGCCTGGTATGCCAGAGTTCAGAGAGATCTCAGGGATCCCTAAGCAGTACACACACCAGAGGGGCAGAACTTAATAGTCTAAGAGTTGGGTGAGAGTGCTTGACACAGTTTTGAAAGACTTAGTAAAACAGTCAGAAGCAAAGGAGATTCAGAAACAACTTTCCTTTTTTTAAGAACATACTGGGAGTGACCAGCTTTTGAGAAGAATACTATGAGTAAAAGCAGTAGTTTTAAAATTGCCTTGAAGAAAGCATGCTCAACAAACAACCCAATTGGTCATAAAGTACTCAGATTCACACAACGAGTAAACTTACAAACATGGGTGAAGGGGATTGTGAACATAGAGGACTAAAACCACATAAACAGAGAAACATTTGATACAGCAAGTGTACAGAACCAACAGGAGTCTACTGAATCAGGTCAATCATGGTATTAGTTAGTTAAGACATAGATAAGGGATGTAGAAGGATCATGTTGAAGGCACATAGGTGTTGAACAACATGGGACATACAATCAGGACTAATTGAAATGTACTAGAAAACTAAGTAATTACATAGTCATACCCATAAAAAGGGAGGGGGTATGGTATCCAAGTAAACATGCTAGGCAGGTATCAAAGAACTAAGTGAAATTAAACATGCTGATTACACATAAGGCATAACTTAGACATGCTTAATAACAGCAAACAGAGAAACAAGTTGAGTAACTAATGCAGGAATAAATATGGGTGTATAGACATATATTACATAAGGTTGAGTTTCAGAATTTAACTAGAGACATACCAGTTAAAGAAGAAAAGTACAGAATATGAAAGAAGTAGGTGCAAATCCAATATCTAGCCTTGGCTTTCAGCCGGCTAGACCAACAATTATCACAAGTAGCAAAGATAGAGAGACTGTTTGAATGTGTGTGTGTGTATTTTGAACTACTGTTCGTGTCTTGAAGGAGCAGAATGAGAGTGTATATATAGCACTTTAGGGGTGAATCAAACTAAGGTAAAAGAATCACAGTTCAATCAATTAGGAGCAATTAATCAATCACATAATCAATTCCCATAGAGGAATCCGGAATAGACCCCTTAATTGGGGGGCAATCAATTAACGGTTAGAGCTGGGACTCAAATAAGGTAATAAATCAACACCATGCCATATAAGGAGACCATCAAATCCCCAAACTAATGATAACTAATTAAGGCAAGTGTAATTAGTCACAACAAGGAAACAAGTAAAAATTCTGGAAAATAGTGATTTTAATCAGGAAAGAATTATTCGAATTCCCTAAATAGAAATCAATTAAGCAACAAAATTCCAAAGAATACTGGACTTAACAGGAAAATCACTCAAATCCCTAAATAGAGTCAGTTAATACGACTAATTCACAGAAATAGGCATAATAGAAGAAATCAGTGTAACCATTAGGAACATCTAGGTTCGAGCATGCATACAAAGATTAACCAAATACGTAAAGAGATGAGCATTTTTATCATTGAAAGTGGAAAAACCTCTTGAAGAGAAGTCTGGGATGAACCTTAATTTGAAAACACTTAAAGTTGATTGACAGCATAGAGGTCAAAGAACCCTTAAAGAAAACAGCCATAGAAACTTGAAAGCACTTCAAACATACAGGGATTCAAACAACAGAAGTCAGAGAAGTCAAAAATTTAAAGTAGCGTAGCGCTAAAAATCGGTTAGTAGTAGAGAAGTAAAAGAACCTTAAAAACAACCGTGGGATTTTGAAAACAACTTCAAATGCACAGAGATTTGACCAACAAACAACAAGAAAACCAAACCCTAATATGACAAGTGCTAAAAAATCAGTTAATCAGTAAAGAAATAAGGGAACCTTAAGGAAAATCAGTGATGAATCTCAGAATCGTTCCAGATCTATTGAGATCTGAACCGATTCAAGTCCAAACATTAGGTTTTTGAAGAAGAGAGAAAGGGTAAAGAGAATCAGGCCTTTGAATCAGAGATTTGAGCCGTAAAACATCGATAAAAAGCACTCACAGACCATACACAAACTCTTGGAGAGTTTTGAACGAGATCTGGACTAGATCTCTTCGAGGTCCTTCCACAAAATCACAAAATCGAGCAACCAAGGGAAGTAGGAGTCAAGTAGAAGTCTCAAACAGCCATAGAAATCAATGGAACGGGTAGGGATCGAAGACATTAGGGTTGGTTTTGGGTGGCAGCGGCTAGGGTTAGAGTTTGGTCTCAGAGAGAACTAGAGAAGAGAGGGTTTCAGGGCGGCCGGTGGTGACAAATGACTAGTTTTTAGGGGTCGTGTGGGACTAAAAAAGGAGTGGGTAAACGATAGCCGTTGATCTCTGTGATCAACGGCCAAGATCAAAAGGGGTTTGGGGTCGGGTAGAATTTTAATTGGTTTGGGATGGGTGGATTTGGGCCGATTTTAATTGAATTGGGATTGGGGGAATTGAAATTGGGTTGATTTAATGGGCTAGGTCTGAAAATAAAAGGGCTATTTGTTAAATACCCATTTAATTGATAAAAAATATTTTATAAAAATAATTAACAATGAGAAAAAATAATTTTCATCGCACAAAGGTGCTTTAAAATAATTATTCAATATTTTAAAAATATAATGGACCAATTTCTGGTAAAATAATACAGTGATGTATGCATGAGCTATAATTGCAAAATTATTGCAATTGTAACCAAAAGATGTAAATCTGTCCATTTGTGAGATAATTGGAACTTAATAGGACCATAAATGATAATATTTAATCAAGAGATGTTTTAAAATATCTATAATGCAATTTTGTAATTATTTATATGAATAAAATATTGAGATAAATTAAATTTAAAAATGTAAGAATTATGGAAAAATACGAACTGATGCTAATGCATAGTTTTAAATATTATAGGGAAAAATTGGGTATCAACAATGTTGAGGGAATTCGTGTCCAGGTTCCAGATGGAACGAATGGAGTTATCACCCGTCTCAGATGACTGGGCAGTACAAGCTTTTATGTAGGGTTTGAATGAAAGGAGCTCGATTGCGTCTCGACAGCTAAAGCAGAACCTGATCGAGTATCCGTCTGTGATGTGGTCAGATGTGCACAACCGTTATCAATAAAATATCAGGGTCGAGGACAACCAGTTGGGAGCCCCTCGGGTTCAGTTCATCCTAATAGATTCGCAGCCAAGCCCCCAAGGGATACGGACAGGGAATCAAGATCGAACAAGGAACGGTATCAGCCGTACATCAATCGAAGAAACCACGGTTCGGGACGAAACACCCCCAGAAATGATCGGAGAAACGATCGAGGTCAAAGTTCTTGAGTGCTCATGAGTAAGAGCGGGTTCGATAAGCATACCGACCCCGCAGAGGCACCTCGACTGTCAGAGTATAACTTCAGTGTAGATGCATCGAGGATTATGTCAGCTATTGGAAGAATAAAAGACACCAAGTGGCCCAGGCCTATACAAACTGATCCTTCTCAAAGGCACCCAAACTTGATGTGCAAGTATCATGGCACACATGGTCATAGAACAGAAGATTACAGGCAGCTTAGGGAAGAAGTGGCTCGATTGTCCAACGAGGGCCATCTCCGAGAATTTCTAAGCGATCGAGCCAAGAATCACTTCAGGGAGAGAGATGTAAGAAAAAATGAACAAGAAGAACCACAATATGTAATCCACATGATCATCAGCGGCGTCGATGTCCCACAAGGACCAGTGTTCAAACGTACCAAGGTGTCGATCACAAAAGAAAAACGTACTCAGTGCTACATGCCCGAGGAATCCTTATCATTCTACGACGAGGAAGCAGAGGGCATATATCAGCCACACAACCACGCCATGGTAATCTCTATCCTTTTAAATAAAATTCAAGTTAAACGTGCTCTTGTGGATCCAGGTAGCTCAGCAAACATAATCAGATCGAGGGTCGTAGAGCAGCTCGGCCTACATGATCAGATTGTACATGCGTCCCGGGTCTTAAATGGTTCAACATGGCAAGCAAAATAACAAAGGGAGAAATTATCTTGCTAGTAAACGTAGCCGGGACCATACAAGATACTAAATTCCATGTCATCGTAGGTGACATGAGGTATAACGCGCTCCTCGGGAGACCATGGATACACAACATGAGGGAAGTACCTTCAACTCTTCACCAGATGATGAAGTTCCCAATGGAAGATGCAGTGAAAACGGTTTATGGTGAGCAACATGCTGCAAAGGAGATGTTTGTAGTTGAGGAGGTGGTGCCGATACCAGATCCTTTGACCTCGGAGAAATCGGGCATCAAAGGTAAGCCGACGGCTAAATAGCAATCACAGTCCCCAGCCTTGACAGAATCGGAGCAACAGGTAATCGAGGACGAAGAAGAGGATTTCCTTACTCCTCGAACCTTCATCATTCTCGAAGAGTCCGATGCAACCAAGTCAAGTGTTGAGGAGCTGGAGCAGGTCATACTGATCGAATACATGCCCGAGAGAAAGGTATACCTAGGAACGGGATTAACCCCCGAACTCAGGAAAAAACTCATTCAATTTCTTATTGATAATATGGATTTCTTTGCTTGGTCCCATCTAGATATGACAGGGATTCCACTGGAAATCACCACACATCGGCTAAGCATCGATCCCAGGTTCAAACTGGTGAAGTAAAAAAGGAGGCCCCAGTCCGAGGTGAATCATGCGTTCATAAAGGACGAGGTAACCAAGCTTCTTAAAATAGGGTCTATTCGGGAGGTAAAATACCCCGAGTGGTTAGCCAGTGTAGATGTAGTTCCTAAAAAAGGAAACAAACTTAGAATGTGTGTAGACTATAAGGACTTGAACAAAGCATGTCCGAAAGATTCTCTTCCACTACCCAACATCGATCGTATGATCGATGCTACAGCCGGCCACGAGATCCTAACTTTTCTCGATGCCTACTCCGGGTATAATAAGATTCAAATGAACCCGGAGGACCAGGAAAAGACTTCATTCATTACTAAGAACAAATAGGTAAAACAATGGAAGTTGATATTGATGATATGTTGGTTAAGTCCCTGCGCGCAGAGGACCATTTAGCTCATTTGCAGGAAACATTCGAAATCTAGAGGAAGTACAACATGAAGCTTAACCCGGAGAAATGTGCCTTCGGAGTCGGCTCGGGTAAGTTCCTCAACTTTATGGTGTCAAATCGGGGTATCGAGATTAACCCCGATAAGATCAAGGCCATCGAGGATATCACAATCGTGGATAGCGTGAAGGCCGTGCAAAGTTTAACAGGGCGAATAACTGCTTTGGATCGATTCATTTCGAGGCCGTCAGATCTAAGTCACCGTTTCTTTTCCTTGCTCAAAAGGAAAAAGGATTTCGCATGGACCCCGGAATGCCAACAAGCCTTGGAAGAACTAAAATGATACTTGTTGAACCCGCCTTTGCTTCACACCCCGTAGGTAGATGAAAAACTTTACCTATATTTAGCAGTATCGGAGATAGCAGTAAGTAAGGTACTAGTTCGAGCAGAGCAAGGTACACAATTCCCTATTTGAACCCTAGGAGATGCTGAAACCAGATACCCCCACTTAGAAAAATTAGCACTTGCATTGATAAGCGCATCTAGAAAGTTAAAGCCATATTTTTAATGCCATCCAATATGTGTGTTGACCAATTACCCCCTTCGAATTGTTCTGCATAAGCCCGAGCTATCGGGCTGGTTGGCCAAATGGGCCGTCGAACTTAGCGTCTATGATATCGAATATCAACCCGAACCACCATCAAGTCTCAAATCTTAGCTGACTTCATGGCTGATTTTAAGCTGACCCTCGTACCCGAAGTGGAGAAAGAACTCCTGCTAAGTTCCGGTACATCATCGGGGGTATGGACCCTGTCGCGCCCCCTTTTCCTCGCGGAGTCCGGTTTTCGACATTCATAGGGAACAACTCATTTCCTTTTGGGAATTGGGTATGGAATTTGAAGAGTCGCCACCTAACGGATTTAAGGTGCGTTAGGGCACCTAAAGTAAATAACTCATAAAACTGGTTTGCATTACCAGAGATTGGGCAAGGGCTCGAAATAACCTTGAAGGGAAGGTGTTAGGCACCACTTGAGGTCCACAACGGCGGGTCCCGGACAAACTCGAATTAGGTGAATTAGTCTTATAAACAGATAAAGCAAATTAGACATTTAAAACAAGGCGTAAAGGGGTCCTAGGTTTTTTAGCCTATAGGATCACTTCTGTACAATGCTTGGTAATCATCCGCAAGTTGGGGTGCTACACATAGCATTAGCGCATAGGTCATCATATCCTTTACTACCCGATTACCCTCCCCTTAGTGATTATATAAGCGATTCCAATTAAACATGCTCTATGCGTGCATTACCCGTCCCTTCCTTATGGCTCTGGAGGTGTTTAGGACCTCTAATTAAGGTAGTTCTAGACTCTCCTAAAGTGCTTAAAAGTGAAAATCCAAGCGACAAGCAAAAACAAATAGGACATTCACATAAAGGGGCTATTAAAGGCTCACTTTTACCTCCTCACACAAGCAGACAATAGCACGTCTCAAACAGCAAAATTTCAGATATTTCAAAGGATCCTAGAGCTGGATATCTAGATGAGCACGACAAATAGAATATATGCAGCCATTGTGTTAAAGCGAGGCAATAGAGACCGAATCAGTTTGCCTACTGATTTTAGGGCTTGCTGAGTCTAGACAGTTCGAAATAATAAAAGCACAGTTTTATTGTTTGTAGGATTTTAGTCGCCCTACAGGCTTGCCTAGGCGTGTATCAGTGATGTCCTATGAACATGGTATCTAGTCATTAATTAGAAGTGCAATAAACCAGCAAACAATTTTAAGCAGGCAGTTTGGTTTATTAGGCCCTATAGGCATGCTGTCTAGGTGTAGAAACTGATTTTAAACTTATAGACGTGGTAGCTAAATGCAGAAATTAGTTTTTAGAATCCTATATACATGGTATCTAATGCAGAAATTGGTTTTAAAATCCTATAGACATGGTATCTAAATTCAGCAATTAGTTTTAAAATCCTACAGACATGGTATCTAAATGCAGCAATTAGTTTTAAAACCTTATTTGCATGCAAAAAACTGATTTAAACCTTGTTGGCATGCAAAGAATGATTTTAAGCTTACAGGCATGGTGTCTAAAATGCAAGATTGATTTTAAACCCTATAGGCATGGTATCTAGAATGCACATAAGCAAACATCGCAGCAAACTTACAGGTATGGTATCTAAATAAACAAACATTGAAATAATCTATAGGCATGGTATCTATAATGCGGAACTGATTTTAAATCCTATAGGCATAGTATCTACCCTTTCTCAACAAAATATATATAAGAATACCTCCCAGTTTTACTAATATCCCCAATATCCGTTTGCAAAGGAATTATTATTACAAATCAACATAAATAATGAATTACAGAAATGAAACTGCTAGAACTATAGGGAGCCTAAACAGGCCCAAACAGTAAACCTGAAGAATCAGGCCTTCAACCAAGTATGAACATGCCAATACCCTCATGGTGCACCCAATGGTATCCTGGTGTGTCAACGTTCCCAAGGGTCTCCAGGACCCCGGGCAATGCTCACACCTGAAAAACTTTTCAAAGAAATTCTTTTGTGAGCAAGTTTGGAAAGCCAGCCCTAGTATGTCAAAGTTCAGAGGGGTCTCATGGACTTCTAGGTAATGCTCACACTGGAGGGGCATGACCCTAGGTGTTCTAGGAGTAGGAGTTGAAATCATAAGATAGTTTTGAATTCTCAGTAAGTAAGGAGCAAACAAGGTCATTCAATTCTACTGACTCAAACAAAGGTCCCAACAATCAAACAATATATAGAAACAGGATCACTTAAAGTTTCAACTTAGTTTATTAGCTACTACTAGGTGAGCAGACACTAAATAAAGGCATGGATGGCTGCGATCAATCAGACAATCACATTCAAAGGGGTAGTAGGGATTGGGAGCCATATTGGTCAAGAGTCTGTGAGAGGTGAACATGATAGAAAGACCATGCTAAAGCAGACATAGGTCTAATTTAGATATGAGCAGGCATGTAGACTTGATGAAAGCAGAAGCACATATGTCTAGCAGAAACAGAAGTAAACAGGTTGAAAGCAGAATACTCATAGGTTTAACCAAACAGAAATAGACATGCTATTGCAGTAAACACATTGGTTAAACAGAAGCAGATATGCTATTACAGTAAACGCATAGGTTAAACAGGAGTAGACATGTAATTGCAGTAAACACATTGGTCAAATTGAATAGCAGGAAACATATTGTCTAATTGAATAGCGGTAAATATGCTGATAACAGGGTAAATAGTTAAATCGAATAACAATAGACATGCTGGGTAGGAAAAAACATATAGGTTCAGAAGAAAGACATGCTGATGATAAGGAAACACATATTGGTTTAATTGAATGGAAAAAGTGGAAGCATACCGGTTAAGAGATAGCAATAGGAGAGTAAAGCAAACAGGGTTTGAAGGTCTAGCCTTGGCTCCCAGCCGGCTAGACAATGTAACAACAGAGAGTAGAAGATTGTGAGGAAGAGAGCAAGAAATTTGTATATTTTCTATGTATGTGTGTGTGTGTGTGTTGAACTATGTTCGTGTGTGTTAAAGAAAAGAATGAAACTTATATAGCATTGAGCAGCATAAACGAATAAGGCAAGGAAAATGAACAGCGTATAAATAAAGTATGCAAATCAATTAACCAGTCAATTAGGGCTAAAACTAATCGATTAATATCACTTAAATTAGGGAGAATCTCATACGAAATCAGTCAGCAGGCATGATTGAAGTTAAATAAGGTAAGAAATAAGTCTAGAGACCATAGATTAGACTAATTAATCTAAAGAAGACAAGTAGTACCAATTAAAGATTATAAATGAGAAAATAGGTAAAATCACGGGGAAGTACTTATTTAACAGGAAAATATGATTCGAGCCCTAAGTAAATCAGTCAACCCATTTTGATTGACAGAGATAAACAATAATGAAAAAATTGAAGCGGACAGTGAGACAAATGAACAAACAAGGACTAAAACATAAAAGTAAAGATAACCAGCTTCAAATACTTAGAAACTCTTAGAAAAGTTTTTGCAAAAACAAGAAGAAGTGGATCCCTAGTTTTAGAGAAACATTTAGGATCGATTAACGGTAAGGAAAGAAGAAAACCTTTAAAAAAATGCTATAGAAACTCGAAACCACTTCAAATCTATAGCAAATAATAAAGAATCAAAAACCCTAATTTGGAGGATCATTAAAATCAGTCGATGATAAAGAGAACAGAAATTTTTTAAAGGA
Source organism: Nicotiana attenuata (assembly GCF_001879085.1). NCBI lineage: Eukaryota > Viridiplantae > Streptophyta > Magnoliopsida > Solanales > Solanaceae > Nicotiana > Nicotiana attenuata. The sequence continues at coordinate 11,348,077 of NC_031999.1, forward strand.
AAGATAGCGTATAAACTCGAAAATATTTCAGATCTACAAGGATCTGAACAGATTCAAAGTGTGGGAGATGAGGGTTTTGAGAAAGTGACAGAGATAAAAGAAAATCTGATTTGGAACCAGAGATTCGAGCCATAAACTGAGATAATAGTACTCACAAACGGAGATGGCCATAAGACAGGCCTGTGAGTCAGATTTCGACGAAACTTGGTTGAATCTCTTTGGGATTCTCTCATAAATCGACAAAGTCGTACAACCAGAAGATGTAACAGGCTGGTAGGGACCTCAAATCACCGGGGAACCTCATGGAATAGGTAGGAATCAAAGGGATTTGGGGTAGATTTAAGTGACGGCGCTAGGGTTAGGGTTAGTCTCAGAGAGAAGAGAGGAGATGAGGGATTCAAGGGCGGCGAGGTGTAATAAATGGCTAGGGTTAGGGGGGTCATATAGAGATCAACGACCAGGATTAGAAGGGGTCTGGATCGGGTTGGATTTAATTGGGTTAGGTTTGATTTGAATTGGGCTTGGGTTTAGTTAAATTGGATTGGAGAAGATCCAATTTTGGGTGTAAATTAGGAGCTATTTGTTAAATACCCATTTTTACTAAATAAAATAATTGAAAAATGTCTAATTAAATGATAAGAAATGATTTTCATGCATGAAGGTGATTTAAAATAATTGCTTAATATTATAACATATAAAAAGCCATTTTTGTATAGATAACGTAGTTATGCATATGTAAGGGGTTATTTTTGCAAAATATGCAATTATTGTCTTAAAAATGCAATTAAAATATTTGAACACTCATATAAACATAAATGATGATTTTAGATGATTAAATCACCATAAAATAATATGATGGATAGTTTTGAACATTTATGTGATTAAAAAATGTAGAAATAAATGGATTTAGGGCCTTTAGAAAAATTGTAAAAATACTTGTGCATGTTTGTAAATGCATGTACAATATTTTCAAAGTGTGCATGCATATTTTAAAATTTATGAGGGAAAAATTGGGTATCAACAGCTGCCCCTCTTTACCCGGGAAGGATGAAAGAGATTTCGGGTAAAGAAATGATGACCGATTTTGAATGAATGGGCGTTTCAAAAAATAGAGGCCGAACCCTAGTCTCTGAGTTGCCTACATATCCCTGGTTTTATAGGAATCATGCCATGTGTAGTTCCGGACCCAACGGTGAATGAAGCCGATGGAGTTGTTATAGGAATGGTAGCCAGTTTCAGCAAAGGTTCTTTTGTGAAGGGTAGCATCGGATGGGTTTGATTGTGAGTCTGGAGTGTAACGGATGTATTATAGGGTAGATATCTGTATGGTCATAGAGTAAGGTGGGTAATTGATGGGACTCGGTTATAATGGCAAAGTGTAAATGGTATGAACGGAAACCGGAGCGAAAGTTGCTCCTGCTTGAAGAACGGTTACCTCCTGGATTACCTGCAAAACTTAAAACATGACGCATGCAAATATATAGAGTATTGTGAGAATTTTAACATGATGCGAATTCCCCTTGGACTATGAAGACTCTCTTTGGATGGTGAGGATGACGTCTTTAGACTATAATGTCCTGGGCCATGAATTATGAAATAAGAGATTCGCAGGCCATGAAATGATGTTCTTGGGCCATGAGGATGGTGCCTCTGAACTATGACGCCTTTCAATAATGATGTGCGAGTTTGAGGGATCCTCAGGCAATGGCATGGTGTCTTCAGGCTATAAGGATGATGCCTTCGGACTATGACGCCTTTGGACAGGTTGGCTATATGTAAGCCCATGAAGTGCAGAGATATGATCATTGTGCAGCTTCTGTATAGAAACCAGGGAGTCTGTCTCAACCTGAATGAGTCTCATATGAATCTTTTGTCTCCGGCTATTGGGGATCCCATTTTCGTACCAACGCAAGATATGCTTATTGGACTCTACGTATTAACGAGCGGAAATCATCGAGGTATTTGTGTAAATAGATCTAATCCATGTAATCGCAGAAACTATCAAAATATAAAAAGAAGTGACCATAGTCACTATAAGTATACGAATAGCTCTCACTGACACCAGAGAAGGTGAGGTCGTATTTCTTTCCAGCCGCCATAGTACCAAAAGTGATAGGAAGACAAAGCTTAGTCTTGTGCGGAGTTTGGGGCAGAGCTTAGCCTGAGGGAAGAAGATAGTGCCCAGTTTAGAATAGAGCAACATTTATGTAGGGAGGGACAATGCTTAGTCCCATGAGAAGGTAGTGCTTACCCTTGTGCAAATACGGAGGCAAGACTTAGCCTCATGTAGATAGGAAGACAGAGTTTTGTCTCATGCAAAGAGAAGGCAATGCTTAGCCTTATGCAAATATGGAGGTAGGGCTTAGCCTCATGCAAGATTTGAGACAGAGCTTAGTCTCATGCAAAGAGAAGGCAATGCTTAGCCTTATGCAAATATGGAGGTAGGGCTTAGCCTCATGCAGGATTTGAGACATGGCTTAGTCTCATGCAAAGGGAAGGCAATGCTTAACCTTATGCAGATATGGAGGCAGGGCTTAGCCTCATGGAAGATTGGAGACAGAGTTTAGTCTCATGCAAAGAGAAGGCAATGCTTAGCCTTATGCAGATATGGAGGCAGGGCTTAGCCTCGTGCAAGATTTGAGACAGGGCTTAGCCTCATGCAAAGAGAAGGCAATGCTTAGCCTATGCAGATATGGAGGCAGGGCTTAGCCTCATGCAAGATTGGAGATAGAGCTTAGTCTCATGCAAAGAGAAGGTAATGCTTAGCCTATGCAGATATGGAGGCAGGGCTTAGCCTCATGCAAGATTGGAGACAGAGCTTAGTCTCATGAAGGCAATGCTTAGCCTTATGCAAGATTTGAGACAGATCTTAGTCTCATGCAAAGAGAAGGCAATGCTTAGCCTTATGCGAATATAGAGGCAGGGCTTAGCCTCATGCGAGGTTGGAGACAAGGCTTAGTCTCATGCCAAGAGAAGGCAATGCTTAGCCTTATGCGGTGAACAAGTAGCAAATAAGAGTAGAATATAAGAGTAGACTATTTCTTAGCTGGAGATATATTTGTGTCTGGTGGCCTGATTGTTTGGACTTTGTGTATGTTTGCGAATACTTCTGTTATGTTCACCATGCCTGCATCCAAAGAAAAATTGTAAGTTTTGGAAGGGGAGGTTGGTTCGTGCCTTCATCTGCTGGCTTTGCTTCGTTCCGTTTTGGAGGCCCTGTTTGAGTTGCCCTGGGTAATGTCTGGCTATCACGGAAATAGAGTTTTCGAAAATATGAACTTATTGATGAAACTAGAGTTATTTTAGAAAACACAATGAAATGTTGAGTAATTTTAGATGAACTAATGACTGTAACAGATTTCATGGATATTGCAGCTTTCTTGTATTAGAATTTTGAGGGTCCTCCTCAAAATTCTGCCATAGTTTGGTAAATGATCATTTGGCCGTTTTGCGGGTGACGAAACTTGCTGAAACTTCTCCTGAGTTTTGAGAATCCTTTCTGCCCCAGTTTCTTAACCGATTGCTGACTGTCTGGCATATGATGGCGTCGGCTGGACTTGCTCCGGAATTTTGATTGTCCTTCTCAAAATTCTGCACCAGTTTCTGATGCTGAGGGAAAATGAAGATTTTATTAAGATATGACCGAACCCACAGGGCTGCCTACGTATCCCCTCTTAAACGGGAATCAGGTCAAGCGTAGTTCAATTACATCAGATGGACTAGTGTAAACAATCTAAACATAGTATCTCTTGAATGCATCTGAATTGATAGGCTTTGGCCAAACTTCTCCGTCCATTTCTGCAAGTATGAGTGCTCCTCCTGTTAGCACTTGGTGAACCATGTAAGGACTTTGCCAGTTGGGAGAGAATTTCCCTTTGGCTTCATCTTGATGCGGGAAGATCTTCTTCAGCACCAGCTGTCCTGGTGCAAACTATCTTGGTTTGACCCTTTTGTTGAAAGCTCTGGACATTCTGTTCTGATAAAGCTGACTGTGACATACTGCGTTCATTCTTTTTTCGTCTATAAGGGCCAGTTGCTCATAGCGGCTCCTTATCCATTCTGATCGCTGAGTTCGGCTTCCTGTATGATTCTTAAAGAAGGAATCTCTACCTCAGCTGGAATAACAGCTTCGGTACCATAAACCATTAAATAGGGAGTTGCCCCAGTTGATGTGCGGACTGTAGTGCGGTACCCCAACAGGGCAAAGGGTAACTTGTCGTGCCATTGTTTGTGGTTTTCTACCATCTTCCTTAGTATCTTCTTGATGTTCTTGTTTGTAGCTTGCACAGCTCTGTTCATTTGAGGTCTGTATGCTGTAGAGTTTTTGTGCTTGATTTTGAAGGTTTCGCACATGGCTTTCATTAAATCACTGTTGAGATTGGTGGCATTATCAGTGATAATGGACTCGGGAACCCCGAATCGGCAAATGATATGATCCTTGAAAAAATCCGCGACGACTTTCTTGGTTACAGCTTTGTAGGATGCAGCCTCTACCCATTTTGTGAAGTAGTCAATGACCACTAAAATGAATCGGTGCCCGTTAGAAGCGGTGGGCTCGATTGGACCAATGACATCCATTCCCAGACAGCAAAAGGCCAAAGTGCACTTGTTGCGTTGAGCTCATTTGGTGGCACCCTTATGATGTCTGCATGTACTTGACATTGGTGGCATTTCTATACGTACCGGATGCAATCCGTTTCCATGGTCATCCAAAAATATCCAGCTCTGAGTATCTTCTTGGCTAGAACAAAACCATTCATATGTGGGCCGCAAGTTCCGGCATGTATCTCCTCAAGCAATCTGGAAGCCTCCTTTGCGTCAACACACCTTAACAACCTCAGATCAGGAGTTCTTCTATACAGGTTCCTCCGATTTGGAAGAAGTTATTGGACAACCTCCGTAGTGTGCGTTTCTGAGTATGGTTTGCCTGTTCTGGATATTCTCCTTTCGCCAAATATTCTTTGATGTCGTGGAACCAAGGTTTTCCATCCGTTTCTTCTTCAACATAAGCATAGAAAGCTGGCTGGTTATGGATTCTCACCGGGATGGGATCGATGAAGTTCTTATCCAAATGTTGTATCATTGATGACAAGGTGGCCAGCACGTCTACGAACTCATTCTGGATTCTGAGCACATGCTTGAACTCTATCTTTGTGAACCTCTTCGTCAATTCTTGCACATAATACAAGTATGGTAGTATCTTGGTGTTTTTCATAGCCTATTCTCCTTGAACCTGATGTACGAGAAGATCCGAATCACCGATTACCAGCAGCTCTTGTATATTCATATCAATGGACAGATTGAGCCACATGATGCAAGCCTCATATTCTGCCATATTGTTGGTACATGGAAACCTAAGTTTTGCGGATACAGGGTAGTGTTGACCTTTTTCTGATACTAAAATTGCTCCGATGCCCACTCCTTTGAAGTTTGCAAGCTCAGTCGAACAACATTCTCCAACCGTCGTAAGCTTCAGCAATGTCTTCTCCTACGAATGATACTTCTTCGTCAAGAAAATATGTTTTCAAGGGTTCGTATTCTCCTCCCACGGTATTTTCAGCAAGATGGTCTGCCAATGCTTGTCCTTTGATCGCCTTCTGAGTTACGTAGACGATATCGAACACACTTGACAGTATCTGCCACTAGGCTAACTTCCCGGTTGGCATGGGCTTCTGAAAGATGTACTTCAGAGGTTCCATCCTGGATATGAGGTATGTGGTTTAGGCACAGAAGTAATGTCTCTATTTCTGAGCTGTCCAAGTCAAAGCACAACAAGTGCGTTCCAGCAGAGAGTATCGTGCTTCGTAAGGTGTGAACTTCTTACTCAAGTAGTATATGGCTTGCTCCTTTCTTCCCGTCTCATCATGTTGTCCCAAAACACATCCGAAAGCTCCATCTAATATGGACAGATAGAGTAGCAAAGGTCTCCCAGGTTCCGGCGGGACTAGGACTGGTGGTGTGGACAGGTATTCCCTGATTTTGTCAAAAGCCATCTGAAAATCTTCGGTCCAACCCGTTTCAGCATCTTTCCTCAACATTTTGAAGATGGGTTCACATATAACTGTGGACTGTGCTATGGAGCGACTGATATAGTTAAGACATCCTAGGAAGCTCATCACGTCCTTCTTTCTCTTTGGTGGTGGTAACTCTTGGATAGCCTTAACTTTGGACGGGTCCAACTTGATTCCTTGCTGGCTGACAATGAATCCGAACAACTTTCTTGCGGGAACCCCGAATGCACATTTTGCGGGGTTCAATTTTAGATTGTACCTCCTTAACCTGTCAAAGAACTTTCTCAAGTCTGTTATGTGATCTGCGGCTCTCTTGGATTTGATGATGGCATCGTTGACATACACCTCTATTTCTTTGTGTATCATATCATGGAAGATGGTTATCATGGCCCTCATGTAAGTAGCCCCAGCGTTCTTTAGACCAAATGGCATCATCTTGTAGCAGTATACTCCCCACGGTATGATGAAAGCTTTTTTCTCTGCGTCTTCTTCGTCCATCCAGATTTGGTGATAACCCACAAAGCAATCTACAAAGGATTAGAGTTCATGCTTGGCGCAATTGTCGATCAGGATATGTATATTTGGTAGTGGAAAATCGTCCTTGAGACTTGCTCTGTTTAAATCTCGATAATCAACACACACCTTAACTTCCCATCTTTCTTTGGAACTGGTACAATGTTGGCTAGCTAGGTTGGGTACTAAACTACCCTGAGAACCTTAGCTTTGATTTTCTTAGTGACTTCCTCCTTGATTTTCAGGCTCATATCTGGTTTGAACTTTCTGAGTTTCTGCTTTACTGGCGGACACATTGGATTGGTAGGCAACTTGTGAGCCACTATGGATGTGCTCAGACCATTCATGTCATCGTATGACCATGCAAAGATATCCTCATATTCCTTCATGAAACGAATGTACTCTTCCTTCTCTGACAGAGATAAGTGAATGCTTATGCGAGTCTCCTTGACGGTATCAGCGTCTCCCAAATTTATTGCTTCAATTTCGCCCAGGTTGGACTTAGGTTTATCTCAGAGTTCTCAACCTCCCTACAACTTCCTCAGGTATTTCATCCTCTTCTTCGGAGTCACTATCCTTATGTTGCGTTGTCTCATTACATGTCACAATCATCGGTTCGTCAGGAAAAGTAATAATAACGTTGTAGAAAGAAAAATTGTGAAAGATAATAATGAATGATAAATAGCAATGCATTGATTAAATTTGAAAATACCCCAAAACAAGTACGGCTCGATGAATCGAGCAATTATTTTGAAACAAAATTGTGTCTCTAAAACAAAATTACTGAAAATATTTGAAATGCCTAGCATGGCTATAGAAATAAATTAGGCTAAGTGCTAAGCTACCTAGGGACTCGGCGACCCGGGATGGTGTGGCAGTCCAATTCCTGAGGACAACTCCCTTCTCCACAGTCTGAATAGTGAGGCCTTCTTCCTCCTCCTCAATTATCGCACTGCAATCCATATCCTCGTCTTCTAGGAACAAGTTCCTCAGCCCAACTAAAGCTTCTTCTTCTGCAGTCCCCGATATCGTATCGGCCTGATGAAAAGTCTGACCCAGATGTGGCACCGGTTGCTCAAGAGGGTAATAAGGACCACGCCATGGTGGCGACCAGTCATTATACTCTTGCCAGGTATACGGGTACCCCAGCCCGAAAGTTGTATCGTGACGTTTCAACTGTATTTGTTTAGTAATGCCCTGGAGATCCTTTCCCAGTCCTTTGCCAGGTTCGTACCCGGACCATGCCAGTATGCTTTCTATTTTGTTACTCCACCACTTGTCCTTTTCAATCGCGTTGACATGTTCAATGTGATGATAAGTTTCTCCACCCAGCCTTCTTCTATTCTCGATGGGGATAGTTTGACTGGTGTAAATGGGGTTACTCCCATCTCCGTGAATGACTACCTCCTGGTGGTTCCACTCGAACTTCACGGCCTGATGTAGTGTGGAAGCCACCGCACCAGCAGTATGTATCCAAGGTCGACCCAACAGAAGATTGTATGTAGCTGATAAGTCAAGCACTTGGAATTCAACATAAAACCAAGTTGGCCCCATCTGTAGGCAAAGGTTAATCTCCCCAATCGTGGCCCTTTGAGACCCATCAAAGGCTTTCACGTTCGTACTTCCTGCCCGTATCTCGTGGAAATCTTTGCCCAATCTATTCAGAGTAGTTAAAGGACAAATGTTGAGACTCGAGCCCCCATCTACTAGGACTCTGGCATTGAATTTATCTTCGAACTGTACCGTGATATGCAGTGCCCTGTTGTGGCTTAACCCTTCAGGCGGCAGTTCATCCTCATGGAAGGTGATCTTATGGCTTTCCAGCACTTGCCCTACCATGTTGTCCATCTCTCCACTGGTGATGTTGTTGGGCACGTAAGCTTCATTTAGCACCTTCATCAGGGCACTCCTATGTGTTTCCGAATTTTGCAGTAGCAACAAGATGGATATCTGGGTGAGAGCTTTGTTTAAATGATCGACGACTGAGTATTCCCTCGCCTATACTTTCCTCCAAAGATTGTCTGGCCTGGTTTCAATAATAGGTTGCTTAGTAGCAGCCTCCTTGCTCGATCCTCCCAAATGTTCGGGTGTATAGATCCTTCCCGTTCTGGTCATTCCTTGTGCGGCATCAGATTATTCCATCTTTGCTTTTCCCTTTTTTCCTGGCTTCAGCAACATAGTCCCACGGTATGGCGTTAGAGTTGAAAGGAGGTGTGGTTGCTACTGTCACTGAAAGGTGCGGCCACTTCTACCTCAAATGGAACGGGTGTGGCTGCAGGTAGTGCTCCCTCTACCTCAAATGGAACCGATACAGTTACCTCAACTTCGACTGATGGTTGTGTCTGTACCACAATAGGAGTGAGTGTGACTACGGGTTTAAAATTATCACCTTCTCGAATGAGCCCGATTGATCCCTCAGGGTCCCATTCTTCGTCCGTCTCTATCACATGTACTCCATCACCTCTATGATCTGGAAGAGGATTGTTGCGGACGTTGGGTGCAGCTTCCTTCGCTTGTATGACCTTGTTATCAATCAATGTCTGGATCTTATCTTTCAATGTCCGGCACTCGTCAATGGTGTGCCCCTTCATACCGGAATGATATGCACAGGTTTTATTTGGGTTGACCCACTGAGATGAATTCTCCATTGCCACAGCAGGAATAGGGGTGACGTAACCAGCAGCCTTCAATCTCTGATACAGCTGGTCGATGGGTTCACCAATGGCAGTGTATTGTCTGGGTGGTTTGCGATCAAAGTTAGGTCGAGGTTTCTGGTAATTTGGAAGAGTTGGAGGTGAATGATAGTAGGCCGGCTGAGTGTTATAGGTGTGATAGGCGGTTGCGGGTTGGGAATATCTGGGAGGTGAAGGTTGGTATGTTGGTGGAGGTGTTTGGTATGTGGGTGGAGGTGCCTGGTATGTGAGCGGAGATTTTGGGCCTTGGGCCACCATTACTGCCCCCACTTCTTTCTTCTTTGATACGCCACCTGATTGTAATGCTTTGTTCGTGGCCTGTAGTGCCTCGAAATTTGTCACCATCCCGCTCTTGATACCCTCTTCAATCCTTTCTCCGAGTTTGATGATATCGGAGAACTTGTGATTCTCAATGACCATTAGTCTTTCATAATACTGTGGGTCCTGTGCCCTAACAAAGAACTTGTTCATTTGCGCTTCTTCTAGTGCTGGTCTGACCTTGGCTGCTTCCGACCTCCACCGAGTAGCATACTCGCAAAAAGTCTCAGTTGGCTTCTTCTTTAAATTTTGGATGTAGAAGACATCCGGTGCATTCTCCGTATTAAACCTGAACCGATCCATAAATTCTAATGCCATGCTCACCCAATTGACCCACTTCTTAGGGTTCTGGCTTATGTACCAGGACAAGGCATCTCCGGTAAGACTTCTCATGAAGAGCTTCATTCGGATCCTTTCATCCTTTCCGACCCCCACGAGCTTGTCACAGTAAGTTCTCAATTGAACCTTGGGATCACCTATTCTGTCAAACATTTCGAACTTGGGAGGTTTGTAACCCTCCGACAGTTCCACGTCTGGTTGTATGCACAGATCCTTATAATTCAGACCTTCTATCCCTTTACCTTCTTCGACACCCTAAACTTGAATTGTCAATTTCTTGAGTTCCTCGGCCATGTTTTTGATGAGCAGGTCCTTCTCAGCGGATTCTGGTGTATAGGAGATCGGTTGAGTAGAGTGAGGCACAGTTTCCACGTATATAGGGTTGTTTTGGTGAGTGCCAGCGATTTGAGCGTAGTGGTGATCATTGGTGGAGTTTTGAGGATCGGGAACAAGGTGAGGTGTGTTCTGAGGGGTGTGATAGGTAGTGGTTTGTGGGTACTGGGTTGGTTGATGATGGTGTCATGAAGGAGTTGGTATCGGTAAAGGATTGGGATTTTGAGGTGGAGTTGCATATTGATGGGGTGCGGGAGGATGCTGGTTTGGTGTATTTGGGGGAAGTGCTGGATTTTTGGTATTTTGTTGGTTGACGTCAGGGACGTTTAGGGTGACGGAGAGGTTTGCTAAGTTACGAACCTGCTCAAGTTCTCCTTGTAATCCAGTATTTTCTGCTCTAATCGCAGAACCAATTCATTCTGGGCCGGAGTGCTTCGACCGTCTGAAGTTTCCGCATTCTCAGCGTTTTCCTTTCGAATACCACTTAAGTCATCCATCTTAGCCTTTCCTCTGCTTTTCGTGTTATTTGGAGGAGGAGGAGGTGGAGGGATCTAGATCCGGTATGATATGCTGATGATGCCAGTATGCGCGAACCAACCTTTAGAGGATGGGAATAATAAAATTAAAAACAAGGTAAACAAGTCAGTAGGGGTTCTGAAAAAGTCTGCAGTATTTAAGCACATATTGTGGGAATGTGAATTCGTGTCCTAGTTTGGGAGCCTCGTTGTGCCCGAGGTAAGCCTAGCGACAAATAGATTTGGAGAAATTCAGTGCCAATAATTGCCTCATTTCATTAATGTAAAGATAGACGACCCAAAACGACACTAAATAAGATAAATCATTAATGTCACTTGGCCTTATTACATTTGAAAAGCATGTAAACCTAATATACTTGGTCCCAGAAGGACCTTCTCTAGGTTGGATGCTCTTGTCGATCAGATCCCCCAGTTCGCGCAGGTTCAACAGTAGGAATGCCCTTGCCAAATGTCCTTCTTCATTCCCTTCAGCGTTCTGGCAGTCGGTGACTCTCTTTCTCATTTTCCCTTCCAATTCCATCAGACTGTATTCCAGATATTCCAGCCTTTCACTGGACTTAACAGCCCTCTCTTTCCACTCATTGATCATTTCCATATCAGCCCTGTGTTGCTCCATATGCTCGGCTTCAGACTCGCGGATTCTTTTGCGCAATTTGTTATATTTCACCTGTGCTTCGGCAACTTCGTCTATGACCCTGTTTCCCGGACCAACTCTTGGCTCGAATATTCCCCCTATGTTATTATCAAACCATGAGGGGTAGAAGTATGCATGTCCATCATGATATCGATTTGGCTCAATAGTATCCTTTTCTACGATAATCTTCAAGTGCCATATATGTTGTGCTTCATTTTTATATGAAATGGCATCACCCTGAAAATCAGCTATGAAGTGACTCATTTTAGGAACCCGTGGTATGACCTGCTTCCTGCGTGCCTGTCTCATAACCCTGAGGGGAGCATAAGGGTATATGACCCTTAACCCGATCAGTACCAAGTGTGGAACATCCCTGGATCTGATGATGAATTCGTCGGTAGGGAACCACTCGAACATCCATTGAACCTGGTCCTCGGTCAGATTGTTGAAAAACTGCACCCATCCTATAGCATCCTTTGGTTGAGCAAACATGTTTGGAATATATGTCATTTTCTTGGGATGGTGGAAGGCTATATGATCATTCCACGGCCTTCGTGGAAACTCTTGACGGTATTGACCCTTTTGGAGATGTTCTAACAACAAAACTTGCAACAACAAATTGCAACCCTCAAAGTATCTGTACCCTTTCTGACAGCGCTCCAGGGCCCGGTACATATCTGCAATGATCATAGGGACAATGGTATATGTCTGCCCCTCGATCCCTTCCATCAAAGTTTTGGCCACCATGGCCAGTCTGGTATGTATTCTGTCACTTTGGATCTGGAACACTAGCATGCCCAAGAAACACACGATGAACACAAAGACCCTGCGGTGAATCCATCCCAAGGAGGTGATGGAGAATTCATCATAAAAAATACGGTAAGACCTACTATAACCGTATCGTTCATAGAGGAAGTCGAAGGGTACGTAGGAGTTTTTCAGGCACTCCAAGTCATCATTTTTCTTCAACACCATCATCTTAAGAAATCCCCTAGCAGTGCGATTTTCAGGTGCCAATAAACCAGGGCTGTCCCAAGGTAGCCCAGCAAATCCCCCTATTTCTTCCAAGAGAGGGGTCATCTCTATGCTTCCAAAGCGGAACACGGCTCTTTCTTTGTCCAGAACATTGTGGCAGCCTCGATCAACATTTTGTTTGGCTGGAGTTCCAACAAAGAAGGCAAATTTCCTAAGACCTTTTCACATGATTTTGGTCAATTGATGGGAGATCCCTCCACCAATCTAGCAATGGTGATGGTATGTTACTAACAATGCCGAACCGGGGAATTTTGTGCCTCATTTTCTACAAAACAAAATATGGTTAGGCCCTTTCCCCCTCCAGATCCGACTATTTATACAACAATGATTAGCATATTGGCACTTATTTCTCCATATTAATGCACACAATCGTGGTTGCGTCCGTTGGGATTATGAAAAACCCGATGGACTTTTGGACGAGGCTTGTCTTAAAGGGTTATTATGTGGACAACATATTAACCTGGTTAGGTTTGACCATGATGCATGTACAGTTAATCAGAGTAAGGTTTCTATAGAGGTCTAGAGACCCTCAAGCGGACAACTTGAGGGGGAAAGGCACGGACTCGTCGATTGCACCGCTGATCGACTAGTTTTACCGCAAATACGCCTTTCCATATTTAGTAGGTGATATATATAGGAAGAGCGCAAGCACTCATCAAGCGTTGCTATGGGATTGATTACGCACGAGTGGAATATGATGTCGAGCATGATTTATGCAGCAATAAATAGCATGTTGTCAAGTATTTGCAGGTTTAAAAAAATGATAAATGTGGTATTTAAATAACTGAAAGACAGTAAAATAAAAAAAAGAAAACAAGGAGACAAGTCAGTTTCAGGAAATAAAAGAAATCATAAATGCTTGAGAGATAAGCAATTAAATCCAATTAAAGTGGAGAGGGAATGTTGTATCAACAAAATAAGGCATGCTTAAGACTAATTCACAAAAACAAGTTCGTTATGGTAAGAGCCTAAAATATCCCCAGCAGAGTCGCCATGCTGTCGCGTCCCCTTTTTCCTCGCGGAGTCCGGGTTTCGACATTCATAGGGAACAACTCATTTCCTTCTAGGAATTGGGTATGGAATTTGAAGAGTCGCCACCTAACGAATTTAAAGTGCGTTAGGGCACCTAAAGCAAATAACTCATAAAATCGGTTTACATTACCAGAGACTGGGTAAGGGCTCGAAATAACCTTGAGGGGAAGGTGTTAGGCACCCCTCGAGGTCCACAACGGTGGGTCCCGGCCAAACTCGAATTAGGTGAATTAGTCTTATAAACAGATAAAGCAAATTAGACATTTAAAACAAGGAGTAAAGGGGTCCTAGGCTTTTTAGCTATAGGATCACTTCTGTACATTGCTTGGTAATCGTCCCCAAGTCAGGGTGCTACACATAGCATTAGCGCACATGATATCATATCCTTTACTACCCGATTACCCTCCCCTTAGTGGTTATATAAGCGATTCAAATTAAACGTGCTCTATGCGTGCATTACCCGTCCCTTCCTTATGGCCTTGGAGGTGTTTAGGACCTCTAATTAAGGCAGTTCTAGACTCTGCTAAAGTGCTTAAAAGAGAAAATCTAAGCGACAAGCAAAAACAAATAGGACATTCACATAAAGGGGCAATTAAAGGCTCACTTTTACCTCCTCACACAAGCAGACAATAGCACGTCTCAAACAGCAAGATTTCAGATATTTCAAAGGATCCTAGAGCAGGATATCTAGATGAGCATGACAAACAGAATATATGCAGCATTGTGTTAAAGCGAGGCAATAGAGACCTGATTAGTTTGCCTACTGATTTTATGGCTTGCTGAATCTAGATAGTTCCAAAAAACAAAAGCAAAGTTTTACAGTTTGCAGGATTTTAGTCGCCCTACAGGCTTGCCTAGGCGTGTATCAGTGATGTCCTATGAACATGGTATCTAGTCATTAATCAGAAGTGCAATAAAGCAGCAAACAATTTTAAGCAGGCAGTTTGGTTTATTAGGCCCTATCGGCATGCTGTCTAGGTGTAGAAACTGATTTTAAACTTATAGACGTGGTAGCTAAATGCAGAAATTAGTTTTTAGAATCCTATAGACATGGTATCTAAATGCAAAAATTGGTTTTAAAATCCAATAGACATGGTATCTAAATGCAGCAATTAGTTTTAAAATCCTACATACATGGTATCTAAATACAGCAATTAGTTTTGAAACCTTATTTGCATGCAAAAAACTGATTTAAACCTTGTTGGCATGCAAAGACTGATTTTAAGCTTACATGCATGGTGTCTAAAATGCAAGATTGATTTTAAACCCTATAGGAATGGTATCTAGAATGCACATAAGCAAACATCGTAGCAAACTTACAGGTATGGTATCTAAATAAACAAGCATTGCAATAACCTATAGGCATGTTATCTAGAATGCGGGACTGATTTTAAATCCTATAGGCATAATATCTACCCTTTCCCAACAAAATATATATAAGAATCCCTCCCAGTTTTACTAATATCCCCAATATTTATCTACAAAGAAATTATTATTACAAACCAACATAAATAATGAATTACAGAAATAAAACTGCTAGAACTATAGGGAGCCTGAACATGCCCAAATGGTAAACCTGAAGAATCAGGCCTTTAACCAAGTATGAACATGCCAATACCCTCATGGTGCACCCAATGGTATCCTGGTGTTTCAAAGTTCCCAAGGGTCTCCAGGACCCCGGGCAATGCTCACACCAGAAAAAACTTTTCAACGCAACCCTTTTGTCAGCAAGTTTGGAAAGCCAGCCCTAGTATATCATAGTTCAGCGGGGTCTCATGGACTCCTAGGCAATGCTCACACTGGAGGGGCAGGACCCTAGGTGTTCTAAGAGTAGGAGTTGAAATCATAAGATAGTTTTAAGAAAATACTTTTGAAATCTCATGAAGTAAGGAGCAAACAGGGTCATTAAGTTCTAGTGACTCAAACAAAGGTCCCAGCAATCAAACAGTATATAGGAACATGATCACCTAAAGTTTCAACTTAGTTTATTAGTTGTTACTAGGTGAGCATACACTAAATAAAGGCATGGTATGCTGGGATCAATCAGACAGTCACATTCAAAGGGTTAGTAGGGATTCGGAGCCATATTGGTCAGAAGTCTGTGAGAGGTGAACATGATAGAAAGAACATGCTAAAACAGACATAGGTCTAATCTAGATATGAGCAGGCATGCAGACTTGCTGAAAGCAGAAGCACATAGGTCTAGCAAAAACAGAAGTAAACAGGTTGAAAGCAGAACATTCATAGGTTTAACCAAACAGAAGTAGACATGCTATTGCAGTAAACGCATAGGTTAAACAGAAGCAGATATGCTATTACAGTAAACGCATAGGTTAAACAGGAGTAGACATGCTATTGCAGTAAACACAAAGGTCAAATTTAATAGCAGGAAACATATTGTCTAATTGAATAGCAGTAAACATGCTGATAACAGGGCATATAGTTAAATCAAATAGCAGTAGACATGCTGGTTAGGAAAAAACATATAGGTTCAGAAGAAAGACATGCTGATGATAAGGAAGCGCACATTGGTTTAATTGAACGGCAGTAGTGGAAGCATACCAATTAAGAGATAGCAATAGCAGAGTAAAGCAAACAAGGTCTGAAGGTCCAGCCTTGGCTCCCAGCCGGCTAGACTAACAGCAGAAAGAAGAAGATTGTGATAGAGGAAGAGAGCAAGAACTTTGTATATTTTCTATGTCTATGTGTGTGTGTTGAACTATGTTCGTGTGTGTTAAAGAAAAGAATGAAACTTATATAGCATTGAGCAGCGTAAACGAATAAGACAAGGAAAATTAACAGCATATAAATAAAGTATGCAAATAAATTAACCAGTCAATTATGGCTAAAACTAATCAATTAATATCACTTAAATTAGGGAGAATCTCATACGAAATCAGTCAGCAGGCATGATTGAAGTTAAATAAGGTAAGCAATAAGTCTAGAGACCATAGATTAGATTAATTAATCTAAAGAAGGCAAGTAGTACCAATTAAAGATTATAAATGAGAAAAATAGGCAAAATCACGGGGAAGTACTAATTTTAATAGGAAAATATGATTTGAGCCCTAAGTAAATCAGTCAATCCATTTTGATTGACAGAGATAAACAATAACGAAAAAATTGAAGCGGACAGTGAGACAAATGAACAAACAAGGACTAAAACATAAGAGTAAAGATAACCAGCTTCAAATACTTAGAAACTCTTACAAAAGTTTTTGCAGAACAAGAAGAAGTGGAGCCCTAGTTTTAGAGAAACATTTAGGATCGATTAACGGTAAGGAAAGCAGAAAACCTTTAAAGAAAATTGCTATAGAAACTCGAAACCACTTCAAATCTACAGCAAATAATAAAGAATCAAAAACCCTAATTTGGAGGAACATTAAAATCAGTCGATGATAAAGAATAGAAATTTTTTATGGAAAGATAGCGTAAACTCGAAAATGTTTTAGATCTACAAGGATCTGAACAGATTCAAAGTGTGAGAGATGAGGGTTTTGAGAAAGTGACAGAGATAAAAGAAAATCTGATTTGGAACCAGAGATTCGAGCCATAAACATGAGATAATAGTACTCACAAACGGAGATGGCTATAAGACAGGCCTGTGAGTCAGATTTCGACGAAACTTGGTTGAATCTCTTTGAGATTCTCTCATAAATCGACAAAGTCGTACAATCAGAAGATGTAGCAGGTCGGTAGGGGCCTCAAATCACCAGGGAACCTCATGGAATAGGTAGGAATCGAAGGGATTTGGGGTAGATTTAGGTGACGGCGCTAGGGTTAGGGTTAGTCTCAGAGAGAAGAGAGGAGATAAGGGATTCAAGGGCGGCGGGGTGTAACAAATGGCTAGGGTTAGGGGGTCGTTTAGAATAAAAAAAGAAAGAAGGAATGGGGGCCGTCGATCTCAGAGATCAACGGCCACGATTAGAAGGGGTCTGGGTCGGGTTGGATTTAATTGGGTTAGGTTTGATTTGAATTGGACTTGGGTTTAATTAAATTGGATTGGGGGAGATCCGATTTTGGATGTAAATTAGGGGCTATTTGTTAAATACCCATTTTTACTAAATAAAATAATTTAAAAATGGCTAATTAAATGATAAAAAATGATTTTCATGCATGAAAGCGATTTAAAATAATTGCTTAATATTATAAAATATAAAAAGCCATTTTTTTGTAAAGATAACGTAGTTATGCATATGTAGGGGCTATTTTTGTAAAATATGCAATTATAGTCTTAAAAAATACAAATGTAATTATAAAAAATTCAATTAAAATATTTGAACACTCATATGAACATAAATGATGAATTTAGATGATTAAATCACCATAAAATAATATGAGGGATAGTTTTGAACATTTATGTGATTAAAAAATGCAGAAATAAATGGATTTAGGGCCTTTAAAATTGTAGAAAAATTGTGAAAATACTTGTGCATGTTTGTTAATGCATGTACAATATTTTGAAAGTGTGCATGCATATTTTAAAATTTATGAGGAAAAAATTGGGTATCAATAGACCCTTTTCACGGACGGTGCCTCGAATGTGAAAGGGTACGGGCTTGGCATTGTCTTGAAGCCACCCACGGGCGATACCATTAGACAATCTATCGAAACTTCTAGATTGACTAACAATGAGGCCGAGTATAAGGCTATGATTACAGGTCTCGAGCTAGCTAAGAGTTTGGGAGCAAAAATCATCGAAGCCAAGTGTGATTCTCTATTGGTGGTGAACCAAGTAAACAAAAGTTTCGAAGTTCGAGAGGATATGATGCAACGATACCTGGATAAGCTACAGCTAACTTTGCACCGCAAGAGTGGACTTTAGAGCATGTGCCTCGAGAACAAAATAGCGAGGCCGATGCACTTGCTAATCTGGGATCCTCGGTCGAAGAAGATGATATCGTCCCGGGGACTGTCGTCCAGTTATCGAGGTTTGTGGTAGAAGAGGGTCATGCCGAAATAAATTCAACAAGTTTGACGTGGGTCTGGAGGAACAAGTATATTGACTATCTGAAAAATGGAAAACTCCCCTCGGACCACAAAGAATCAAGGGCCCTACGAACCAAGGCTGCTAGGTTCGCATTAGACGAAGATGGAACATTGTACCGGAGAACATTTGATGGGCCATTGGCGGTAAGTTTGAGGCCGGGAGACACCGATTATGTTCTACGAGAAATCCAAGAAGGTACTTGTGGGAATCACTCCGGCACCGAGTCTTTGATTCGAAAAATTATCAGAGCAGGGTATTATTAGGATAGCATGGAAAAAGATACTAAGCAATTTGTCAAAAAATGTGACAAGTGCCAAGGATTCGCACCGATGATCCATCAACCCGGAGAACAACTCCACTCGGTCCTATCTCCGTGGCCTTTCATGAAATGGGGAATGGACATAGTCGATCCTCTACCGAGGGCCCCAAGTAAAGCTAAGTTTATTCTGTTTATGACTGACTATTTTTCTAAATGGGTAGAAGCACAAGCCTTCGAGAAGGTCGGAGAAAAAGAAGTTATTGATTTCATCTAGGACCACAACACATGCCGGTTTGGAATACCTATCGAGATTGTATGTGACAATGGGAAACAATTTATCGGAAGCAAGGATCGGAGTTCCTTGAAGCACATAAAACAAAAAGGATCTTATCGACACCATACCATCCAACTGGAAATGGACAAGCCGAGTCAACAAACAAAGCTATCATTCAAAACCTAAAGAAAAGGTTGGACGATGCAAAGGGGAAATGGAGAGAAGTTCTACCTGAGGTCCTTTGGGCATATCGAACAACATCGAAGTCTAGCACGGGGGCTACCCCGTTTTCTTTAGTATATGGCTACTAGACCCTTATCCCTGTCGAGGTCGGAGAACCCAGCGCCAGGTTTCGGCATGCATTAGAGGAATCAAATCACGAGGCTATGAATACTAGCCTCGAGCTATTAGACGAAAGACGAGAGCAGCGCTTGTTCGGATGGCCGCACAGAAGCAAAGGATCGAAAGGTACTACAATAGAAGGAACAATCTTCAACATTTCAGAATCGGGGACTTAGTTCTACGGAAAGTCACCCTCAATACTCGAGACCAGAATGAAGGGAAACTTGTCACGACTCCCACCCTCGGGAGTCGTGATGGCGCCTACTAGTGAAAGCTAGGCAAGCCAATTATTTCAACTATTTACCTTTTTCTCATTTTTAATCCTTTAACAGTTATGAACCAACATTATGTAATCAGCAGAAATAAATAAGTGGAAGAACAAATTAAGCCATTAAAATATTACCAATACAATTCCTTAAACATAGACTACCCAGGACTGGTGTCACAATTTCACAGACTGTCTAAGAATACTACAAATAAGGGTCCGAAAGATAAATACAACATTGTCTCTGAAATACATAAAAGAAACAGAATGAAGGGATAGAAGGAGACGCGAAGGCCTGTGGACGCCTGCAGGACTACCTCGGGTCGCCTGGTGAACTGGAAGCAGCAACCTCACTGCGGTCCGGAAACTATAGTATCGGGATCTGCACAAAAGAGTGCAGAGTGTAGTATCAGCACAACCGACCCCATGTGCTGGTAAGTGCCTGGCCTAACCCCGGGAAGTAGTGACGAGGCTAGGACAAGACTACCAAATAAACCTGTGCAGTTAAATCATGTACAACGGAAAATAAAGGCAAAACTTTACAATTAAAGATAGGAAGGGGAAACATGATGCGGGGAAATATCAAGTAACAACGGAAATCCAATAGATAAATGTAAAGAACACTATAACTAAATTATCAGCAAGAACCAGGAAATAAAAGACAAGTGCACGGCATCACCCTTCGTGCTTTACACTCTCTCACAAATATCATGCACGACATCACCCTTCGTGCTTTACACTCTTCCTCACCCAAGTAACAATCACAAAGCAATTTGGGTTAAGGAATCAATAACATCACAATAAAATCAAGTAACCACAGAAAACCAATAAATAAGCGTAAAGAACATCATTACTCAATTATCAACAAGAATCAGGAAAATCAAGGACAAGTGCACGGCATCACCCTTCGTGCTTTTCCTCTCGTCCTCACCATAAGAATCAATATAATCGGCAGGGCATCATCCTTCGTGCTTTTACCTCACATAATCAGGGCACGGAATGATCCTTCGTGCATTATCACTCATATAAAGGCACGGAATTGTACATCGTGCGGCACAGAATCACCCTTCGTGCACTAACACTCTCTCACAAAATATCATGCACGCATCAACCTTCGTGCTTTAACACTCTCTCACAAAAATAATGCACGACATCACGTTTCGTGCTTTAACACCCTTCCTCACCCAAACAACAATCACAAACAATAAGGGCAAGGAATTAAATAGAATCACAATAAAAGCACAATGAAAATCCCGGCAAGGGAATAGTATCAAAAGCAACAACATCCCGGCAAGGGAACAATATTAAAAGCAACAACATCCCGGCAAGGGAACAATATTAAAAGCAACAACACCCCGGCAAGGGAACAATATTAAAAGCAACAACATCCCGGCAAGGGAGACAATATCATAATCCTCTTCTCTTTTTCACATTTACTTCACAACTCAATTTACAACTTGAGCCAACGCTCTACCATGCTCAATTACCAATGATACTTTCACAATTCGATTCACAACTTGAGCCAACGCTCTACAATGTTCAAATACCAATGATACTTTCACAAATCAATTCACAACTTGAGCCAACACTCTTAAATGTTCAAATGCCAATGATACTTTCACAAATCAATTCACAACTTG
This sequence comes from Nicotiana attenuata, assembly GCF_001879085.1. Taxonomy (NCBI): domain Eukaryota; kingdom Viridiplantae; phylum Streptophyta; class Magnoliopsida; order Solanales; family Solanaceae; genus Nicotiana; species Nicotiana attenuata. The sequence goes on from NC_031999.1 coordinate 11,369,291, forward strand.
AGACAACACTCTTATATGTTCAATTACCCAATTTACTTCCACAAGCCTTGTTCAACAATAGGAATATCACCTAAGGCATGAACAATACAAAACGGAGTCACATTAATCATAGTATAAGACTCACGGGCATGCTTGACACCAACGTATAGATACTCGCCACCATGCCTATACGTCATACTCAACAATTAACACATAGCAAATAGGACACGACTCCTAATCCCTCAAGCTAAGGTTAGACCAAATGCTTACCTCAAACTTCCACGGCCAACTCAAGCCTCAAACACCACTTCTCCTTTAGAATTCACCTCCAAGTTACTTGTATCTAGTCCAAATTAATTTATCAACATCAATAAATGCTAAATAATTCATACCCAATGCTTAATTATAGGTTTTCTATCATTTTTCCCAAAAAGTCAAAAATTGACCCCGGGCCCGCTTGGTCGAAACTCGAGGTTCGGACCAAAACCCGATCACCCATTCACCCACGAGTCCAAATATGCAATTAGTTTCGAAATCCAACCCCAAAACGAGGTCTAAATCCCAATTAATTAAAAAGCCCTAACTCTACCCAAATTCCTAATTTCTACCATAAAAACCCTAGAAGGAATTGTCCTTCAGCCTAACTTACCCTTCGCGTTTGCGTGAGTCCTTCCGCGAACGCGAAGAACAAAACTCCAGAATACCAGAAACTGAAAACTTGCAACTTTTCTAAGTGTAAAAACATCCCGAAACCTATGCAAAACTGACCCGAGCCCTCAGGGCTCCAAACCAAACATGCATACTTGCTCAAAAACATCATATGGACTTACTCGTGCAATCAAATCGCCAAATTAATAGCTTTAACAACGAATTTAGCATCAAAATCAAAGAAAAATCTCAAGAACACTTAAGTTTCAAATTTCACAACCGAGGGTCCGATTCACGTCATTTCAAGTCCGTTTCTTACCAAATTTTACAGGCTCAATCTAAACGCCATATAAGACCTGTACCGGGCTTCGGAACCAAGATACGGACCCGATACCATCAATTTCAAATACATTTAAATTTCCAAAAATTCTTAAAATTTCAGTTAAACAATTTTCTTCAAAAATTCATTTCTCGAGCTTGGGACCTCGGAATTCAATTCCGGGCATACCGCCAAGTCCCATATTTTCCTACGGACCCTCCGGGACCGTTAAATCACGGGTCCGAGTCCGTTTACCCAAAATGTTGATCGAAGTCAACCTAAATTCATTTTAAAAGCAAAATTATCATTTTTCACAGATTTCACATAATGTCTTTCTGGATACACGTCCGGAATACGCACACAAATCGAGGTGAGACAAAAGGGAGGTTTGAACGCCTCGGAACACATAATTTATTTCCAAAACAAGTGATGAACCTTTTGGGTCATCACAAAACTGAGCCCAAATTGGGAAGGACCGTACCGAGTCCTTGGAGTTGTCGGTAAAGGATCTAACAAACTTAGCACGATGGAAGGTGAACAACTGCCAAACAATTGGAACATATCATTACTCAAACGATACTACTGCTAAGGTATGACCTTATCTTTTTGTCCATTTGAGTTTAAAACTAATTCAGTGCAGGTTTTAGATCGAAGCTATCGAAGACACCCTTTTTACACGAAGGCCTTAAAAACTGGGGGGCATCACCCTCCAGTATCTAAGGCTTCTTTTCAATCAACCTCAAATACTGGGGGGGCATCACCCTCGGAGATTATATTTTCAAGGAAAATACTTCACGCCAAGAGGGCCTCGATAGGAAAACTTTGTAATGGACCAAACGGACAGATGAACCGTGTCCACATAGAATAGTCGATCCCCAACGGCAAAACATGTAAGCATGTATCAATTATTTGAAGAAACTTTCTGTTTATATCGAAAACACTTTGTTTCTCAAAGAAGTCTACTATTATACAATCTCTACACTTATAATCCTACGGGAAACGGCTCAAGGACCAAAGAACGAATGTAACCCCGAGATAGTCGGGGACTGTCATCGACAATCAACACATCCGAGTCATCGAACTCATAAGACCTCAAAGAGGCATCCCCTCGAAACAAAGGCCAAGGACAATATACTCGGGGACTAACTTCTCGAACATGTTCGAAAGATTATCGGGAAACAAGTCCAAGTGACATACTCAAAGGCTACGACCATATTAAAGACTACGGTCATAATAGAAAGGCTATGGCCGAAATAATGCGGCTCGGAGACGTCCGAATTCTGCCATAAATTAAAGGCCTTCAAAAACTTTGAAAAAACCGATTGAATCAGGCTACCCTCGGTAAAAGCAAAATATAAAGGGCTTCGATAAATTCAGCCCTCGAATAATTTAAAGGCTTTGATAACATCAGCCTTCGAAAAAACCTCAAGAGGTATTTGATTATGTTTACACAAACTAATTACTAATAAGGTTTCGATTTGTCGAACCTTCAAAAAACCCAATGGGTACGAAAAACACATGCTAAGGCATACAAAAATTCTCACTAAGTCTTTTAGCCGAAAAAAGGGAAAAATTATAGCAACTTTGGAGGCCGAATCGGCCCAACCTAAAGAGCATAAGGGACGATATATAAGAGCCTAAGGTCCAACTTAAAGAGCCTAAGGGCCAACCTAAAAGAGCCTAAGGGCCAAAATATATATAGAGTTCGAGACCTTGCTCTTACTCAACTCGGACTCAAGAGTCCCGACATCCCGAGCTCGCATCCAGTTGATTTAAGCTTAGCTCGAGGACTACCTAATACCTTAAGAGGCATTATGTTGATCAATTAAAAACCTAAGGGTTAATTATGTTCTGGATCCAAACCAGTAGTGGAACTGATCATTTGAGTTGTGCAATCAAATTTTCCACAGATAAGGACAAAATAAAATCCAACACAAGTCAAAATTGAAAAAAAGAGGTCCCTTTTGTATCCGAAAGATGATTACAAAAGATATTTACACAAGGAGTACTTTCACAAAAACACAAAATAAAGAAACTTAAATCTACTCTGGGGCCACGATTTCGGCAGCTACATCTTCGGCAGCTGCACCTTCGGGAGCTTCATCCTCGGGAACCTCGCCCTCGGGGACTTCGTCTTCGTCTCCTCCGCTCGCGGAGCCACTAGCTGAATCATCTTCATCGAAAAGCAAAGCGGCAGCCTCTTCTTCCAAAATCTTTGCCCTTTCAATATCGGCTAAGAGATCGAAGCCGCGAGAATGCACCTCCTCGAGGGTTTCCCTCTAGGATTGTCGCCTAGCGTGGTCTAGTGCACATATTAACTTAACTTCGGCCGCAACAGAGATCTCCTTTGCCCGGGCGTTAGCTGCTTCAGCGTCAGCTCGATACGAAGTTATAAATGCCTCAGCGTCAGATTTGGCCTTGGCAAGATCAGCAGCGGATTTATCTTTAAGCTCCTCGATTTTGCGGCCTCGAGCCAGGCTCTCCTCTTTCACACTTTGAAACTGGCGTTCGAGTGAATCCAGCTGCTCCCGAAGAGTATCTCTCTTGGAGGCAAGACTGTCCATGCCTTGCCTTCACCCCAGGGTCTCGGCCTCCTTCATCTTGAGCTCCTCTCGAAGCTGCTCCGACAGCTCGCTCTTTTGTTGAAACTGCAAAGGAGAAGTATTAGTAGACTGATCGGGAAAATCTATAACAAAACTTCAGATGGTATATTACCTTTTCGGTAAGCTCGGTTTGTTCTTGACAAGCCTTTGTCAGTTCGGCTCGAAGACCGCTGATCTCCTCCTCTTTCTTGACATAAAGGGTTTTAAGATCGTCCCTCTCTTCCGAGATTTACTTAAGCTCGGTCTCACATCGAGCAAGCTCAGCTCGAGACTTGGAGAACGCTTCTTTATGGAGCACAACAGCCTTCACAAAAAGGGATAGGTCAAACTCAGAACGACAAGGATAAAAGCACAAGCGTAATTTTAGAGGACAGAAACTTACTTGTTTGAAGAGCCGACGGGCCTCGTCGAAAATAAAAGAAGCATCTGGGTCGGGGCCATCTTCGATCCTTGCGAGGAATTCTCAAAGGATATCATTCCCTTCGTGGCTCGTCCCCACATCAAAAGTTTCCATGTTCCAAGCATCTCGAATTTGCCCCTCAGAGAACTCAGGACCAGGCGGCGACTCATCCACATCGATCACCCCTAACGACCCACTCAGGGTGTTCTCTTCTATTCGAAGGGCCTCGGGACCGGGTCCCTCGGCCTCACCCTCCAAATGACCTCCTAGATGAGGTACCTTTTTGCTGACCGATGGCTCGGGGACTTTTCTCGAACTACCCTCAGAAATTTCTTCGGTTCTAGGATGAACCGCATCTGCCACCACCGGTTTGGCAGACTTCGAAGCACCAGTGCTTCCTCTTTTACGAACTACCAACAGGCAATCGTCATCTTCTTCCTGGTCCCGAAGGCATTGGGATGTTTCTGGAGATAGGGCCACGGTATAGGCCTTAGGCTTTCGAACCGCGCTTTTCTTAGGCTTCGGGGGCTTTGCAGGCGACCCCCTCTTTCTTTTCTTTTCTTTGGAAGGCTTTGGAATCTCTTCTTCACCGGGCGGGGGCGGCCGCATGGCAACGACGTCTCCGAAGCTTGCATAAAGACAAAGTAAGTATTTCATTGAGAAACACAAGTAAACAAACAAAAGAACTCACCATGGTTTTTCGCCTCCTATCTTCCCTTGGCTAAATCGCGCCATCAGCGCTCCCCATATGAGGAGGTAGAGGCCAGTTTTTGGACCCAACCTTCGAGGTCCGAGACGGCACCGGGAAACCAAGCAACAGCTGCATCGGAAAGGGGTTAGATCGAGAAAAAGATGAAATCGAGAGGAAGCAGGGTATAAAGTTACTATGTACTTACGTTTCATGTTCCACTCCTCGGGGAATGGCATCCTCTTAGCAGGAATCAGGTCAGAGGTCTTGACTCGGACAAACCGGCTCATCCATCCTCGATCTTTATCCTCATCGATGCTGGAAAAGAGAGATTTCGAGGATCGCGTTGCAGTTTTATCAAGCCACCTCGATAAAGGCGAGGGCTGTACAGCCTGATCAAGGGTGAAAGGCATCCCCTCGACCTGGCTCGAGAAGAATCTGATCAAATGAACGATTTGCTAGAATAAAGAGTAAATCTGGCCAAGTGCCACTTGGTATTGTTGGAAAAAATTAAGGCTAACTAGGTCTATGGGACCCAGGGCTGGATTTGCGGGGGCCAGCGTGAATGGGTAGGTATACACGCTTAAGTACCCAGCTTTATTGGTAGTGATGTCCTCTTCTGGGAAGGGAATCACAACATCTTTGTTATCCCAGTTGCAGTCCTTCTTTACCTGCTCAAGCTCATCTTTGGTTATCAAACAGATGTATCGAGACATGGACTCGCATCGGCCTGGTATCGATATGGGTTTTTCAACTTTTAAATTGGATGTTATTTCACACGGTGGGGGAATGCATTCCTCGATACGAGGTGGGACCACCGTTTTACTTTTGGTCGGCTGCGATAATGAAGAGGCTTTTTCTTTTTGGGAACAGATTTAGATGTTTTAGCCATTATGGTGCAAACATTCAAGAAAAGAGAAAAGGTTGATGGTGAAGTAAGGGCGAATTGAAAAGAAGGGAGAATGCAGAGAAGCTGAAGATGCTAATGAGATTTTGAAAACAATCTGAGAAGTAAAGTTTGTAAAGTTAAGAATTTGGCCTACTTATAGAAGTCACTCAAGCGTATTGGGGAAGCCGAGTAGCCGACCATTACTGGCATGCATTTAATGTTTTGGAGAAGAGAACCGACGGGACGTATCGGTCATTTCGAACGCTCACATCACGGGTATGACATCATCATTAAAGACTCCGGAGAATCGTGGTCCAAATCGTTTCTCGTCGCCTTGCTCTGAGAAACGCGGGGACTATCTGTATACGATCGAAATCGTATGCCTCCGATGTATAGGCTCGAGAGGTCGTCTTGGGCCCGAGTTCGGGCAAGGCCGAGTTCGAGTTCAAGGGACCATATCCAAGCTCGAGGACGGAATGCAATGCCCAAAAATAGGAATGCAGGGAATACCGAAGTCAAGTATGCTCGATCCCAAAATTATACCGTTATGGATTTGTAACAGAATGAGCTAGATTCCTGCCATGTCCCCAAGATCATGGCGCAAATCCCGGAATGGAATTTTACGATTCGGTACTAGGCGGTTAGACAGCTGTATTAAGAATATTCCTTACTGTAAATAGAAATATACCTTATTTAGTGTTCCCCTATTATATAAAGGGGACCCCAATCATTTGTAACATCATCTCATCATTGGCAAGAATATACTATCCTACTTTTCTCTCGTATTATTCATTAGAATTATCCTTTACATTTATTGTTATTACTTTATTGCTCTTAGTCCATCTCGAGGTCATTAAGCTCGAGGTCACCACTGCTGAGTAACATTGGTTTTATTCACTTATTTCTTTCATTTCTACTTCATATTTCTTGGTTATTAATTGGTATTGAATTTAATCACATATCTTTAAAATCACAAATCAAATTTAATTGTTACTCGTATTTTCGAGGTAAACAACAATACTGAAGATTTATCCAAAAAGTTTGAACGTGATGCTACATGTGGAGATAACTTACAATCACAAATATTCAAAACTTCGTCTGCCGCATATTTTATAGAAATAAAAACTCTTTTTAACCCATATTTGGGCTCCTTTTAACCAATGTCAGTTTTAACCCATGCCTACTTGTAACGCATGAGTTCCTTTTAATCAATGTCAGTTTAAACTAGTGGTGGCAAAATGGTTAAAAGAAAAAAGTTATCCACCCTTATTATCCATTACAAAATGAGTTGGATAATGAACTTTTTAGAAATGAGTCTAATATGGATAAGAACCATATTATCCACTTAGAAAATGGATAACTACTAGGTAACCAATGAATAATTAATGAGTTTAACTTTTACATTTGTAAAACCTTAAATTAGGAATTGCACAAGTTTAGGAGACTAAAACATGGTAGACTTTGCTTTTAGGGGTAGAGGGGTGAATCAAATTTCTTTCAATTAACATGTTCGAACTATGAGCTAAAAAACTATTTTTTCCAACTTATATTTACCATAACATAACTATGAATATATGTTCCTAACAGCCGGACAAATATTCACTTGATAATTTCAGTTTGACTCGACATAATCATCCAAATGCCATGTTCACATGAAATTAACTACATTATATTAACAGCACAAATAAGGTTCACATATCATTAAAGATATCCGATACAAGAGTAGTAAAACAATAACCTTCGTACTATACCACGAAGACCATAATCATTACTCACGCTTAGACTTGTACCCTGTTTCAGTCATGAAGGGCCTCATTATATATCATGTATCTCCTGTAGGATAAAGCAAAGAGCACCTAAATGGTCGGGAACGATCAACAATGATGCATCACTGCACAATCAGTACAGAATTAGCATCTCATCACCATTATATAGTACGTATTATTTACCAAGAAAGAACTCACTGGAATGTATTCTCATGCAGAGCAACAGAATAGTCTCCTCACTCCTTCCCCTGTTCTGTTGCCTAGTTTCATTCCACCTAGGTGAGCTGGGGCAGCACTAGCTAATCTCTTTGCTGCATAATATAATGCATTTGTTTTGGCTTGAAATTTTTAAAATCCTATCAAAGCGAAAGTGATCATGTTTAACAATTACCTATTACATGGAAGAGCTCGTTTATATTCTGAGCAGTTTTTGCTGAAGTTTCAAAGAATAGCAAGCCATTCTCTTTAGCATATTGGTCTCCTTCCTGCGCAATAATATCAGTTGGAGATGGTATAGATACTTCATCTTATGCAATATCACTAATGTACTAACTGAAATACCTCATTGTCCACCATTCTTTCTGAATCCAAGTCAGCCTTATTGGCCACTAAAACAGTCACCAAATTTGGATTTCCTAGTACCACAAACACACCATTAGACCGCTCCCAAAAGTACAACAGATATGAAGACAGTTTGGATTTTTCATTTTCGACTGCACAAGCCCAGTGTTTCTGTACATAATACTCATGGAAGGAGTTCATCCGAATCCCTTTGCCGGAAAATTATATTACATATACTATGTTAAAATTATATATATATATATATATATATACACATACGAGTCTTAGAGTTTCATATCAATGAATACAAATTACATAGATGATGTTCACAAAGGTGCCTAAATTGTCAAAAAGAAAATTAAAAAAAATCCAAATTCTTGAAAAATAATCATGAATGTAATCACATTTATCTAACTCAATAAAAGAAGATCTCTACTCTACAAATACTTTATTATTTAAACTTTCTTTAGGGATAGATTTAGGTTCTTTGAACTTTTATGAGGGATAGATTTAGGTTCTTACGCCATCCTTCTAGGCAGATTTGATCATTATCACGATAAAGAGATTATACATGCTAATATATATTGTTACTTCCTTTATCTCAATAATAATAGGTTAATATCAGTTAGCCATATATCCCTAACTTGATATTTATTTGCGACTACATGCAATAAACTACGAAACTCTATGATAAATCTATCCGCTAGATAGATTTATCGATAGTACAATAAACTACGAAACTCTATGATAACACTTTCTGGAAATATTTTATTAATTTTTTTTAAAAAACAAAAATAGCTAACATTTTCAAACATTACCAACCTTAAATCTTAATTTAGCAATCTAAAAATAATCGTGAGCTCGTGAGTATGATTTCAGTACAATTCTCGTTAAGTTTTTGTCTCTTGGTATTTTGAAGTGGAAGACTTCTAACGTCACCTGGATTGTTCCAATAAAAATAATAATTTCTAAAGTTATGAATCTTGTGAAAATTAACTTACTCGACTTATATGAGTAATCTTACTATGATTACATCCCTAAATATTAGGAGTTCCTATATAGTTCAAGCAGAAAAGATTTAATAGTCAGATCTTTAGTTAATTTCAACGTCATAAATATTGAAAGTACTAATTAAATGATAATTTTGCCGATTGTAAAATTTATTTTTTAAAAGATAAAAAGGTCGATCAATTTTGCGTTGAAGTTTCATGCTTTTATAATAGTCTAGAATGATTGAAGAAGATAAAATTAAAAGAAAAGTGAAATATTATCTTCTTATATATTTAATAATTTTTAATCTTAGTCTCACACTATTTATCACATAATTAGAATAAATTAATATAAGTTTTTGCAAGTACTAAGTGAAGTAAAATTATTCTTCCAAAAAAAAATATATTGATGTTAAAAAATTATTGAGTTCATCATAAATACAATTAGAGTACCATTAGGATGTCATGTAATTGTCGAAACTACTTCAAAAGAACGTCTACTACTTTTGTACTAACATTCCAAATGTAATTGACTTTTTAGATTTTTATTTAAGATAACATTTTAATCAATTTTACGGTCCTAACTTTTAGTACATAATTTACATAAGAAAAGACTCAATAACCATATTTCAACGAATTTTTAAGTCCTAAATACTAGAAAAATAATCGAACGACTGGTTTATCTAGTGTAAACTTTATTTTAAAGGATAAAAAAGCGAACGACATTTCGCTAAGGGGTTTCGTGCTTTTAATAATTATATATATATATATATATATATAATATATATATTATATTATATATATATATATTAAAACCCCCTTAACTTCATAACATGTTTTCTTCTTTTATTAACCCCTTACTGAAATTCCTGAATCCGGCACCGATATTACTCCCTCTATTCCAATTAATTAATTAATTAATCATATGTGACTATGTTACTATTTGAGGAGTCAAAGAGATTCTTCGTTCTTTGACCATGCTTTTGTTAACTTTTTTTTTATATAAATATCTTGAATAATTAAGTATTACACTTTTTGTGAAGTTTTTAAATATGTAAATTTTGTTTTCAAGAAGTTAAAAATATACTCTATGTTCAAACTCACCGAAAATTAAGTACCTCGACCCTAGTTTCGAATTTTGCCACATAAAGTAGAATGGAGGGACTTTATGTTCATTTTCCACATCGGAACTGTTTCATTTTCGTCTTTTTAGATTCAAAACGTAAGCCGGTCAAAGTGTACCAATTTTGCTTACCTTGTCTTTGGAGCTGTTGCACCCACTTTTTAGCTCTTTCAAATGAATCCTGAACCCAATAGATTGATTTATAAATCATTTTATTAATAGTAAAACAAGTATTTAAAGTTTTAATTAATAGTAAAACGAGAATTTAACGTTAAACTATTTTTAAATAAAGAAAAGTGTAAAATCTTTCAGATAGATCCAGGGTACCTTGCTAGTGATATCATAGACTACAACAGCAGCTGCTGCACCACGGTAGTACATGGGAGCTAAACTGTGGTACCGCTCTTGTCCTGCAGTGTCCCATATGTCAAACTTTATGGTTGCTTCATTTAGAGAAAGTAGCTGAGTAAAGAAGGCTGCTCCAATTGTTGGCTCCTACATGTTTCAATAACACTACTCATGTGATAAAAAGAAAGATATTCACGGAAACTAAATCAGAATTCGTTATGCATGCATTTGACCAAACCTGGAAGTCAAAGAATTGTCCTTTGACAAATCTTAACACTAAACTGGTTTTTCCAGTGCCCATGTCCCCCAGCAGTACCTGAAACATGATTAAACATTAGAAAATCTGATCATTTTAACAAGAGTTTCATCGAAATTGTATCATTTCCCCTTGTTGTTTTTGACTGGGATTCGTATATTTAATAAGAGAACTCTAAAAAGAGTTAACAAAGGGAAGAACATACCTACCAGCTTGGCTTGTATATTTTTGTTCCTCCTCGTTGCCATCCAGAAAATTGAATGAAGAAAATAGAAAAACAAAGTATGAACCAGCAAGAACGAGAGAGATATAGACCCGCAGACGAAAGATTTGTGTTTTCTTAAAGTTGGTTGACGAGAAAGGATTTCAAGGTTTATGAGGTTACGTACGTCGTGGAATGTTAGGTTTAGCAAAATATATGATTGTGAATATTGACTGTTAGGTTGTGCTCCTTCCTATCATCAAGAGAAGATAAATAGATACTAAGAAGAAACTTACATACAGTTGTTTTATACTTCAATGCCACACACAAGAGGGGTAATTTGTGTGGTGTCCAATTTTTCGCGTGCATAGATTATATATTGTAACAATCAGGTCGGTCGTTTCATGAGTTACAGCCCCGTTTTTCCTATTTCTGTTTCTTTTGTGTTCTTTAGCTAAATTATGATATGTCGGGTCAGTTGGTTCGGGTCTGGAGTGGATTCGGAAAGGATTTGAGACACCTAGTCTCTAAAGTAGAAGCTTAAGTTGGAAAAAGTCAACCGGATGTTGACTTATGTGTGAACATTCTCGGAATTGAATTCTGATGGTTCCGTTAGCTAAGTTAGGTGATTTTGGACTTAGGAGCGCGTCCGAAATGTGATTTGGAGGTCCGTGGTAGAATCAGGCATGAATTGGCGAAAGTTGGAATTTTGGCGATTTTGGTCGGCACTAAAAATTTTGATATCGGGGTCGGAATGGAATTCCGAAAGTTGGAGTAGGTTTGTGGTGTCATTTCTAACTTGTGTGCAAAACTTGGGGTCATTCGGACATGATTTGGTAGGTTTCAGTGTCGTTTGTGAAATTTGAAAGTTTAGAAGTTCTTAGGCTTGAATCCGAGGGTAATTTGGTGTTTTGATGTTATTTTGAGCGATTCGAAGGTTCGACTAAGTTTGAATGATGCTATGGGGTGTGTTGGTATTTTTGTTGGACGTCCCGAGGGCCTCGGGTGAGTTTCAGGTGGTTAACGGAGCATATTTAGCCTTGAAGAGACTGTTGTTTGATGCTGTAATTTTCTTCTGGTTTCCTTATACGCGATCGCAAGAGTGGGGCTGCGATCGCGTAGGTCTGTTGAGGGTAGCTGGGAAATTGTTCTATGCGATCGCCAGTTGGGGCCTGCGATCACGAAGGTCTATTAAGTTTGGCTATCGCGAACGCGTGGCTGAGGTCGCGTTCGCGAAGAAGGATTTGGATCGGTCGTGAGGTGAAGGAATTGCTCTACGCGATTGCATAGAGTTGGACGCGTTCGCGTTGTTTTGTGACTTTTTTATCCGCGATCGCATGTGTGTTTCTGCGATCGCGTAAGGTAAGTCGAGGAGCAATCCATTTTTGTGCTTCTCGATCGCGAGGCGAATTTCGCGATCGCGATGAAGGTATACCTGGGCAGATTTAAAAGATTCAAAACGAGGGTTTCGAGTTCATAACATAAAATTGAAGTGGGAGCTCGGTAGAAGGCGATTTTTGAAAGGATTTTCAGAGAAGTGATTGGGATAAGTGTTCTTCACTTGTTTTTGGTTAACTTCCATGATTGTATCTTGATTTTTATCATCTAAACTGGGAATTTCGGGTGAAACTAGGGGGGGGGGGGAATGGAAGAGAATTGGAGAGATGATTTTGGGGATTTGATTGGCCATTTGATGTCGAATTTTGATGAATTTGGTATGGGTAGACTCGTGAGTGAATGAGCATTTTAGTTTTGTGACTTTTGTCGGATTCCGAGACGTGGGCCCGGGAGCCAGGTTTGAGTGAATTTCGGGATTTATGTCTAATTTGATAGTTTTTCTGGTGGAATTCATTCCATTAGCGTATAGTGATGGTATTGTTCTGGTTGTGAATAGATTCGGAGCATTTGGAGGCCGATTCAAGAGGCAAAGGCATCGCGGATTAGAGATTTGATCGGCTTGAGGTAAGTAACGGTTATAAATCTGGTCCTGAGGCTATGAAACCCCGGACACTGTGTCGTATGACTATTTTGGAGGTGACACACATGCTAGGTGACGGGCGTGTGGGCGTGTACCGTAGGGATTGTGACTTGGTCCGTCCCGTGAGACTGTGGAATCAATTGGCCAACTATTTAATACACGTTCCCTCTGTTTTCATGGAAATTGATTGTACTTCATGTTAGAAATCATGTTTAGGCCTTTTGTGATCACTGTTGAGACCTGCGAGGTCGTGTACTTGCTAAATTAATAGCTAATTGCTGTTTTGTACTCAGTCATAGCTTTTCTTACTTATTATGCCTCCATCCCTTACTGTTCATTGTTGATACATAATATTATTTCTGATGGGCTGTTTATATGATTTCTGATTGCCCGGGAGACTAGAGAGATTGATGACTGAGTGAGACCGAGGGCCTTGTGAGGATATTGAGACTATAGCACATGAGTTGTCCGTGCAACACGTGAGTTGTCTGTGCGGATTATGATATTAAGACTATAGCACGTGAGTTGTCCGTGTGGATTCTGATATTGATACTATAGCACGTGAGTTGTCCGTGCAGCACGTGAGTTGTCCGTGCGGATTATAGCGCTTGGGTTGAAGGAGCCCCTCTAGAGTCTGCACACCCCCAGTGAGCGCATGTACCTATTGTGTGTGATTATTGAGGGCTGAGATCCGAGTGATTGAGTTGCCGAGACGATTTGAGTGACTGTGTCTTGAGAGACTGTACTCGCTTTCCATTATTGTTGCACTTAACTATTTCCTGTACTTGTTATGTAACTCTCTGAAGGACTTGTTATCTGGTACTTGAGCACGAACTAATTTGACTTAAACTGCTAAATTTGAAAGCATGCCTATTTCTTGATGAAGTTTACTGAAATGCACAGTATTTGCATAGCTCGTCACTGCTTCTCAGTTCCTTATTTATTTCTGTTACTTAATGAGTTGGAAGTACTCACGTTACTCCCTGCACCTTGTGCGCAGATCCAGGCGTATCTGGGCACGGTAGCGGCTGTTGACTATTCTAGTTGCTGATTATCTCGGAGATGGCAAGGAAGTTGCCTGGCGATCGCTGCCCTGCTCTTCTCCCTCTTATCTTCCTTTAGTTGTATTTAGTTATTTTCCGGACTATGTTAGTCTCGATATTGTCAGACAAATTGTAGTAGATGCTCATGACTAGTGACACCCCGATGTCGGGCTTCCTTTTTCCGCACTTTTGTTTTGTTTTGGAGCTTCTTATGAAGGTTTTATATTAAATAGCCTTGAGATTATCTTAAAATTTGAAATAACGTTTTGTTTTGGAAATGTGTTGGTTTGCCTAGTTCCGAAAGGCGCCATCACGACAGGGTTAGTTTTTGGGTCGTGACAAGTTGGTATCAGAGCATAGGTTACATAGGTCTCACAAGTCATGAGCATGTTTAGTAGAGTCTTGCGGATCGGTACACAGACGTCTGTACTTATCTTCTAGAGGCTGCAGAACCTTTAGGAAAACTTCACATTCTTGAATTCTTGTCGTGCGAATCTGTTAATTCTAGTAACTAAACTTCTGCTATTCTATTCTCTCACAGATGGTGAGGACTCGTGCTACAAGTTAGGACGGACGCCCACCAGTACCACCAGTTGGGGCCGCGAGAGGCCGAGGTCGCGGTCGAGGCTGTGGTAGGGGCAGGGGTAGAGCCCGCACAGAAGCTAGGGCAGCACCTACAGATCCACCAGCCACCCCAGTTCATGTTCTGGTCCCAGTTGTGGATGCTCCAGCGGGACTAGCTCAGGCACCGGCTGTGCCTATTGTTATCCCAGGTCTTCAGGAGACCTTAGCTCAGATATTGATCGTGTGCACCAGTCTTGCTCAAGCGGTCGATGTTTCTACTACAACAGCTACTTCCCAGGCCGGGGAAGGCACTTAGACTCCCGCCGCCCGTACACCCGAGCAGGTTGTTCAAGGGCTTCAGACACCGGGGGCACCACTAGCCCAGCCGGTTGCACCTGCTCAGGATTATGTGGTACCAGTCATGCCTGATGATGAGCAACATAGATTGGAGAGTTTTGGTAGACTTCAGCCTTTGACTTTCAGTGGTACAGAGGGCGAGGATGCCCAAGGTTTCTTGGACAAGTGTGAGAGGATTCTCCGTACAACGGGTATTCTAGAGACCAGTGGGGTCTCGTTCACTACATTTCCATTCTCTGGAGCTGCCTTTACTTGGTGGGAGGTTTATGAGAGGCGTAGGCCTGTTGGTGCAACGCCCCTTACCTGGCAGTAGTTCTCCGTTCTCTTTCTGGAGAAGTATGTGCCACAGTCTCGCAGAGAGGAGCTACGCAGAGAGTTTGAGCAGTTGCGTCAGGATGAGATGACGGTGTCGCAGTACGAGATGAGGTTTTCTGAGTTAGCCAGTCATGCTGTTTGGTTGGTTCCCACAAACAGGGAAAGGATCAAGAGGTTCATTGATGGCCTCACATATCAGCTGTGGATTCTTATAACTAGGGAGAGAGTGTCCGGTGCTTCTTTCGAGGAGGTTGTTGACATCGCCCGGGAGATAGAGTTTGTACGCCGCCAGGAGCGAGTCAAGAGGGAGGCCAAGAGGCCTCGTGGATCAGGGAGTTTTGGTGGTATTCCTTCTGGAGTTCCACCACGGCAGGAGTCGTCCCCATAGACATGCTTAGACGACCCGACAAGTTCATCGTGGTGCGTCAGCCAGCCACAACCCTCACATTGCTCGCTCAGGCTAGTCTTCATTCAGTGCACTACCAGCATAGAGCTCTCACCATGCCTCGTCTACTCAGGTTTCTACGGGTAGTTCCACGAGGTATCAGGAGCAGCAGTTCCGTCAGAGGAGTGGTTGTTTCGAGTGCGGGCATCTTGGTCATATCAAGAGAGAATGCCCCAGGTTGTTGAGTGTGACTCCGCAGCAGAGTTCTAGGCCGACAACATCAACACCAGCAGCTACACCACCCGCCCAGTCAGCTCGGGGTGGAGCTCAGTCAGCTAGGGGTCGCCCAATAGGGGGAGGCCGATCAGGTAGAGGCCAGGCTTGTTTCTATGCACTCCCTGCCAGGCCCGATGCTGTTGCTTCAAATGCTGTGATCACAGGTATTATCTCAGTCTGCCATATGGATGCCTCTATATTATTTGATCCTGGTTCCACTTTTTCAAATGTGTCGTCATATTTTGCTCATTATTTGGATACGCCTCGCGAGTCTCTTGTTTCATCTGTTTATGTATCTACTCCTATGGGCGATACTATTGTTGTGGACCGCGTATATCGGTTTTGTGTGGTGACTATTGGGGGTTTGGAGACCCGAGTAGACCTAGTGCTGCTTAGTATGGTTGATATTGATGTGATATTAGCATGGATTTGTTGTCTCCGTGTCATGCTATTCTGGACTGTCACGCTAAGTCGGTGACGTTGGCTACGCCAGGGGTGCCACGGATTGAGTGGCGAGGTTCGTCGGATTATGTTCCCAGTAGACTGATTTCATTTTTGAAGGCCCAGCGGATGGTTAGGATGGGTTGTCTTTCTTATTTGGCCTGTGTGAGGGATGTCAGTGCAGAGACTCCTACCATTAATTCAGTTCCGGTGGTGAGGGATTTTCCGAAGTGTTTCCTGCTGACCTGCCGGACATGCCACTGGACAGGGATATTGACTTCGGTATTGATTTGGTGCCGGGCACCCAGCCCATTTCTATTCCACCGTATCGTATGGCACCGGCAGAGTTAAAGGAATTGAATGAGTAGCTTCAAGAACTCCTGGATAAGGGGTTTATTCGGATTAGTATGTCACCTTAGGGTGTGCCTGTTCTATTTGTGAAGAAGATGGATGGCACTATAAGAATGTGCATTGGTTACAGGCAGTTGAACAAAGTCACAATCAATAACAAGTACCCTTTGCCTCGTATTGATGATTTATTTGACCAGCTTTAGGGAGCGAGAGTGTTCTCCAAGATTGATCTCAGATCAGGGTATCACCACTTGAAGATTAGGGACTCGGACATTCTTAAGATAGCTTTCAGGACCCGATATGGTCATTATGAGTTCCTTGTGATGTCTTTAGGGCTGACCAACCCCCCAGCACCGTTCATGTATTTGATGAACAACGTGTTTAGGCCTTATCTTGACTCGTTTTTTATAGTTTTCATTGATGATATCGTCACGACCCGGATTTTCACCCTCGGGAGTCGTGATGGCGCCTACTAATGAGAGCTAGGCAAGCCAACTGTTTGAATCAATTATCTTTTCCCATTTTTAATCATTTAACAATTAGGAGACAACAAATTATAAACAACGGAATTTTTAAACAAGTGGAAGAAACGATAAAGCATTTGAATAAATATCCAATACAACATCTTAAGCAAAATCTACCCAGAACTGGTGTCACACTTCACAGACAGTCTAGAATTACTACAAACAGGGTCTGAAAGATGAATAACACACTGTTTTTGAAATATGTAAATGAAACAGGATAAGGGATAGAGAGAGACGCCAGGGCCTGCGGACGCATGCAGACTACCTCGGAATCTCCGACTGGACTGAAGGCAGCCACCCAAGCTAGGGTCCGAATGCTGCTGCTCCGGGATCTGCACACAATGCAGAGTGTAGTATCAGCACAACCGACCCCATGTGCTGGTAAGTGCCCAGCCTAACCCCGGTAAAGTAGTGATGAGGCTAGGACCAGACTACCAAATAAACCTGTGCAGTTATATAATATACAACGGAAAATAAACAAGTAAAGATGGGAGGGGGACGTGCTCCGGGGGGAGTATTATTTACCAACAGTAATTTAAGAGAAAAGCATAAAGAACAATTTAAAATTCACAGCAACAGAATGAGGAACTTGTAACCAATCAACAAGTATTTTTATTATCTATTGTTGCAGCGTGCAACCCGATCCAAATCATAAAACACTGTTGCGACGTGCAACCCGATCCATATCATTTATCACTGTTGCGCATGCAACCCGATCCAATTATATTATTGTTGCAGCGTGCAACCCGATCCAAACATAATATTGTTGCGGCGTGCAACCCGATCCAATTATATTGTTGTTGCGGTGTGCAACCCGATCCAAACATAATATTGTTGCGTCGTGCAACCCGATCCAATTATATTTTTGTTGCGGCGTGCAACCCGATCCAAACATAATATTGTTGCGGCGTGCAACCCGACCCAATTATATTATTGTTGCGGCGTGCAACCCGATCCAAAGATAATATTGTTACGCCTTGCAACCCGATCCACACATACAGTTCAACACCAATCACACAGAGAGTCCGGGTAAGGGGTAAATAAAGAAACAACACTATCCCGGCAAGGGAATCGACAGTATAAGTAAATACGTCCCGGCAAGGGAAAATCAGCTATAACCAAACTCGTTCCAACATCTAACTTCCTCAACTAGCATCAATACTTAGTCATAAGTAATTTCCACGAGAATAATCATAATCCTTGGTCAATACAGAGAATCAACAACTTAGGCATTCGTAGTATTTATTAAGAACACAAAAATTTCAATTTAAGACTCACGGTCATGCTTGACACCAACGTATAGATACTCGTCACCATGCCTATACGTCGTACTCAACAAGCAACACGTAGCAAATAGGACACAACTCCTAATCCCTCAAGCTAAGGTTAGACCAAATACTTACCTCGAACTTCCACGGCCAACTCAAGCCTCAAACACCGCTTTTCCTTTAGAATTCGCCTCCAAATAACTCGTATCTAGTCCAAATTGATTTCACAACATCAATAAATGCTAGAGAATTCATACCCAATGCTTAATTATAGGTTTTCCATTATTTTCCCCCAAAAAGTCAAAAATCGACCCCGGGCCCGCTTGGTCGAAACTCAAGGTTCGGACCAAAACCCGTTTACCCATTCACCCGCGAGCCCAAATATGCAATAAGTTTCGAAATTTGACCCCAAAACGAGGTCTAAATCCCAATTAATCAAAAAGCCCTAACTCTACCCAAATCCCCAATTTTCTACCATTAAAACCCTAGGATTATTGATAAAAATTGATGAAATGCAATGGGAAATCGAAGGAGAAAGGTTTAGAATCATATACCAATGTTTTGGGGAAGAAATTGTTCTTTGAAGATCGCCTCAATGCTCCCAAATTTTGAAAATATGAAGTAAAATGGGTTCTGCCCGTTTTTGCATCTGTTTTAAAATCACTAGGCAGACCTTCATCGCGTTCGCGATGGGTCTGTCGCGTTCGCGATGGGCCAGGCCCAATGGCTACCGCGTTCGCGTTCAAGGGATCGCGTTCGCAGAGCTTTAGCCCCTCGAGCCTTCGCGTTTCACGGTCAGGTGGCCGCGTTCGCGTAGAGTAAAATCCCTCTCCCCCTGCACAGGCCCGAAGGCCTTCGCGTTCCCGATAGCAGGTCCGCGTTCGCGAAGGTTAGCACCCTCCAAAGCTTTGCGTTCGCGACCTGTTTCTCGCATTCGCGTAGAAGGAAAATTTCCTTCATCCTGACTTACCCTCCGCGTTCGCGAGGGTCCTTCCGCGAACGCGAAGAACAAAGTTCCAGAACACCAGAAACTGAAAACCTGCAACTTTTTTCTAAGTTCAAAACCTACCCGAAACTCACCCGAGCCCTCGAGGCTCCAAACCAAACATGCATACTAAGTCAAAAACATCATATGAACTTATCCATGCTATTAAATCGCCAAAATAACATCTTTAACAACAAAAATAGCATAGAAATCTAAGAAAGACCTCAAAACTTTCAAAGTATCAATTTTTACAACTACGGGTCCGAATCACATCAAACGACTTCCGTTTCTTACCAAATTTCACAGGCTCGACTTAAACCACATATAAGACCTGTACCGGGGTCCGGAACTAAAATACGGGCCCGATACCAACAACTTCCAAACATTTTTCAACTCCAAAAACTCATACATTTTCCAGAAAATAATTTTCTTTAAAAATTCATTTCTCGAGCTTGGGAGCTCGGAATTTGATGCCGGGCATATGCCCAAGTCCTATATTTTCCTACGGACCTCCCAGGATCGTCGGAACACGCATCCGGGTTCGTTCGCTAAAAATGTTGACTAAAGTCAACCATAATCAAATTTTAACTCTAGGAATTCTATTTCTCATATTTTCACATAGATGGCTTTCCGGATATAGGTCCGGACCACGCACGCAAATTGAGGTGATGCTGAAAGAGGTTTTTAAGGCCTCGGAATGCAGAAGTTATTTCTAAAACAAGTGATGACCTTTTTGGGTCATCACATCCTCCACCTCTAAAATAACCGTTCGTCCTTGAACGAACATAAGAAGGAAGTACCTGAGTCGGGGAAAAGATAGGATAACGGCTCCGCATGTCGGACTCGGACTCCCAGGTCGATGCCTCAGCAGGCTGGCCTCTCCAGTGAACACGAACAGAAGGAAAACTCTTCGATCTCAATTGACGAACCTGCCGGCCTAGAATAGCTACCGGCTCCTTCTCATAAGACAAGTCCTTGTCCAACTGGACAGTGCTGATATCTAACACGTGGGAGGGATCACCGTGATACTTCCGAAGCATGGACACATGAAACACTGGATGCACGACTGATAAACTCAGCGGCAACGCAAGTTTGTAAGCCACCTCTCCCACTCGATCAAGAATCTCAAATGGGCCAATGAACCTAGGGCTAAGCTTGCCCCTCTTCCCAAATCTCATCACGCCCTTCATAGGCGGCACCCGAAGCAATACCCGCTCACCGACCATGAATGCTAAATCACGAACCTTACGATCGGCATAACTCTTTTGCCTGGACTGAGCTGAACGAAGCCTATCCTAAATGATCCTGACCTTGTCCAAGGCATCCTGCACTAGATCCGTACCCAACAACCGAGCCTCCACCGGCTCAAACCATCCGACCGGCGATCGACACCGCCTACCATACAAAGCCTCATAAGGAGCCATCTGGATACTCGACTGGTAGCTGTTGTTGTAGGCAAACTCCGCTAAAGGCAAAAACTGATCCCACGAGCCTCCAAAGTCAATGATACAAGCTCGGAGCATATCCTCCAAAATCTGAATAATCTGTTCGGACTGCCCGTCTGTCTGAGGATGAAACGCTGTGCTCAGCTCAACCCGTGTGCCCAACTCTCGCTGAACTACTTTCCAGAAATGTGAGGTAAACTGCGTACCTCGATCCGAAATGATGGACACAGGCACACCATGAAGCCGAACAATCTCCCGGATGTAGATCTCAGCTAATCTCTCGGACGAATAGGAGAATGCCACAAGAATGAAATGTGCTGACTTGGTCAGCCTATCAACAATAACCCACACTGCATCGAACTTCTTCTGAGTCCGTGGGAGTCCAACAACAAAGTCCATAGTGATACGCTCCCACTTTTACTTAGGAATCTCAATCTTCTGGAACAACCCACCAGGCCTCTGATGCTCGTACTTAACCTGCTGACAATTCAAACACCGAGCCACATATGCAACGATATCCTTCTTCATTCTCCTCCACCAATCTTGCTGCCGCAAATCCTGATACATCTTCGCGTCGCCCGGATGAATGGAGTACCGGGAGCTATGGGCCTCATCTAAAATCAACTCTCGGAGTCCATCCATATTAGGCACACAAACTCGACCCTGCAATCTCAAAACTTCATCATCACCTAAGGTAACCTGCTTGGCACCTCCGTGCTGCACCGTGTCTCTAAGGACACACAAATGGGGATCATCATACTGTCGATCTCGGATACGCTCCAATAAAGAAGAACGAGCGACTGTGTAAGCTAATACACGGCTGGGCTCAGAAACATCTAACCTCACGAACTGATTGGCCAAAGCCTGAACATCCAGAGCAAGCGGCCTTTCACCGACCGAAATATAAGCAAAATTGCCCATACTGGCTGACTTCCTACTCAAAGCATCGGCCACCACATTGGCCTTCCTCGAATGATATAAGATGGTGATAACATAGTCTTTCAACAGCTCCAACCACCTTCTCTGCCTCAAATTTAGCTCCTTCTGTTTGAACAAGTACTGCAGACTCTTGTGATCTGTGAACACCTCACATGACACGCCATACAGATAATGCCTCCAAATCTTCAACGCATGAACAATGGCTGCTAACTCCAAATCATGGACTAGATAGTTCTTCTCATGAATCTTCAACTGACGCGAAGCATAAGCAATGACCTTGCCATCCTGCATCAATACCGCACCAAGTCCAATATGAGAAGCATCACAATAGACTGTATATGGCCCTGAACCTGTGGGCAAAACCAACACTAGTGTCGTAGTCAAAGCTGTCTTGAGCTTTTGGAAGCTTGCCTCACGCTCGTACGACCACCTGAACTAGGCACCCTTCTGGTTCAACCTGGTCATCGGGGCTGCTATAGATGAAAACCCCTCCACAAACCGATGATAATAGCCTACCAGACCCAAGAAACTCTGGATCTCTGTAGCTGATGTGGGTCGAGGCCAGTTCTTGACTGCCTCTATCTTCTTTGGATCCACCTGAATACTGTCTACTGAAACTACATGACCCAAGAAAGCAATTGCACTCAACCAGAATTCACACTTCAAAAACTTAACATACAACTGATTATCTCTCAGAGTCTGAAAAACCACTCTCAAATGCTGCTCAAATAACATCTTGGATTCCGGCAATGTACTCCACATTGAATACAACCTTGTTCCGGACTTCCACAACACTACCCGCGATAAAGAGACATGCAGAAACTCATAGCCGCCCATGAAGTTGACAAGTCACGAAGCTCTCCCGCCCGCCAAGGGCCATTACCCAAATCTTAGCAGAAACACCCCCTCACTTCCAAACACTCCCCCAATACCATAGCACTAAACTCAGGTCTAAGAACCTCATCTCAGCCAATATAAGCAATCCATCTAACAACTCATCACGGAACCACACAGATTCTTACACTACACAATTTGTACGCCAAATCAGCAATAACTCAATTACGCAGCACAAATAAAGGAAAACAAAGTAGAAGAATTATCTAACAAGTACAACATGTGTGACAACAAAAGTATAGGTTTTTCATCAACTCGTCCCACAGAGGGAAGACACAACGCCAAATAACACAATGAAAGGGTATCCCACATAACATCCGTTGCGGCGTGCATCGCGTTCCCAAATACTTATCAAGCCAAAATGCTCGGGCTAACTGAACATATGAATACTGATACCAAGTACAATAGAGTGAGCAAATAAAACTGTGGAAAAATAATTGAAAGTGCTAGAACATGAAAGAAACAAGCACAACTAAGGTGCAATGAACAAATCAACATCACGAGGGCTTTCTTGCCCATCGCCATAAGGCCTGAACAGAATTACAACATGCGTGGGGAATAATCATACAACCTTACCGCCTAACACAGCATAAAAGATTAGCACATAACATAGGCTAGGGGCACAAATAATATCCATTCTGCCCGGTAACATAATCATAATGACAATCTCACAGGAGCGCTCAAACTTGATCTGATACAAGATACATATTCTCATGGAGCTTTCAAATAGCCCCCAAATCCAAATCCTGATTATTTCCAAATAGATAAATATCCTTTAAAAAAAAACCACAGCGACCTATCAATCATGCATGATATTAATTACCTTATCCTCAACGTTTCTTCACAATCCGCCAGTAGGAAATGGTCCACATATGAGGGCATCTAGCCCAAAACCTCAGGAATACCAAAACTTCCATACTCAAACTCTACTATGCAAATCAAATGGCTGATATAACACTTACACCCTATCATTCTGCTGAAGCACTCATATGGAGTTTCTGGCCGCGTAACAAAACGTGAACCTCGAAGGCCTCAAACCCAGTAATCACTATGCTACCAGCCACGCACCCGCAAACCAAACTCAAGGTCCTTTCCAAAATGCACACTCTTCACATGTGATAGCCAACAATGTCAACACCCCATTAATTTCTGATGCCTATTCAGGAGAAGGCCATAATGTACCACATATTCCTTACACCTATAGTGGACACCCAACTCAAGCTGTAGTCAAACCATCGAGAACCCTCCGAGATCTGCCCGCACGCAAATAAGCCATCAGGACTACACCTCCCCAACTCAACCAAGTCACACAAACCGTTCAATCCAAGAGTGCTCCCACAAATACCAGTAGAGAATTCATATTCAAAGGACCAATCACTTCATCCCTATGCTAACCCAACACCATAGAGCTGACCCATTTCTTCAGATAGTCAATATGCAATAATACCAATCAAAGTCCTAACATCGTCCCGTGCAAGATCTCAGACCTTAGTCATATACAAATTCCTGGAACCTACCAACACCACACATACATATACCTCAGGCCGAAACTGACGCAAGTCTGGCTATGCAATCTAAATACCGCTGGTGGACTCCTCCACTTGGCGCGAAGCCATAGAAAACAATGTCTGATGATCCGCAGAGCTAACCTTCACAGCTAGTACAATCACAAATCACAAGGTACTCCAATACCGCCAACTATCCTCAATCAACACCCACCACGCTTCTACTGCGCCTCCATATAAACAACTGAATAGTCTCTCAATACCTCTATATCTCCAGTCTGGACAACACGTTGAGAAAATGTCTGAGCATCCCTGACGCCCTCGTAGCCTATCTGCAGCATCACGAACCACTGGCGCATAGTGGACACCGAGAGCATAATATTACACACGAGTGGATGTAAAGGGATATAAGTTACATGCTTCGAGCTGAATCAATATCGCACGATAAGGAATGAATAGATGTGAAGTTTTTCCTAACTCTGTAGCCTCTGGGGGATAAATACATATGTCTTCGTACCTATCCCTCAGACTCTACTAAGCTTGTCTGTGAATTGTGAGACCCATGTAACCTAGTGCTCTGATACCAACTTATCACGATCCAGATTTCCCATCCTCGGGAGTCGTGATGGCGCCTACTAATGAGAGCTAGGCAAGCCAACTATTTGAATCAATTATCTTTTCCCATTTTTAATCATTTAACAATTAGGAGACAACAAATTATAAACAGCGGAATTTTTAAACAAGCGGAAGAAACGACAAAGCATTTGAATAAATACCCAATACAACATCATAAGCAAAATCTACCCAGAACTGGTGTCACACTTCACAAACAGTCTAGAATTACTACAAACCAGGATTGAAAGATGAATAACACACTATTTCTGAAATATGTAAATGAAATAGGATAAGGGATAGAGGGAGACGCCAGGGCCTACAGACGCCTGCAAACTACCTCGGAATCTCCGACTAGACTGAAGGAAACCACCCAAGCTAGGGTCCGAATGCTGCTGCTCCGGGATCTGCACACAGTGCAGAGTGTAGTATCAGCACAACCAACCCCATTTGCTGGTAAGTGCCCAGCCTAACCCCGGCAAAGTAGTGACGAGGCTAGGACCAGACTACCAAATAAACCTGTGCAGTTATATAATATACAACGGAAAATAAACAAAAATAAACAAGTAAAGATGGGAGGGGGACGTGCTGCGGGGGGAGTATTATTTACCAACAGTAATTTAAGAGAAAAGCATAAAGAACAATTTAAAATTCACAGCAACAGAATGAGGAACTCGTAACCAATCAACAAGTACTTTTATTATCTATTTTTCAGCGCGCAACCCGATCCAAATCATAAAACACTGTTGCGGCGTGCAACCCGATCCAATTATATTATTGTTGCGGCGTGCAACCCGATCCAAACACAATATTGTTGCGGCGTGCAACCTAATCCAATTATATTATTGTTGCGCTGTGCAACCCGATCCAAACATAATGTTGTTGCGGCGTGCAACCCGACCCAATTATATTATTGTTGCGGCGTGCAAACCAATCCAAACATAATATTGTTGCGGCGTGCAACACGATCCATATATACAGTTCAACACCAATCACATAGAGAGTCCCGGCAAGGGGTCAATAAAGAAACAACACTATCCCAGCAAGGGAATCGACAGTATAAGTAAATACGTCCCGGCAAGGGAAAATCAGCTACAACCAAACTCGTTCCAACATCTAACTTCCTCAACTAGCACCAATACTCAGTCATAAGTAATTTCCACAAGAATAATCATAATCCTTTCTCAACACAGAGAATCAACAACTTAGGCATTCGTAGTATTTATTAAGAACACAACAATTTCAATTTAAAACTCACGGTCATGCTTGACACCAACGTATAGATACTCGTCACCATGCCTATACGTCGTACTCAACAAGTAACACGTAGCGAATAGGACACAACTACTAATCCCTCAAGCTAAGGTTAGACCAAACAATTCTCGAACTTCCACGGCCAACTCAAGCCTCAAACACCGCTTTTCCTTTAGAATTCGCCTCCAAATAACTCATATCTAGTCCAAATTGATTTCACAACATCAATAAATGCTAGAGAATTCATACCCAATGCTTAATTATAGCTTTTCCATCATTTTCTCCCAAAAAGTCAAAAATCGACCCCGGGCCCGCTTGGTCGAAACCCAAGGTTCGGACCAAAACCCGTTCACCCGTTCACCCATTCACCCACGAGCCCAAATATGCAATAAGTTTTGAAATTCGACCCCGAAATGAGGTCTAAATCCCAATTAATCAAAAAGCCCTAACTCTACCCAAATCCCCAATTTTCTACCATTAAAACCCTAGGATTATTGATAAAAATTGATGAAATGCAGTGGGAAATCAAAGGAAAGGTTTATATCCGTGAGATTGTTCGCCTGTATGGTGTCCCAACTTCCATCATTTCAGATAGAGGTACTCAGTTCACATTGCAGTTTTGGAGGGTCGTGCAGCGAGAGTTGGGTACTCAGGTTGAGTTGAGCATAACTTTTCACCCTCAGACGGACGGACAGTTCGAGCGCACTATTCAGATATTGGAGGACATGTTACGTGCTTGTTTCATTGATTTTGGGGGTTCATGGGACCAGTTTCTACTGCTCGCAGAGTTTGCATATACCAACAATTATCAGTCGAGTATGCACATAGCTCCGTATGAGGCTTTGTATGGTAGACGGTGTAGATCTCCAGTAGGTTGGTTTGAGTCGGGCGAGGCTAGGATTTTGGGTACAGACTTGGTACAGGATACTTTGGACAAGGTGCAGGTGATTCTGGAGCGGCTTCGTACAACTCAGTCAAGAGAAAAGAGTTATTCTGACAGAAAGGTTCGTGATGTGTCTTATATGGTTGGTGAGAAGGTTCTACTGGTTTCACCCATGAAGGGTGTTATGAGATTGGGGAAGAAGGGCAAGTTGAGCCCTCTGTTCATTGGTCCTTTTGAGGTGCTTTGGAGGATTGGGGAGGTGGCTTATGAGCTTGCTTTGCCACCTGGCTTGTCGGGTGTGCATCTAGTATTCCATGTTTCTATGCTCCGGAAGTATATCGACGATCCGTCTCATGTCTTGGATTTTAGCTCGGTTCAGTTAGATAGCGATTTGACTTATGATGTGGAGCCAATGGCTATATTGGAGTGGCAGGTCCGAAAGTTGAGATCAAAGGATATAGTTTCAGTGAAAGTGCAGAGGAGAGGTCAGCCCGTGGAGGAGGCTACTTGGGAGACTGAGCGGGAGATGCGGAGCAGATATCCACACCTATTTGAGGCTTCAGGTATGTTTCTAGAATTGTTCGAGGATGAACGTTTGTTTAAGAGGGGGAGGATGTAACAACCCGATCGGTCGTTTCATGAGTTACAGCCTCATTTTCCCCATTTCTGCTTCTTTGGTGTTCTTCAGCTAAATTATGATATGTCGGGTAAGTTGGTTCGGGTCTGGAGTGGATTAGAAAAGGATTTGAGGCACTTAGTCTCTAAAGTAGAAACTTAAGTTGGAAAAAGTCAACTGAATGTTGACTTATGTGTGATCGATCTCGGATTTGAATTCTCATGGTTCCGTTAGCTCCGTTAGGTGATTTTGGACTTCGGAGCGCGTTTAGAATATGATTTGGAGGTCCGTGGTAGAATTGGCATGAATTGGCGAGAGTTGGAATTTTGGCAATTTTGGTTAGGCAGTGAAAATTTTGATATCGGGGTCGGAATGGAATTACAGAAGTTGGAGTAGGTTCATGGTGTCATTTCTGACTTGTGTGCAAAATTTGGGGTCATTCGGACGTGATTTGGTAGGTTAAGGCGTCGTTTGTGAAATTTGAAAGCTTAAAAGCTCTTAGGCTTGAATCCGAGGGTAATTTGGTGTTTTGATGTTATTTTGAGCGATTCGAAAGTTCGACTAAGTTTGAATGATGCTATGGGGTGTGTTGGTATTTTTGGTTGAGGTCTCGAGGGCCTCGTGTGAGTTTCGGGTGGTTAACGGAGCATTTTTGACCTTGAAGAGACTGCTGTTTGCTGCTGTATTTTTCTTCTGGTTTCCTTATACTCGATCGCAAAAGTGGGGCTGCGATCGCGTAGGTCTATTGAGGGCAGCTGGGAAATTGTTCTATGTGATCGCCAGCTGGGGCTTGCGATCGCGAAGGTCTGTTAAGTTTGGCTATTACGAACGCGTGGCTGAGGTCGCGTTCGCGTAGAAGGATTTGAAGCGGTCGTGAGGTGAAGGAATTGCTCTACGCGATCGCGTGAGCTGGACGCGTGGCGTTGTTTTGTGAGTTTGTTATCCGCGATCACGTGTGTGTTTCTGCGATTGCGTAAGGTAGTCGAGGGGCAGTCCATTTTTGTACTTTGCGATCGCGAGGCGAATTTCGCGATCGCGATGAAGGTATACCTAGGCAGATTTAAAAGATTCAAATCGAGGGTTTTGAGTTCATAACATAAAATTGAAGTGGGAGCTCGGTAGAAGGTGATTTTCGAAGGGATTTTCAGAGAAGTTATTGAGGGTGTTCTTCACTTGTTTTTGGTTAAATTCCATGATTGTATCTTGATTTTTATCATCTAAATTGGGAATTTGGGGTGAAAATTGGGGGGGGGGGGGAAATGGAAGAGAATTGGAGAGGTGACTTTGGGGATTTGAATGGCCATTTGATGTCGGATTTTAATGTATTTGGTATGAGTAGACTCGTGAGTGAATGGCCTTTCTAGTTTTGTGACTTTTGTCGGATTCCGAGACGTGGGCCCGGGGGTCGGGTTTGAGTGGATTTCGCGATTTGTGTCTAATTTGATAGTTGTTCTGGTGGAATTCATTTCATTAGCATATAGTGATGGTATTGTTCAGGTTGTGAATAGATTTGGAGCATTTGGAGGCCGATTCGAGAGGCAAAGGCATCACGGAGTAGAGATTTGATCGGCTTGAGGTAAGTAACGGTTATAAATCTAGTCATGAGGGTATGAAATCCCGGACACCGTGTCCTATGACTATTTTGGAGGTGACGCACATGCAAGGTGACGGGCGTGTGGGCGTGCACCGTAGGGATTGTGACTTGGTCCGTCCGGTGAGACTATGGAATCAATTGGCCTACTGTTTAATACACGTTCCCTCTGGTTTCCTGGAAATTGTTTGTACTTCATGTTAGAAATTATAGACGTTCCCTCTGTTTTGGGTCGTGACAATTATAGAAGGACTTGGTTCTTCTATGTGATCCTTATACCATTGTTGCGAATAGTAAATATGGAAAGTAAAGAACACAAGTATTTTTACTTGGAAAACACCCGACTCAAAAGGTAAAAAAACCTTGACCTACTACTCAGTAGAATTCTTCACAACACTTCACTAAATCACTGAGCCAAAATAGCATTTACAAAACTCTTTGTAAATCTAATGATTACCTCTAATCCCTTTGTGGCGACCAACCTCTAGCTGTTGCGACAACTTGAAGTTAACTCTAACTTGAATACAACTCTCAGAGTACCTCGTCAATTGCTTCTAGATAAAACTGAAAGGTACAATTTGAAACGGCTACTACAATGAAACTAGAATAAATGACAGACTCTTGGAACTGGTTCTTCTATCTGGTTCATGTAGCTTTAGGTTTGCACACTTGATCACACACGAATTGCTTGCCAAATGCCTTGCTATTTTTCTTCAACTCACGTTTAACTTCAGTGTTTGTGCATCCTAGTAAAATGAGAACATCCTGAAATATATAGAGTTAGTAGAATAGGAAATAACTAGAGTTCCAATGCTATACTCTTCCTTGGTGGAAGAGTTCTAGTTATCTTCAATTTCTAACTCCTCCCTTATCTTGGATAGAGTTCTCTTGGAGTAAGGAGTCCTTCTCCTTATCACTTATGCAACCTTTTCGTTCAGGAGATATCAGATATAACAACTTAAGCTTATCTCCTTCACGTGCATCCCTTGTGCTTGAATCTGCCCATGTCTATGTACACTGTGTATGGACCTAGTTCATGCTTGAATTCCTTTGTCATCATCAAAACAAACTTTACTTGGGCCAAAAAATTTCCCCTTTTTGATGATGACAAACTCTGTGCTTTTCATAAGCATATGACCTGTTTCAAATTAATTCAACATCAACACAATGTTAGAACACTTTCCATTTTAAAGTCACAAATCATCAAGGACTAGGTTTATTAGGTTATAAACATCACAATCCAAAGTAAAAAGCACAACATGTTTTCCCCTTTTTGGCATCATCGAAAATTTGCATAATTATGTTAGATAACCAGATTTTAATAGATATCACTCATGGCCACTAGGGATACTTCAAATGCAATCATGGAGTCAAGCATCATTTATCAATCTAATGATATTAGCCATCTAAGAAGCATCAACAAACAGTTAGAGCACAAAAATAG
Source organism: Nicotiana attenuata (assembly GCF_001879085.1). Taxonomy (NCBI): domain Eukaryota; kingdom Viridiplantae; phylum Streptophyta; class Magnoliopsida; order Solanales; family Solanaceae; genus Nicotiana; species Nicotiana attenuata. The sequence goes on from NC_031999.1 coordinate 11,399,732, forward strand.
TTGATTATTATTGATACTATTCATCCACAAAGCATAAAGAGAAATGAAGATACTGGATCATGAGCAAAAAGAAAAAAAATCCTATCCGGGTCACTGGTTTGTCTAACTAGGCTAAGAAGGTCTTAAGGCTGGGAAGGACCAGGTTCATGGTTCTTGGCTTGAAGCAGATTCAACAAATCATGAAGAATGCCTTCATTCTTCTCCTTCTCCTTTGCAAGCTCAACTCTGAGAGCATCACTCTCAGTTTCTACTTCTGCCAACCTTCTCTTCAGCCTTTCAATTTCAGCATCCTTAGCCCCACTCTCTTGCACCAAGGCTCGCACTTTGCTGTTCACAGGTACCTTTTTGGATGAACCAGGTTCTTTGGGAGTGGTGTGGACTTCATAGTCACATGCAGTCAAAGTGTTTGCCCCAAGGTGATCCTTGCTTGTACCAACTTCCCATTTCTTGAGGGGTACCTTGAAGTGAGCAAGTACGGTCGTAAGAATAAAACCATAAGGTATGGCATGAGTTTTGGTGCCAGTTAGTACCCTATCAAGAAGCTGGATGATAAACCCAAATCTAGCACAAAGGCCTATACTGGAAACAATGTCAAGTCAACTAGCAGTGAGATATAACAAGGAGCCGATCATTCCCCTATACAACTTCTGATCAATAGATGAACGAGGTTCATCTATATCCAATTTTGTGGCTCTTGCAATAGGCGTGTCAATTTCTTTGGAATCTTCCATTTTAAACTTTTTAAGCAACTCTTTCACATACTTTTGCTGATGGATCATAGTTCCATTTGAATTTTTTTTAATTTGTAAGCCTAAAAAGAAATTAAGATCACCCATCATGCTCATCTAAAATTCACTCCCCATTAGTTTATCAAATTCTTTACTTAACTTATCAGTAGTTGCTCCAAAGATTATATCATCAACATATATCTGAACTACCAAGAGATCTTTACCTTTTTCTTTCAAAAACAAGGTATTGTCAATTTTACCTCTCTTGTACCCATGCTCAAGCAAGAAATTTTACAATCTCTCATACCATGCTCGTGGAGCCTGCTTGAGCCCATAAAGTGCCTTGTCAAGCTTGTACACATGATCAGGACATTCCTTGCTTTCAAATCCCGGAGGTTGCTTGACAAACACTTCTTCCTTTACATAGCCATTGAGGAAGGAACTCTTGACATCCATCTAATGGAGAGTGAATTCCATATAAGCAACAAAGGCTATGAGAATTCTAATTGCTTCCAATCTTGCAACTGGAGCAAAAGTCTCATCATAGTCTATGCCCTCCTCTTAACTATATCCTTGAACCGCCAATCTTGCCTTGTTCCTTGTAACGGTTCCATCTTCGTCAAGTTTTATTCTAAAGATCCACTTTGTGCTAGTTACTAATTTGTCCTTGGGTCTTGGAACCAGATGCCAAACTTGGCTTCTGTCTGCATCATGTGAAGCTTCAGCAACATTTTTTGGTTTAATAAGAGATAAAAAAGCATCAAAAAGCACAAAGGTTCTTCAAAGAAGATCTGGTTTTGATTCTAGAGGTTGGATCATTGATTATGTTCTCAATGGGATGAGAACTTTGATACTTGTAAAGTTTCACAACCAGCTGGTTTCCCCTAGATGTTCCTTCAATGTTTTGTTGCTGAGAGATAGGTTCATAGACAGGTTCCCTCGAGGTTTGAGGATCAGTTCCTCTTTGTTCAGTTCCCCTTGTCAAGTTGCCCTGGGTGGAAGGACCTGTTCCATCACTTGTTCCTTCCTCTGATTTAGCTTCGGTCTGTGCTGTGGTTTTATTTGAGTTTCTTGCCAGCCCAATTGCTTCATCTTCATGTTCCTTCCTCTTAGAAAGAATGTTAGTTTCATCAAAAACCACATGTACACTCTCTTCTACATACGCAGTTCTTTTGTTATAAATCTTATAAGCTATATTATGTGAAGAATATCCCAAGAATACTCCCTTATCACCTCTGGGATCAAACCTACCTAGGGAGTCTTTACCGTTGTTACGTATAAAGCACTTGCATCCAAATGCCCTAAGATGAGATATATTTGTCTTTCTCCCTTTAAGTAACTCATAGGGAGTCATCTTAACAAGAGGTCTAGTCATGTACCTATTTATGATGTAGCATGCAGTGTTCACAGCTTCTGCCCAGAAACTATGTGGTAGTTTACTAGAAAGAAGCATAGTCCTAGCCATTTCTTCCAATGTCCTATTCTTTCTTATATCTAATCCATTTTGTTGTGAAGTCCTAGGAGCATAGAAATTATGATTGCTTCCAATCTTGCAACTGGAGAAAAAGTCTTATCATAGTCTATGCCCTCCTCTTGACTATATCCTTGAACCACCAATCTTGCCTTGCTCCTTGTAACGGTTCCATGTTTGTCAAGTTTGTTTCTGAAGACCCGTGCTAATTACTAATCTGTCCTTGGGTCTTGGAACCAGATACCAAACTTGGCTTCTATCAAATTGGTTGAGTTCATCTTGCATTGTGTTCACCCAGTCTGCATCATGTAAAGCTTCAACAACATTTTTTGGTTTAATAAGAGATAAAAAGCATCATAAAGCACAAAGGTTCTTCAAAGAAGATCTGGTTTTGATTCTAGAGGTTGGATCATTGATTATGTTCTCAATGGGATGAGAACTTTGATACTTGTAAGGTTTCACAACCAGCTGGTTTCCCCTAGATGTTCCTTCAATGTTTTGTTGCTGAGAAATAGGTTCATGGACAGGTTCCCTCGAGGTTTGAGGATCATTTCCTCTTTGTTTAGTTCCCCTTGTCAGGTTGCCCTGGGTGGAAGGACCTGTTCCATCACTTGTTCCTTCCTCTGATTTAGCTTGAGTCTGTGTTGTGGTTTCATTTGAGTTTCTTGCCAGCCCAATTGCTTCATCATCATGTTCCCGCCTCTTAGAAAGATGTTAGTTTTATCAAAAACCACATGTACACTCTCTTTTACATACATAGTTCTTTTGTTATAAATCTTATAAGCTATATTATATGAAGAATATCCCAGGAATACTCCCTCATCACTTCTGGGATCAAACTTACCTAGGGAGTCTTTACCATTGTTGCGCACAAAGCACTTGCATCCAAATGCCCTAAGATGAGATATATTTGGCTTTCTCCCTTTAAGTAACTCATAGGGAGTCTTCTCAACAAGAGGTCTAGTCATGGACCTATTTATGATGTAGCATGCAGTGTTCACAGCTTCTGCCCAGAAAGTATGTGGCAGTTTACTAGAAAGAAGCATAGCCCTGGCCATTTCTTCCAATGTCCTATTCTTTCTTTCAAGTAATCCATTTTGTTGTGAAGTCCTAGGAGCAGAAAAATTATGATTTATGTCATGCTCATCACAAAATTCAGCAAACTTAGCATTCTCAAATTCAGTACCATGATTAGACCTAATTGATGCAAGTTGATTACCTAGTAGTTTCTCAGTTTTTCTAACAAAAGAAGTGAACATGTCAAATGCTTCATCTTTAGATGTTAAAAACAATGTCCAAGTAAACCTAGAGTAATCATCAACAAGCACCATAACATATTTCTTACCACCTCTGCTCAGTGTTCTCATTGGACCACAAAGATCCATATGGACCAGTTCTATCGTCCTGGTAGTGCTTACCATTTCTTTCTTTTGAAAGAGGATATTATCTGCTTCCCCCTTGCACAGGCCTCACAAACTTTGTCTTCCTTAAACTTAATGTTAGGCAATCCTATCACCAAGTCCTTGGAGACTAGTTTGTTGAGTTGGCTTAGACTAGCATGTCCAAGTCTTTTGTGCCAAAGGAGGGGATCATTATCCAACACACTTAAGCAAGTGAGTTCATTATCTGAAAGTGTGGACAGATCCACAACATATATGTTGTTCACTCTTTTTCCCTGCAAAACTATCTTGTCAGTGGTAAGATTAATCACAAAGCAGCTTGTAGAGGTGAATGCTACCATGTTACCTCTATCACACAATTGTGATACACTTATTAGATTGTACATCAGTCCATCTATCAAGTAGACATTCTCAATAGAGTGAGAATCAGTCTTAACTACCTTTCCAACCCCAATGATCTCACCTTTCTTCCCATTTCCAAAGGAGACATTACCTCCTTTGAGGTCCTCAAGTAAAAGGAACCGATTCTTGCTTTCTATCATGTGCTTTGAGAAGCACTATCCATGTACCATATTTGACTGCTCCCCTTCACTCAAACCTACAAAAGGAAATCAGGGGTTAGTATTAGGAACCCAAACTAGTTTGGGTCCCTTTCTATAGGCAAAATGATGAATTAAATTTCTTTTTAGCCCAACTTGGCAGCCTATTCTTCGCTTGAACAAATTCTTTGTTCTTCTGACTTGGCTTTTCTTTTGCAGTGCATTCACTTTTATAGTGACCAGTTTTACCACAGTGTATGCAAATCTTGTTCTCAGGAAGTGTGAGGTACTTGCTTTTGGGATGCCACTTAGGTGCAAGGTTCCCAATGCCAAGTCTTCTTCTGTTGCTACTATGGTGTTCTTGTAGCCATAAAAGTGCATCGGAGGACCTGTTCCTTTTACAAGTTCTGTCTATCTCATGTTTGACCTTGCTTAGATCCTCCTTTAAGATTCTTACCTGCTCATCCTTTTTGTACAACTCGGCTTTCATTTTTCCTACATTTTCTTCTAAAGTGAGTTGTGCGTGATCAACTGTCTTTTTACCTATTTCTAATTATAGTTTTAGATTTTCAGATCCAAGTTCTAGGACAGTTGTGTGAAGTTCATGAACCTGGTTTTTCATCATAGCATTTTCATTTTCAGTTTCACTAGCCCTAAGTTCAAGGTATCTGCACTTAGTTTTTAAAACCACACATTCTTTTGACACTTGTTCCTTTTCATTTTTTACATCCTCAGATTTATCAATTAGCTCTAGTAGCAACTCAGATAACCTTTCTTTAGATAAAAATTAATTTTGTCTTTAAGATAAAGGACACTTACCTCAGTTTCTTCATCAGATTCTCCAATGGCCATAAGTGCTCGTTCATCATCATCATCATCTGAGCTTTCTCCCCAAGCAGCGACTATAGCCTTGGTTGACCCTTTGTTGTTGCTTTTATTGGGTTGAACCTGTTCCTTCGTTCATCTTTTTTCTTCTTCCATTCAAATTCCCACAAAGGACAGTTCTTGATGTGGTGATCAGTCTTTCCACACTTGTAGCAGCCATCATTGGTTTGTTTCTCAAGAGATTTTGACTTGCTGTAGCTTCCATTACTTGAAGAACCCTTTACTCTTCTCAGGTACTTCTTGAAGTCCTTGGCGATCATAGACATTTCATCATCTTCCAGATCAGAACCTTCAGTGATTCTGAATTCCAAGCTTCTTTCCTTCTTAGGTACATCCATCTTCATGGTTTGCCTCATAAGTTCATAAGCAGTGAGATTTCCGACTAATTCATCCAGTGGGAGAGTGGCAATGTTTTTTGATTCCTAGATGGAAGTGATTTTTCTCTCCCAAGTGATAGGCAAAACCCTAGTCAGTATCCTCTCGACTCTTTTAGGAATAATCCTTCCAAGATATTTTAGCTCATTTGTCAGTGTAGTGAACCTTGTGTACATCTCTTGAATGGTTTCTCCTTCCTTCATAGAAAAGTTCTCATACTGAGAGTATAGTAGAGTTCCTCTGGATCTCTTCATCCGAGTTGTTCCTTCGTGAGTCACTTGCAGTGTGTCCCAAATTTGCTTAGTAGTGGAACAACCTTGGATTCTGTTGTACTCATCTGGACCAAGTCCACAAACAAGCCATTTCTTGGCTTTAGTATTCTTCTCCTTCTTCTTCAAGTCCTCAGCAGTGCAATCTGCTCTTGTCTTTGGCACATCTGCTCCTTTAATATTTTTCTTCAAGGTAGCCAGTGGACCATCAATGATAATGTCCCGTAGCTCATAGTCCTCTCCTTGAATGTGATTTCTCATTATGTTTTTCCACCAAGAGTAGTACTGACCATTAAAGAGTGGTTGCCTAGCAGTGGATTGCCCTTCCCAGTTTCCAGGTGGTGCACTCATCTTGATCTTCTCCTAAGGTGTTAGCCTCTTCAAGGATGGCCCGCTATGATACCAATTGTTATTTTTATACTTCAATGCCACACAAGAAGGGGGGGGATGATTTGTGTGGTGTCCAATTTTTTGCATGCACAGATTATAGAAGGGCCTCGTTGTTCTATGTGTTCCTTATACTACTATTGCGGTATAGTAAATGCAGAAAGTAAAGAACACGAGTATTTTTACGTGGAAAATACCCTGCTAAAAAGGTAAAAAAATCACGACGTACTACTCAGTAGGATTTTTTCCAACACTTCACCAAATCATTGAGCCAAAACAACATTTAGAAAACTCTTTCTAAAACTAAGGATTACCTCTAATCCCTTTGTGGAAACCAACCTCTAGTTGTTGCGACAACTTCAAGTTAACTCTAACTTGAACACAACACTCAGATTACCTACTACAATTGCTTCTAGATAAAACTGAAAGGTAATTTGAAATGGCTACTACAATAAAACTAGAATAAAAGACAAACACTTGAAACTTGTTCTTCTATATGGTTTATGTAGCTTTAAGTTTGCACACTTGAATCACACACGAATTTCTTGCAAAAGGCCTTGCTATTTTGCTCTCAACTCACGTTTAACTTCAGCATTTGTGCATCCCAGTAAAATGAGGACATCCTGAAATATATAGAGTTAGTAGAATAGGAAATAACTAGAGTTCCAATGCTATACTCTTCCTTTGTGGAAGAGTTCTAGTTATCTTCAACTTCTAACTCCTCCCTTATCTTGGATAGAATTCTCTTCGAGTAAGGATACCATCTCCTTATCACTTATGCAACCTTTTCATTCAGGAGATATGTCACGACCCAAAATCCAATTAGTCGTGATGATACCTAACCCAATCTTTTAGGTAAGCCAATTAACAACTATCCAATTCCAATGAAATTTAACAAGACAAATAAGTAAAAAAAAATATCTAAATTGTATACATTTCCCAAGGACTGGTAGTACAAATCATGGGCGTCTAAGATTTAGAATATACAAAGCTAGTATGAAATAAAGTATATCATCTGTTTGAAATGTACATGAACAGATCTTTCATAAGTCTAGAGCTACCATGAATGAGTGGCAGCTATAACCGGAACGCAGGTACATCTTCAAATCCATCTCCCGTCGAACACATCAACATCAACATCCAACATATGCTCGCAAGGTGCAAAAGTGTAGTATGAGTACAACCGACCCCATGTACTCAATAAGTAACAAACCTAACCTTAGGTTAAAAGTAGTGACGAGCTGGAACAGAGGTCGGAGTCCAATACCAATAGCCAACAACAGTTCATAACAACATAATAATAATGGTACAAGAAACACACTGAGATATAAAATGCTCAACTCGTTCACAGTTCCGGGAAAATAGGCATGCTTCTCAAGTATATCATTTAAAACCCAATTCTTTTACCGAAATCACCAAAATATGAATAGGTTTGTAAAAATGTGATTTTTCCCAAAATATTTCAACAATAATTAAGATGTTTCATTTTTTTCCAGATAGCATGAGGAAAGTACATCTTTATGCCTACATGTCATTATGTAGGTGAAATCATGAATGTCACCAAAACCAGGTAGCAGAAAGAAATGCCTCTCTATGCATGTATTTCAAGTACGCATGTCAAATGCAATGTATCTCAGTGATGAACTCATGTACTCAAACTCTCAGAGTACTCAATCTCACTGCCTCACACTTTCCACTCATCATGCCCAATCACTCGACAGTGTCAGTCACTCAGTACTTTATATATATATATATATATATATATATATATATATATATATATATATATATATATATATATATATATATATATATATATATAGTCAGTTACTCAGTACTGTATAAGGTCAATCTAGCTCAGGGAAAGATCATCCCCACATATAAATGATTCGGGCAAGATCCATGCCCAGGGAAGATCCATCCCTCAATATACATCAACTGCGCTCACTGGGGATGCGTGCAGACTCTGGAGGGGCTCCTTGAGCCCAAGCGCTATAATAAGCCAGATCCAGGCATAAATCAATATAACATGCTGCAGCGTGCAACCCGGTCCCATAATATCTCTCACAATCAGGCCTCAGCCTCACTCAGTTATCAAACTCTCCAGTTCTCGGGCTTACAGTGTCGTGAAACTTGCCCAAAAACGATGATATGATGTATCAATATATAGCAACAGAGACTGAGATATGATATGCAATGAATAAATATGACTGAGCACGAAACATCAATTTAAACATGAGTACGAAACTTCAATTTAAACATATAATTCAACAGCAGAAATGAGCACAGTGGGTCCTAATAATACCAACATATGCCTAAGCATGAATTCTAGCATGAATTACAGCTCATGTGTAGAGTACAATGAAAATATCCAGAGAAGATAGCTACACGGTTCCATGGAATCGACTAAATGACAATTCACACGGTGCACGCCCACACGCCCATCACCTAGCATGCGCGTCACCTTAACACCAATCACCTAACACGCAATTCGGGGTTTCATACCCTTATTACCAAGTTTAGAAGCGTTACTTACCTCGAACAAGCCAAATCTAATACCGAGCAAGCCAAACGATGCTCCAAAGATGCCATCACACGTGCAGCAACTTTCAAACGGCTCAAGACTAGCCAAAAGCAACTCAAATACATCAATTAAATCCCAAGGAAACAATTCCAAATAACAAAGGTCGAATCCTTATTTAAAAGCCCAAAATTGGCCAAAAAGTCAAAACCTGGGCCCGCGCCTCGAAACCCGATGAAACTTATAAAATCCGGAAACCCATTCTATTACGAGTCCAACCATACTAGTATCACTCAAATCCTACTTAGAATCGATGTTCAAAACCCAAGAATTTGCTCTATGAAACTTTAGTCAAAAACCCCCAATTTCTCTTTAAAATTCATCAACCAATTGCCAAAAATCAAGATAGATTCGTGAAATAAAATCAAAACCAATTGTAGAACACTTACCCCAATCCTTGTGATGAAAATTTCTTCAAAAGTCGTCTCAATCCGAGTCCCACATCTCAAAATATGAAGAAAGAATCAAAAACCTCGATATATAGTTCTGCCAGCAAATTCTGCATTTGCGGACAAGTGGTCACATATGTGACCTTTGCTTTTGCGGAAAAAGGCTCGCATTTGCGAGACAACCTCGATCCTCCAGTGGTCGCTTCTGCGATGCTCAAAACCGCATCTGCGGTCGCGCTTCTGTGCAAATTCCTCCGCATCTGCGAGCTTCCTTACCTAGCTCTCACCTCGCTTCTGTGACTGCTTTGTCGCTTCTGCGACCATCGCACCTGCGCAAGCCAGCCGCAGGTGCGATCACACTAGATGTTCCACCAACAACTTTAGCCACAAAAAAAATGTTCCCAACGATCCGAACCTCCTTCGAAACTCACCAGAGCCCCTCGGAACCCTGTCCGAATATACCAACAAGTTCCATAACATAACACGGACCTACTCGAGGCCTCAAATTACACATAACAATATCAAAACGATGAATCGCACCTCAAACCACACATAAATGAACTTTGAACTTTTCAACTTCTAAAACTCATGCCAAAACATAGCAAATCAACCCAGAATGAATCCAAATTTTGCACACAAGTACCAATGACATACAAATCTATTCCAATTCCCGGAACCACAATCCAAACCCGATATCATCAAAGTCAACTTCCGGTCAAACTTATGAACTTTCCAAACCTTCAAATTTCCAACTTTTGCCAATTAGTGCCAAATCTTTCTAGGAACATCCAAATGCAAATCAGGGCATACGCCCGAGTCCAAAATCACATCGGCACCTAACGGAACCATCAAATCTCCGTTCCGAGGTCAAATTCATAAAAGTCACACCGGGTCAACTCTTCCAACTTAAAGTTTCAATAATGAAATTCGTTCTTCCAAATCGATTCCGAATAACCTGAAACAAAAACTAACGATTCACATAAGTCATAATACATCATACGATGCTGCTCAAGACTTCAAATAGCTGAATGGAATGCAAATGCTCAAAATGACCGTTCGGGTCTTTACATCCTCCCCCACTTAAACATTCGTTCATCCTCGAACATGCCAAGAGTTGTTCCTAATCCATCAAACCGTTGTGTACCCTTACCATGCACATACCTGGGGGTGATCCCACGTCACCCTATTCCATATAGGCCCGACAACACAACATAACTAAAGATCATTACTTCAACCTTAGCCCGTAAACCACAGAATCGAATTCCCAATGCCCCAAATTTCTTACAAGACCCAAACTTTGCACTTACACACTGTATTAGTTTGAACAAGCTGTATCAAGCCATAACCACAACCCAAGACAGAATCACACGATATACCACATAACTCAAATTCCCATAGCAGAATTTCGGATCATGGTAGCTTCTCAAAATAACCCAATTCTGATAATAAACCTCATATCAATCAAAACCTCATTCTAAATCCTTCGTACACTGCTCATGATGAAAGAAACACGCAGAAACTCGTAACCACTTATCAGATCAACAAGTCATGGAACTCCATCTCCTTTGACAAGACTATAGTCAATTTTTAAGCCGCTCAATTGTCACACTACAATTACATGAGATGAGTAAGATGCACATTTTTAAAAATTTGACACCTTGTCTATAATGCATGAGTATTGTGGATAATTGTAAGTCCAAAATGAGTATGATTGACTTGTAGGGGACTCCTTGAATTGACCATATAATCGTGTAAGTAACAATGAGGTAGAGCACATAAGGTAAGTGAATCATGGAATAATTCCATATTAAAGTTGGAACTAGAAAGGATTAACGGAGGCGGCTACTAGGGTTTCAGAGAAGAGAGAAGAGGAGGGTTGAGAGTGTTTCAGGGCAGCAGTCTAGAATAATAGGTTAGGGTTTCAGGGTTGTGGGTAATAAAAATAAGAGGGAGGTTGTGTGCCGAAGATCAACGACCAAGAGTTAATAAGAGACGGATCGGGTCAAGGGACAGGTATAGGGTAGTGGGTCGCGGGTATTGGGCTAGGGTTATTGGGTTGAGGTTTGGGGGTATCTGGCTAATGGATTGGATCCGAAAGAATTTAAGGAAAAAATAAATTAATAATATAGCTAAATCAATCTAAAAAATATGATTTTGCAACTTAATATTTTATAAATAATGTTTGAAGATTGTAGATTAAAAAATTTATTTTGATCCTAAGTAAAATAATAAATGTAATTAATTGTAAAGTATAGGCTATAGCAAAAATGTGTAAATAGCACAAAAATGCAAATTAATTATATAAAATATAGTAAAATATTATAAAACATGTATGTGGGTACGAATGATACATTTGAACGATTACATCTACCCCAGAATAATTTGAAGGGATAATTAATAAATATTTGAATAATTTAAATGCAAGAAAGTTAATTTTGATGCTTAAAATATTGTAGAAAATACTTATATGACCCCTATAAATTGGGTAACAGTGAAAAAAAATGATATTTCGAAAGTATGTAATATATGAGGGCAAAATTTGGTATCAATATTACCCAGTTGTAGACGTCGCAATTGTGAACTCTTTGCCGAGCACGCAATTGCAAAACATTAGTCGCAAAAGCGACCAGTGCAACAGTCATGCAAAAGTCGCAAATGCGGCAAAACCTTCGCATTTGCGAAGGTCACCCCGCTAGAAAATGCGAGCCAAGCTTCGAAAAGTGAGAAGCGACTCTACCTAACAAATACCTCAAATGCGATTTCAGGACCAAAAAAGCGATCCCATACCAGATCGCAAAAGAAAACATTTGTTCGCAAATGCAAACCCCGGCCCCCAATTCCCACTTCACATTTGCGAGCCTGACATCGCAAATTCCAGGCTCACACTTGCGATCAGGTTCTCCCAAATGCGAGACCTGCAACTTGACATTAGTAACAACAGTGCATCAGTTGTTCCAATCGATCCGTAGTGCATCCAAAACTCACCTGAGCCACAGGCTCCAAATCAAACATGTACACAAGTGTAATAACATCATGTAAACTTTCTCGCTACCTTAAATCACCAAAATAACATCAAATAACAACAGTAGATAATCAAAACTCAAGACGCAACTTAAAAATCAATTTTCACAATCTTTCATATAATGCGCCGAAATGCGCTTGGGTCATCCGGGACACCAATCATTTTTCAGAACTGTCAAAACACCGATCCGAGGTTGTTTACCAAAATTATTGACCATAGTCAACTCAAGCCTCATTTTGAGTCAAAAATTACTTTTACATAAAAGTAATCCAGCAAATGACACGGACCACGCGCGCGAACCAACAATCCCCTCATTGCACACCACGTAGCCCAAGAATGCCATCGAATCAAGCCAAAACTCGCACTTGGAGAATTCAGCATATAGCTTGTTCTCCCTCGAAGTCTGAATCACGGTTCCCAAGTGTTGCTCATGATCCTCCTAGCTGCAAGAATACACCAATATATCATCAATGAACACGATGATGAAGGAATCAAGATGCGGTTGAAACATGTTGTTTATCACGTGCACAAAGGTTGCTGGGGCATTGGTCAGCCCAAAAGACATCACCAAAAAATCATAGTTGCCATAGAGGGTCCTAAAAGTCATCTTTGGAACATCTAAATTCTGAATCTTCTACTGATGGTACCCCGACCTCATGTCAATCTTCGAGAATATCCTAGCACCCTGAAACTAATCAAACAAATCATCAATACATGGTAGTGGGTACTTGTTCTTTATAGTAACCTTATTCAACTGTTTGTAGTCAATAGACATCCTCATAAAGCCATCTTTCTTCTTTACACATAGATCTAGAGCACCCAAAGGAGAAACACTCGGTCTAATGAAACCCTTACCAAGCAACTCTTGAAGTTGTTCTTTTAATTCCTTCAACTCCACAGGTGCCATGCAATATGGTGGAATAGATATGGGGTGAGTGCTCGACACCAATTCAATACCAAAATTAATATCCATATGAAGCGGCATGCCCGGTAGGTCTACGGGCAACACATCTGGAACTCTCTTACTACTAGAGCTGAATCGACAGTAGGAGTATCAGCACTAAAATCCCTTACAAAGGCAAAGTATGCCAAGCACCCCTTCTCAACCATCCATTGTTCCTTTAGAAAACACACCACCCTACTAGGAACATGACCCAATGAACCTCTCCACTCCAATCTCGGCGACCCCGGCATAGCTAACGTCACAGTCTTGGCATGAGAATCGAAGATAACGTGATATGATGACAACAAATCCATGCCCAAAATCACATCAAAGTCCACCATACTGAGTAACAAAAGGTCTAACCTAGTCTCATAACCCTTGACAGAGACCACGAACGATAGACACAGTCTGATAAGTTATGTTTCTTTTATTTTGATGATTTGACAAACTTCATTAGAGAACCAGATAAGGAACCTGATACAATTAGTTTTCTTGCGTTCAGAGTAACTAGTCAGATGTTTGGTTCAATTCTTAATGAAATCAGATAAGGGAACAGATAAGGATCAGTTCCCCTAGTCATCGTATAGTCAACTCTACAGCTTTAAACATTCTCAAGACCTTAAGATCACAAGGTTCGAGGCTGGGATCCAATTTGGGATATGGCTCAACACTTAAGAGTCGAAGGAACAACTGAGGGAACAGGTCCCTACCAGTTCCCGAGGTGACTGTACGAATTCAACTCTCCAGCTGGAAAGTTGCTGCCTGCACACGCTATAGTACATGAACAGTGCAGCAATCAACTTTCTGTGGAAAGCTTTTTACCTACCTTACTTACATCATCAAAGTGATGTCACAAATGAGATATTAACATCAAGCAAAGGTAAAACAAATCACTTTCACATTCAAGAACTTATCAAGCATTCTCTCAAGTGTGTGTCCATCTTGCAAGTGATTCTCATGGGCATCAAGAACAAAGAATAGCATAGCAATGGACCAGTTACCCATATTGATTTATTATATATCCTTAGTTGTGTTGTATCTTTGTTGAAGTTCTTACTTGTAATTCCTGCTTAGCTTACTTATGTTACATCTCGCGTTTTTCGTACATTAAAAATTTCGTCTTCAGTTAATTGACGTAGACTTGGGGATGAGATTATCTGGAAGTGATAATCTTATTGCTACTATGGTGTTCATGTAGCCATGAAAGTGCATCGGAGGACCTATTCCATTTACAAGTTCTGTCTAGCTCGTGCTTAACCTTGCTTAGATCCTCCTTAAGGACTCTTATCTGCTCATCTCTTTTGTACAACTCGTCTTTCATTTTTCCTAGGTTTTCTTCTAATGTGAGTTGTGTGTGATCAGCTTTCTTTTTACCTGTTCCTAATTTCAGTTTTAGATTTTCAGTTCTTAGCTCTAGGACAGTGGTGTTAAGTTCATGAACCTGGTTCTTTAACTTAGCATTTTTGCTATCACTTTCACTAGCCCTAAGTTCCACATTTTTGCACTTAGCTTTCAAAATCACACACTCCTTAGACAGCTGTTTGTTTTCATTGTTTAGATCCTCAGATTCATCAATGAAATCTAGGAGTAACTCAGATAGCCTTTCTTTAGACAAAAATTTAATCTTGTATTTGAGATGAATTATACTTATCTCAGATTCCTCATCGGATTCTCCAATTGCCATAAGTGCTTGTTCATCTCCATCTTCATCCTCTGAGTCCTCGTCTGAGCTTTCTCCCCAGGCAGCAACCATAGCCTTTGTTGATCCTTTGTTCTTCTTGGGTTGAACTTGTTCCTTCATTCAGCTTTTTCCTTCTTCCATTCAATTTCCCATTGAGGGAAATTTTTGATGTGATGATCATTCTTCCCACACATGTAACAACCCTCATTGGTTTGTTTTTTAGGAACCCTTGGTTTGTTGTAGCTTACACTTCTTGAAGGACCATTTCCTCTCATTAGGTACTTCTTGAAATCCTTTGTGATCATGGTCATTTCATCCTCCTCTAGATCAGCACCTTCAGTGATTCCCAATGCCATGATCCTTTCCTTCTTGGGTGCATCCATCTTCATGGTTTGCCTTTTAAGTTCATAGGCACTGAGATTTCCAATTAGCACATCCAACTTAAGAGTGGCAATGTTCTTTGATTCTTGAATAGCTGCGATTTTGCTTTCCCAAGAGATTGGCAGTACCCTTGTCAAAATCTTCTCAACTTTGTTCTCTTCAAGAATAACCCTTCCAAGAGACTCAAGTTCATTTGTCAGTGTGGTGAACCTTGTATGCATCTCTTGGATGGTTTCCCCCTCCTTCATGGTGAAATTCTCATATTCAGAATACAACAGTGTTCCTCTGGACCTCTTCACTTGAGGTGTTCCTTCATG
Organism: Nicotiana attenuata; assembly: GCF_001879085.1. Lineage (NCBI taxonomy): Eukaryota > Viridiplantae > Streptophyta > Magnoliopsida > Solanales > Solanaceae > Nicotiana > Nicotiana attenuata. The sequence continues at coordinate 11,415,100 of NC_031999.1, forward strand.
AGCCACTTGTAAAGTGTCCCATATCTCCTTAGCAGTGGTACAACTTTGAATCCAGCTGTACTCGTCTGGACCTAGTCCACACACAAGCCATTTCTTGGCCTTGGCATTCTTTTCCCATTTCTTCAAATCTTCAGCAGTGCAGTCAGCTCTTGTCTTTGGCACGTCCACTCCTTCAGCATTCTTCTTTGTAGTAGCCAGGGGACCATCAGAGACTATGTCCCAGAGTTCATAGTCTTCTCCTATGATGTGGTCTCTCATCCTGTTCTTCCACCAAGAATAGTACTGACCATTAAAGAGTGGGGGCCTAGCAGTGGATTGCACTTCCCAGTTTCCAGGTGGTGCACTCATCTTGATCTTTTCCTAAGGTGTTAGCCTCTTCAAGGATAACCTGCTCTGATACCAATTGATGTTCTAAATTTCAATACCACACAAGATGGGGGGTGATTTGTGTGGTACCCAAATTTTGCTTATCTGGACTATAGAAGGACCTGGTTCTTCTAGGTGTTCCAACTACTGCTGTTTACAGAATAATAAATACAAAAATAAAGAACACAGAGATTTTTACGTGGAAAACACCTGGCTCAAATGGTGAAAAAACCACGACCTACTACTCAGTAGGATTTTCCCAAACTTCCACTAAAATCACTAAGCCAAAACAGCATTTACAAAACTCTTTGTAAACCTAAGGATTAACTCTAATCCTGTTGTAGCAAACAGCCTCTAACTGATGCGACAACTTCAAGTTAATTCTAACTTGAATACTCAAATTACCTATTACAAATGCTTCTAAATAAAGCTGAAAGGTACAATATGAAACACCTACTACAATTGAAGTAGAAATAAAGAAAAGACACATAAAACTCTTTATGGAGCTGGTTCTTCAATCAGGTTCATGTAGCTTCAGGTTTGCACACTTGAATCACACACGAACTGCTTGTAAAAAGCCTTTCTATTTTGCTCCCAATTCACGTTTAACTTCTGCGTTTTTGTGCAACACCATAATGTGAGAACATCCTGCAATTTATAGAAATAGTAGATGAAGAAATAACTAGAGTTCTGATGCAACTCTTCCTTGGTGGAAGAGTTGTAGTTGATTTCAACTTCTAACTCCTTCCTTATCTTGGATAGTGTTCTCTTTGATTAAGGAGTCCTTCTCCTTATCAATTATGCAACCTTTTTGATCAGGAGATATTAAATACACCAAGTTAAGCTTATCTCCTTCACGTGCATCCCACATGCTTGAATCTGCCCATTTTTGTGCACCTGAGGGATGGACCTGAGTGATGGACCTGGTTCATGTCTGAGTTCCTTTGTCAGTCTTCAAAACTAACCTTTACTTGGGCCAACAACAACCAATATCCATCCCTCCATATAGAATGGCACCTGCCGAATTGAAGGAGTTGAAGGAGCACTTAAAATATTTACTGGAGAAAGGTTTCATCAGACCCAGTACCTCACCTTGGGGTGCACCGGTATTGTTTGTACGGAAGAAAGACGGTTCGCTAAGGATGTGTATCGATTATAGGCAACTGAACAAGGTAACTATTAAGAATAAGTATCCACTTCAAAGGATAGACGACTTGTTTGATCAGTTGCAGGGAGCTAGATGCTTTTCAAAAATAGATTTGAGGTTAGGGTACCACCAGGTCAGACTTCGGGAGAAAGATATTCCCAAGACAGCCTTCAGGACCCGATAAGGCCACTTCGAGTTCCTTGTCATGTCCTTCGGGTTGACGAATGCATTTGCCATATTTATGGACTTGATGAATAGTCTATTCCAGCCATATTTAGATCCGTTCGTAATAGTCTTTAATGATGATATTCTGGTTTATTCACGTTCAGAGGATGAGCATGTGGACCACCTGCGAGCGGTACTCCAAACCCTCTGTGATAATAAATTGTATGCTAAGTTTTCTAAGTGTGAGTTCTGGTTGAAGTCTGTAGCATTCTTGGGGCACATTGTATCCGACGGAGGTATAAAGGTAGACACTCAGAAGATTGAGGCTGTGAAATCCTGGCCTAGACCTACCACTCTGACAGAGATTCGTAGCTTTCTAGGCTTAGCAGGATATTACCGGAGGTTCGTAGAGGGGTTTTCTTCTCTTTCAGCACCATTAACGAAGTTGACGCAGAAAGCAACTAAGTTCCAGTGGACAGAGGCCTGTGAGCAAAGTTTCCAGGAGCTTAAGAACAGGTTGACCTTAGCGCCAGTTCTAGCATTTCTAGAGGGCCCAGATGATTATGTCATGAATTGTGATGCCTCAGCTGTCGAGTTAGGATGTGTCCTGATGCAACACGGGAAAGTAATTGCGTATACTTCAAGGCAGTTAAGGAAGCATGAGCGGAATTATCCGACACACGACCTCGAATTAGCTGCGGTTGTCCATGCACTTAAGATACAACGACATTATTTATATGGTGTTCATGTTGATATATTCACAGATCATAAAAGCCTGTAATATATCTTCAAGCAAAAAGAGTTGAACTTGCGACAGAGGTGGTGGCTTGAGTTATTAAAAGATTACGATGTTAACATTCTCTACCATACATGGAAAGCTAATGTTGTAGGAGATGCCTTAAGTCTCTATGGGTAGCTTAGCACATGTAGAGGCCAAAAAAGACAATTAACCAGAGAGATTCATCAATTGGCTTGTTTTGGGGGTTCGATTAGTAGACTCTGGCAATGGAGGAGTTGTACTCCAAAATACTACAAAATCATCTCTCGTAGATGAAGTAAAGGAGAGGCAGTACGAGGACCCAGAGTTGGTCGAGTTGAGAGAGCGAGTTTCGCAGCAGAAGAAGCCGTTGTTAGAACTCAAGGGAGATGGGATTCTCAGATACATGGGTCGTTTGTGTGTTCTAGATGTAGCAGAGCTACGAGACAGGATTATGTCAGAGGCACATTATTCGTGTACTCCATTCACCCTGGGTCGACGAAGATGTATCATGCCATTAAGGAGGTGTATTGGTGGAACGATATGAAGAAGAACATTGTTGAGTATGTCGCTCAGTGTCCTAGTTGCCAGCAGGTGAAGATAGAGCACCAGAAGCCCGGAGGGCTAATGCTGACTATGGAGATCCAGACATGGAAATGGAAGGCGATAAACATGGACTTTATCACGGGCTTACCTCGTTCTCATCGTAAGTTCGATTCCATATGGATGATAGTCGATAGGCTCATGAAATCAGCTCATTTCCTACCGGTCAGATCTACATATACAGCAGAAGATTATGCAAAGTTATTTATTAAAGAGATAGTGCGACTACACGGAGTGCCGATATCTATTATATCTGACCGTGGGGCCCAGTTTACAGCACATTTTTGGAGGTAATTCCAGAAAGGTCTAGGGACTCAGGTGAGTCTCAGCACAGCCTTTCATCCACAAACTGATGGACAAGCCGAGCGCATAATTCAGATGCTCGAGGATATGTTACGAGCGTGTGTGCTGGATTTTAAAAGAAGTTGGAATGAACATAAACCTCTTATCGAGTTTGCATATAATCACATTTATCACTCCAGTATCCAGATGGCTCCGTACGAGGCTTTGTATGGGTGCAGGTGCAGATCTCCTATATGGTGGTTTGATGTTGGAGAATCTAGGTTACGTGGGCCAGACCTGGTTCAGCTGGCCATAGAAAAAGTAATGCTTATTCGGGAGCGACTGTTGACAGCTCAGAGTCGCCAGAAGTCATATTTTGACGTGCGGCGACGAGATTTAGAGTTCGGGGTTGATGACTGGGTATTCTTAAAGGTGTCACCTATTAAAGGTGTGATAAGGTTTGGCAAGAAAGGCAAACTTAGCCCACGTTATATTGGACCTTATAGGATCATTCGGAGAGTGGGCCAAGTAGCTTATGAGTTAGAATTGCCCTCGGAATTAGAGTCTATTCATCCGGTTTTTTACGTATCTATGTTACGAAAGTGCATTGGTGATCCTACCCGAGTGGTGCCCACGGATGATGTACAGATTACAGAGGACTTGTCATACGAGGAAATTACGGTTGCCATCCTAGACAGAAAAATTCGCAAGATACTAAATAAGGAGATAGCGTCCATGAAGGTTTTATGGAGAAGTAAGAAGGTGGAAGAAATGACGTGGGAAGCAGAGGAAGAAATGAAGTCTAAATACCCCCACCTATTTCAAACTGAAGATATGGCTCGAGATGGGATACCTCAGCACAGCTCTATTCAAGCCAGTAGGTCATCAGGTAAGCTCTTATTTTTAACTCTCAGAATTTATAACGGACAGTTGTGTGGAGCCAAGTGTTGCTATTTTAGACAGTGGCCATGTGTGGCATGTATAGTAAGTTTTCTGGCTGCGTAGAGGTTAGCTTTAGTCTAATGTACGAAAGAGGCTCCGGCAAAAAATTTCCCAAAGTATCTAAGAATAGACATTCGAGGACGAATGTTTCTAAGGGGGGAAGGATGTTACATCTCGTATTTTTTGTACGTTAAAAATTTCGTCTTCAGTTAATTAACGTAGACTCGGGGATGAGATTATCTGGAGGTTAGCATATTTATGCTATTTATAACAAGCAATAAGTAAGTGCCACGGAGGAAAGGGCACACGAAAGAAAATGAGTTTCGTTGAAGGTTGTCAATTTTGGATAAAATACGGGCCGAGCGTTAATACCTGATATTTATGGACTAGTACCATACAAGATAGCATATGACTGTGATAGTAAGATACATAAAGTATATTCAAAATAAGTAAAATTTTAAGTAATTTGAGACGATTTTTAATTATGCGGGTAATTGGTTAATTATCGGGTAACAGGACATTACCTAATTACCTAATAAGTGAATAAAGATTAAATATCCCACCCCCATCCCCACGTGGCAGCTAGCCATGTTATGAAGGAATGACTAATAGCAATTCCTTTCTAAGTTGTCATAAAATTACAATGTCTTTCATTTCCAAGAAATTGCCTAATCAAAGTCTTTCAACTAAAACAAAACGTTAGCAATCCTTAATTCCTTCAACCTACCATTCTCCAAAATCACTCCAAAGATCAGATTTTATAACGCTAGAAATCCTTAATTCCTTCAACCTACCATTCTCCAAAATCACTCCAAAGATTAGATTTTATAATGTTAGCAATCCTTAATTCCTTCAACCTACCATTCTCCAAAATCACTCCAAAGATCACATTTTATAACGTTAGCAATCCTCAATTCCTTCAACCTACCATTGTCCAAAATCACTCCAAATATCAGATTTTATACATTAAGTAGCGTGATTATCTTGAAGCAGCATAGATCTTCCACAGTCAAACGTAAAATTTTGCGATTCTAAAGGAGTACGGTGCAACCTTTTCCGAAAATATCGTACGGATTTTCCCTACTCCGGGTATGTTAAGGCAAGCTCTGCCTTCATTTTGCATTATCTCTTCATAACACAAGTTGGATAACGAGGCATAAAGAAAAATTCATATCCCAGAATTTACGTATATTTTGCTAGTCGCGTAAGTTACGTATATTTTCCTAATTTTGTAAGTTACAATATACTTCTTATCGGGTCTTCATATTCAATTGAGTATTTCCTTCTTCTAGTCAAGATAGCAGAGAGTTTATGTATACATTATTACAGTATTTTCATTACCATCGAGCTATAATCGATGGGCAGGCTCCTATTGGGCAACCTCTGATCACATGGTAAGATACACCGAGCCTGTTGTGGCTGAGCACCTATGAGCGAGCCCAGTTGGTCGAGATACGGAGCCTAGTATGGCCGAGCACCTATGAGCGAGCCTACTACGGCAGAGCAGATATATTTATTTATCGAGCCTTATAAGGCCGAACAGTTATTTCACTTACTATATTGAGAGAGTTAAATCAGTATCAGATATGAGCATATCTTTAGGTTTTCCTTGACTCCCAGTTGCTTCAGTTATTATACTATCAGTTCGGTTTCAGCTTTTAGTATATTGCCTTACATACTCGTTACATTACTTCGTACAGACATCCCTTTCTGGGGGCGCTGTATTTCATGCGTGCAGGTTCAGACGGACAGACGGGTAGACCTCCTCAGTAGGTGTTTGCCCGAGTTCAGCTTTATCGGTAAGCTCTCCGTCCTTCAGAGTTGCCGGATCTAGAAGTTTTATGTACATCTTGTGTATATATGTATATAGGTCATGGGTAGGTCGAGGCGCTATTCCGATCACAGTACATCTGTCAGTAGAGGCTTGTAGGCATATCCTGTCAGTTAGTGCAGTATGTTGGGCTTGTAGGCCTGTACGTATATTTTGTTGGCTCGTCAGTTGTAGTAATTATGACGGCCTTGCCGACCCAACTTTATGTTGACATTTAGTCATCGTTAGTCTCTATTCAGTTTTATATTTTGCATCGTACATTATCTTGTGATGTGGTCCATGGCCAAAGTATGACATTACATGTTCAGAGTCTCTTAGTCGCAAGTGATATGCAAGGACAGGTAAGGCACTGGGTGCCGGTCTCGCCCCCAAGCTCGGGGCGTGACAACTTAGAAGCATTGTGTAGGAAACCCTTTTGTAAATCATAAACCCTTGCGTTTGTGTCTTGGCTAGAGTTAGTCGAGTTGTGAAGACTTTATAGTAGAGTTATTACAAAGTGGCTTGTAATAGTGTTGTTACAAGTTAGTGAGCGATTAAGTTTTTGTAATAGAGTTATTACAAAGTGGCTTGTAATAGTGTAGTTACAAGTTAGTCAGGGATTAAGAGGTTATTCCTAGGTTACAATACGTTGTAATCTAAAGATTGCTCAGTAGTGAAGTTGAAATCCTACAAGGGTAGGTGGTGGTTTTTAATCCCGTTGAGTTGGGAGTTTTCCACGTAAAATTCCTCTGTGTTCTTTATTTACCGCCGATTTACTGTGGGAACAAATAGAGAACCTGGTTCCCTATGTTGTTTGGTTTTACAGTCTGTTGCTTACGGTGGGAACTGACAGAGAACATGGTTCTCCATATAGCTTGGTGGACGCTTAGTTTCTATCAATTGGTATCAGAGCAAGTTCTTTATAAAAGGTTAACACCTAGAAAGAATATACATGGCTACTCCACCAAACTTCGAGGAAAGTCAATCAACCGACAGACCACCAAGATTTCAGAAAATGGTTCATAGAAATGGAGGCATTCCCACGAAGGGCAGCTCTAGCAGAAACACTAAAGGATACGATTGTTGTCACAAGTGCAAAAAGTTAGGACATTTAATCAAAGATTATCCTCTCCACAATCAGCACCATTACAAACACAATGCTGACAAGATGGTTAAGAGGAACCCGGTCATCGACAGAAAGTTCAAGAGTAGAGAGTTCGCTGAAAATACTGTAAAGCAAGCTCTGGATGCCTGGGAGATTCCTATAGTGAATCTGAGGGTGATGATGAACAGGCAGACACCTCCATTATGGCCGTTGAAAGCAAAGCTGCAAAATATGATTCCATATTTGCATTGATGGCAAAATATGATGAGGATGAAGAAGATGATGATGATGAGGTAAACTTCTTAAATGTTCAAACAATTCTAAAGTATTATTCTCCAAAACAATTTATGTCTTTGGCAAATGTTTTAATTGATGCATACCATAGTCTTATAAATGATAAAGATGCCTTAACTGTGGAACTGGGAGAAGCAAAACAATCGAGAGAAGATCTAGTAGTAATGGTGGTAGACTTAGAGGAATCCATTGAGAGTCTTAAGAAAGAAAAAGAGGTTTTAACTGAGAGCAATGCTAGTATTGAGCATGAGAGAGATGACCTAATAGTGGTGGTTGTAGACCTAAAGGAAGTTTCAAGAGAGGCGCACATTAAGCTTAAAAGTGAGTTGAATTCAGTGAAGTCTAGTGTGTGTGATGAGCATGAGAAAAACAAACAACTTCAGGAAGAACTAGGAAGGGTGAAGGGTGATCTTGAAAAATCACTCAAGTGGACCTGGTCCTCTGATGCTATCACTGCCATGTACATCAACAATGGGGGAAACAGGCAGGGAATCGGGTTCCAAAGGGAAAAAACTCCATACAACCCTCATAGCAAGTACATTATTGTACCTGACAATTGGCTTTGCACTCACTGTGGCAACACTGGGCACTTTAAGGAAACATGTAAGGCCAGATTCCAATCTCAATAGAAAAACAAAGTCTTTGCTAAAAAAAGTAACTACTGCGAGGGAACCTGGTCCTTCACATAAAAAACGTATAATGCCTGCTTGGACCAAATGAGCCCTGATTCACCCGTTTCCTCATACAAGGGACCCAAACTCGTTTGTGTTCCTAAGTCTAACTCTTGATTTTCTTGTGCAGGGAATAGTGAAAGGGAGCAACCTACAAGGGTACATGGATAGCGGCTGCTCAAAGCATATGACCGGAAGTACAAAAAAATTCCTTTCACTTAAGTCCCTGCAAGGAGAGAGTGTACCCTTTGGAAATAGCTAAAAGGGGTACACTCCAGGAGTTAGAAGGATTGGAAGTCACTCACTCACTCAATTGAGAATGTGTACTATGTCACTGGACAAAAGATACAAGAATGTTTACATTGCTGATTTTAAGTCTCTGCATTGTGGTGATCTAACATGCCTAAGTGTCATTGATAATGATGCTAAGTTATGGCGAAGATGAATGGCGCATGTGAGTATTTATTTGCTGGACAAGTTGGTTTTGGAGGACCTCGTTCATATGCTGAAGCAGTCAGCACTGCCTGCTACTTGATTAACAAGTTCATGATCAGGTCCCTTATCGAGACGTCTCTCTATAAACTGCTCAATGGGAGAAAATCCAAGCTGACTTACCCGAGATCCTTTGGATGCAAAATGTTTTGTTCTCAACAATGGTGGCAAAGGGTCACATAACAAAGATGATGAAGATTGAGAATTCACAAATGCTCCTGGTGAAGCAATAGATATTTCAAATGGAAAGACTGATTTGATGAGTCAAGTCAAGCAGAGCGATGAAGGAGATGCAGTAGAATCTCCAAAAGGCATAGAGGAACCTGGTCCCTCTATCACCTCGACTGAAGTTGAACATAGGGTTGTTGATGCTGCATTAGGTACTCCTGATGCAGAACAAAAGAGTAGAAGGCATAATTCAATTGATGTCAATGATGACTCACATATGGAGGAACCTGGTCCTTTAAATTCTGAAGTTCAAGTATCCAACTAGAAGCTAAAGAGTTCACATCCCTTCGAAATGTAATCACACCCTTAGACTCTGGTATTCAACCTAGTTCTAAAGCAAGGAGCAAGTTTTCCCTCTCAGTGTTCTTGTCTCAAATCGAGCCTAAGAACATCAAAGAAGCATTGAAAATGCTAATTGGATGGCTGCTATGCAAGAAGAACTCCATCAGTTGAGAGGAACCAAATGTGGCACCTGGTACCTAGGCCTTCAAACGGAATAGTGATTGGAACCTAGCCCAAAAGACTCTCACTTGAAGGCTGCCAAGGGAATTTTGAGGTATCCTAAGGGAACGCGAGACCTAGTCCTCGTCTATTTTTCAAGAGATACTTTTGACTTGGTTGGATATGCTGATGCTGATTATGTTAAATATTTGGTGGATAAAAAGAGCACATCTGGAACGGCACATTTTTTTGGGTCATGCTTGATCTCATGGGGTACAAATAAACAAACTGTGTGGCTCTTTCTACTGCTAAAGCTGAATACGTGGTTGTTGCTTCTTGTTGTTCTCAACTACTACAGATCAGGCAATGTCTTGAAGACTTAGGTGTATTTACAGCTTAAACCCGGTACAACATAAGAGGACAAAGCACATTGATGTGCGGCATCACTTTTTGAGGGATAATGTTGAAAAGGTTCTGATTTGTATGATGTTCTAGAAGACGGAGGACCACGTAGCAGACATCTTCACCAAGGCGCTTAGTAGAGAACACTTTGGAAGAGGTCGTCTAGAGTTGGGGTTGATCAAGCTCTACTAAGGACCTGGTCCCTTAATGATTGGCTATGTAAAGAAGAAAAGATACAATGCTAAAAACTATTTTGCTGATGGCATCTAACTCAATTCCATACCTTTACAAGTATACACACATAGCAGTTTCAGGACAAAACAAGTAAGAGTGACATTGCCCTTCTAGGAGTTTTTGCTCAAATTTTCAAGAACCGTCAAGGAACCTGGTTCCTCTGACTCAGGTTAGTAGTCTCTCCAATACTTATATGCCTTTCTAAACTGCTGAAGTGTAATGTCATTAATTTATTCCTATCTCTCTCCAAATTTTTGAAGTCCAAAATGTTAAACCTTTTCTGAACTGACATGTTGCCTCAAAAAAACATTTCCTTCTCACACACCCAACCAAAACCGATTCTTTTCTTCAAAACTAAATCAACCTTATCTTAAAAAGAATCCTTCTCTCCAAATATGCCAGAAGTGAATCCAACTCTGTCACGTTCCAAAATTCTAACTCCATCTGAATTGAAACCCAAGAAGTCTTTGGTATACTTTGATGGGACTATAACTGAAAAAGAATGGGGTAGATCTAATATTCTGGAGAGTGAGGCTGAAATTGTTGTTGGGTTTGTAGAAGCCTGGAAGGATGGAGGAATCAATGAATGTGCCGGAAAAAAGGGGGAATTGAATGAGGGACCTGGTCCCTCAAATCCTTCTTAGGATGTTAATTCTGATGCTGATCTTTTTCTCTTGGGTTCTATGCTTAAACGAACCTCTGATCCAGCAAAAAGGATTCAGAAAAGTAGGCTGATTGATGATGAACTGGTATGACCTGCTGATGTGGTGATTGTGGAAGAGAGAATGAAGTGGAAAAATATCCATTTATGCGAAAGAATTTTAAAAAAATAGAGAAAAGAAAGTTGGTTGAGAAAGATGCAGCAGATGATAATGATGAACAGATTGAGAAGAAGAAGAGGGAGACATGGCCGTTTAGGGAAATAAAGGGTAGTGTGTGAGGAACCTGGTTCCTTACGGAAGCAAAAGGTTGAGTTATCGGGTTTGGAGAGGTAGAACACTCTGATTTCTCAAGAAGTGCTGTTAGGCAGATGTTGAGTTCCAAAAATAGAATCACCTCTTTGTTCCTCCAAGTCCTAGCGTTTATGAAGAAGAAGTAAAAACATCTATGTTGCATGTGTTACTCTGATGCTATGTGTGCATGGGACCGAGTTTGTTCTTGATGAGGAGAAGCTTGGGAGATTCTTAGTGATCTGATTGATGGTTCAGCCTACTCGAATAGGTAGAGAACCAGGTCCCCGTGGACCCTTGGAAGAATAAAATGCTAAGTTTAAGGTTGAGAATGAAAGATTGAGGAAACAAGTGAAGGAACTGAGAGACAAGATGATCATTGATCAAATGATTGTGAATGAACAAATTGGCAAGCACATCAAGGCCTTATCCCCTTACTTTTCTTCCTGCCCAGTGGTCCATGTCTTTCGCTCCTTTCAAATTCCCTCGAATTCCTATCTTTTTTTGGTCCCTATGTTTGATGACATTGTTACTTTAGTTGTTTAAATTGTCATATTATGTATTGATGATACTACTGTGCTTTTGTTATAATCACTCTACTATGGGCAAACACTCTATTTTGTGCAATGGCATTCACTTGTTGTTCTTGTTATTGTTTATGCTGTGTTGCCCAAGTGGCATGAGTTAATGTGGCTTGTAATAGTGTAGTTACAAGTTAGTGAGGGATTAAGAGATTAATTCCTAGCTTACAATAGGTTGTAATCTAATGATTGCTCAGTAGTGAAGTTAAAATCCTACAAGGGTAGGTGGTGGGTTTTAATCCCATTGAGCTGGGAGTTTTCCACATAAAATTCCTCTGTGTTCTTTATTTACTGCCGATTTACTGTGGGAACAAATAGAGAACATGGTTCCCTATATTTCATTTTACAGTCTGTTGCTTACGGTGGGAACTGATAGAGAACTTGGTACTCGATACAGCTTGGTGGATGCTTAGTTTCTATCACATTCTACCACTATAAAATCCGCAATATACGTAGACACATAAATAGGGGTAATCAAAGAGTCACGAAACATATCCAAGTATGAAACAAGCTGGATGAACATGGAAATACTACAAGGAACAAAGCAAGGCTTGTTGAAAGCAAGGCTTGTTGTCCAGGGATACAATCAGGAGGAAGAGATCGTTTATGATGAGACTTTTGCCCCAGTAGCTCGCATGAAAGCTATTAGGATACTCATTGCCTTTGCATCACATATGGAATTCACCTTATTCCAAATGGATGTGAAGAATTCTTCCTGAATGGTTTTCTCAAGGAAGAAGTCTATGTCAAGCAACCTCCAGGTTTTGAACGTCATGTACATCCTGAACATGTATTCAAATTGAATAAGTCACTGTACGGATTAAGGCAGGCCCCTAGAGCCTGGTACGAGACACTATCCAAGTTTCTCTTGGAAAATGGCTTTACAAGAGGAAAGATTGATAATACATTGTCTTTGAAGAAACGGGGAAGGAACTTGCTCATTGTTCAGATTTATGTGGATGACATCATATTTGGAGCTACAGCTGACTCATTATATGAAGAATTTACTAAACTCATGGGAAGTGAGTTTGAAATGAGTATGATAGGGGAATCATTGGATCTCTACTCTACCTTACTGCCAGCAGGCCAGACATTGTATTTAGTGTGGGATTATGTGCAAGGTTCCAATCAAATTCTAAGGAATCACATCTGAAGGCTGCTTAGAGAATTCTTAGATATTTTAAGGGCACACAGAACCTGGTTTCGTACTATCCTTCAAGTGACAATTTCAACCTTATTGGTTATGTTGACGCTGATTATGCAGGCTATCTGGTGGACAGGAAAAGCACATCTGGAATGGCTCATTTCCTTGGATCATGTCTTATCTCATGGGGTACAAGAAAACAAAACTCAGTAGCTCTCTCAACAGCTGAAGCAGAATATGTTGCAGCTGCCTCGTGATGTGTTCATTCACTGTGGATCAAGCAACAAATTTTGGTGTATACATTGATTGTGTACCGCTTCTATGTGACAACACCAGTGCTCTCAACATGGCAGAGAACCCGCTTCAACACAAGAAAACCAAGCACATTGATGCCAGGCACCATTTTCTCAGGGACAATGTGGAAAAAGGGTCTTATTCGTATAAGATTTTGTTGCATAGAAGATCAAATTGCAAATATCTTCACCAAAGCTCTGAGCAGGGAACACTTTGAGAAACAGGATGGCACTGGGGTTACCTAAACCTAATGGAGAACCTGGTTCAGCTGACATGACTATGATAGTCACACTAAGGTGAAATTGGCTAAAGTGTTTTCTGACTAGGCCTAACTCACATCTATACCGTTGCAGGTAAACACGCATGATGATCATAGAAGCTAAAGGTACAGTGTTGAACTTCGGAGGAAAGCTGCAAAACCTTTTTACAAAAACAAGTCAGGAACCTGGTTCCTGTACCACATGTCAGTAGTAATGTATTTTTTGCATGCTTATTCAAAAAGATAGCAAAATTAACTCAACTGCCACATCATCCGACTTCTCAAAGTCTGCATAACACGTCGTCTCTCAAATTCTTTCACTTCCTCTGCATGTTATGTATTCCCACAAACCTACCGTCATTTCAAAACTCTTCAAAACCCGTTCCTCTCCCCTCTCATCATTAGCTCTTTCTTCCATAAAACCCTCACACTCCCAGCAGTTCTGAACAATTATCTCCCTTTGCATCTCTTTAATTATTCCTTCAGAACTCTCTACCACTTCTCTCACCATGACCAACGAACAATATTCTCCTTATCCTACCATCAACATCACTCCCACATCTTCACCTCCCTTAACACCACCATCAGAAACCCACTTCTTCACTATCCCTGATACTACTATATTCCTCTTCATCTCCAGTCACCTCTACTCCTCCGTTCTAGGCTCAGTGGCTCCCAAGGAGTCACCAGAAAAGGAAGCGGCACTAAATATCATGGCTATCGCTGCTAAGAGTCTTATGAATGAAGGAGCCTCCCCTCTACCTGAATCTCAGGGGGAAGAAACTTCATTCTTAGGGGATAAAAGGACCCTGGTGCTTTTTGAGTCTCCGGCTCATGACACCGTCACAAAAAACCTGTTGAAGAACCTTATTCTCTTTCAGCTGAAACAAACTAGGAGGTTGCAGAAGAAAGAGGCTTTTGAGTCTGCCTTGCAGAAGAGTAAGCAGAGTATTAAGAAAAAGAAGACGAGGTTGATGAAATAGGGGGAAGTTGTGGCTGACAAACACATTCCAGTGGTTGAGGTTGAGAAAGATGTTGTGGAGGAACCTAGTTTCTTAGTGAAAAGATCTACAAAAGTTTGTGGTTGAGAAAGATTTGTTTGAAGGTGACATTGTAGTTGTTGCAAGCAGGAACTAGAAGTTTGTTGAAATGTCTAGAAAACAAAAGTGGGAAACTGTGGGAGGACCTGGTTCAATGAAGACCATTCCAAGTGACAGTGGCCTTGGGCAGGAGTGTTTGAGAACTCAGAAAAGTCTTGTGGGGTCGCACGTTTGACCCGGCAATCTCGGAGATGGCAGGTATGAGACAAGTTCTGGACTTAGGCAACAAGTGAAGAACCTGCGGGAGAAACTGCTTGACTAACAATTGTCTGCAAATGCCCGTATGGACCTGGTTCTCAAAACCATTGCTGCCACCTCTTCCAAGCCTCCCTCTTCTAGTGCCCCCTAGGATCCTCTCAATGGCCAGTTATCTTTTGCTCTGATATTTTGTGGCTGTTGTTTCCTTTTGTTTGTCTTTTTGTAATGGCATGTTGTATTTCACTGTTGCTGCTCCTATTGAAACAGTGTAATTTCTTATCAATGAAACAGCTCTTCTTTTGCTTGTACAATGCTTGTTTTCCCTTTTGCTTCTCTTTTCTATCATGTTGTGTGCACATATGTGGCATGAGTTAGCTTTGTTAGACTTCTTTATGCCATTTTGTCTGACTGTGTCTTTTTGTTGATGCCAAAAGAGGGAAGAATTGATTAAACTGAAATTGTAGCAATTAATTAAGGGGGGAAGCATAGAGTCAGGGGGAACATATGCTGTTGCTGGTACTTTATCTGCTTAAGTCAAATAGCCATCAATGTTAAAAGTTTGTCATCATCAAAAAGGGGGGAAATTGATGGGCTTACGGTCTTTTAATCTATGTTTTGATGATCTAACAAACTTTCTGTATAGAACCAGATAAAGGACCTGAAGTATGCCTGGTACAATCATTCAAGTTAATCAACTCAAGACAATCTGGGCAGTGTACCTTTAGATTCACAAGAACCAGATTACGGACCTGATCCCTTGGTGTTGCCCTGACAGAAGTACAAGTCAACTATACAGCTGGAACGCAACTGCAGAAAGTGACCGTTCGCAACTGTATAAAGAGGAACAAAACAGGGACCTGGTCCCTTAGGGTTCTCTAACAAAAGTATGAGTCAACTATGAAGCTGGAAAGCAGCTACAGGGAGTGACTGCTTGCAGCTGCACACGCGACAATGCAGCAGACAGTGCAGCAGTCACTTCCTATTGAGAAGAAGCATGTACTAACCAAGACTTGACATCACCATGGTAATGTCTTTTGCAGTATAACAACCTGGTGCAAGGGATCTGATTTTTTTTAGAACACTTGCAAATTAGAAAAGAAAACAATCTCTCAAGTGCTAGCAACAACCTCTCTCAAGAACAAAGCTGCAGCAACCTCAAGGACCGGATCCAAGATTGAAAATATCTTAAGTCCTTAGGTTTGTTGAGTCTTTGTTATGTGTTCTTCATTGTAACTCCTATCATGCTTTCTTAGAAGCGTTGATTAGGAAACCTCTTGTAAAATCCGTAAACTCTCTGAGTTTATGTTGTGACTAGGTTTAGTCATAAGTTAAAGTCCTTGTTACTAGAGAGTGACAAAGTGGCTTGCGGTGAGAGTATCACAAGTTAGTCAAAAGCCTTTGTAACTGTAGAGTGGCAAAGTGGTTTGTGGTGAGAGCATCACAAGTTAGTGAAAGTCTTTGTAACTAGGGAGTCACAAAGTGGCTTGTGGTAAGAGTACCACAAGTTAGTTGAGTTGAATTCTTTGTAATAGATTCATTACAAAGTGGCTTGTAATAGGTATTTACAAGTTAGTGGAGTTGAAAGCCTACATGTGTAGGTCGTGGTTTTTGTCCCCTTGAGTGGGATTTTTCCACGTAAAAATCCTGTGTCTCATTTACATACTGGTTCTGTAGTAAGCACTGTGGGAACTGATGTAGGACCAGATCTCTATACAATTTGATTCATTAGTATTTTCAGTGGAAACTCATAGAGGACCAGACACTTTATAGTGTAGTGGACTCATATAATCTAACATAACAAATTAAATGAACAATATTAATAATTAATGACTGGAATACTCTGAAATACATGTAATAAATCCATAAATAATGCAGTCTATACTAATTCTAGAAATCCGGAGTAACAAGTGCATGAGCGACTAGAGTACTACAAATATAGTCTGAAATGAAATACAAATGTTTGAAACAAGATAAGCAGTAACACATGGTAGAAGGGGACTTCACAAACTGCAAACGCCGTGGAGCTCTATCTCAAGTCTCCTGGATAGATCTGATCCAAGCAATCTCCTATATGCATCTCTAGGACTAGCACATGTATCTGCACAAGAAGTGCAGAAGTGTAGTTTGAGTACAACTAACCCAATGTACTCCGTAAGTGTCAAGCCCAACCTCGACGAGGTAGTGACGAAGCTAAGACAAGACACCTACATTAACCACGTACAATTAAATATATATAAAAGAATAACAAGTAAAGGTCAAATGAAATAACGGGGTAGGTACAGGTATAAGGGACAATAGACGGAAACAGTGACTAAGTAATCATGAAGTAAACCTCTTTCACACACGCACAATGAAACCGTTGTATATTCATTTTTTCCAATCATTAAGTAAAATAATGAAATTGATAAACTTGCATGACATCACCCTCCATGCTTTTACTCCCATGCTCACAATATCATAATAAGAATGCATATGCACGGCATCACCCTTCGTGCGTTTACCTCTCATGATAAATAAACATGTGCACGACATCACCCTTCGTGCTTTTATCCTCAAATTCACTCAATCAATGATATCAATATGCGAAGATGGCTCGGTAACACCCTTCGTGCTTTTCACTCTTCCTCACCAAGCAACAACAACTTAAAGTATCAAACAAAGTGGGAAGCAAATTTCAACTTCAACCATAGTACTAGAATAAGCAAATTCAACTTTCAATATAGGAACAATTCTAACATAAACAATAAGCACGAAAACACATAGTTAAACAATAACCGATCTATGTAAGACATGGAAAACATAGTAAGTGAAGCAATATGATACAAATAAGGCAAATTCCACCCGCATGCTTTACCCACGACAACATATATATACTCGTCACCTTGCATATACATCGTCCCCACACATAATTCACGTATCAAAAAACCAAACAATTCCTAATTCCCTCAAGACAAAGTTAACCACGACACTTACATCTTTCCGTAATAAAATCACAATCATGGCTTTTCCTTTTGAACAAGCCTTCAAACCAACCGAATCTAGCCAATTGTCATTCAAACAATTCAAAGTAAGCTTTAGAAACTACCCACGAATAAAAAAGGTCCAATCTTTAGCTAAATTGAAAAACTCAACAAAAGTCAACCCCGAGCAAACTTGGTCACAATTCGAGATTCGGACCAATTCCTGGCTACCCATTCACCCAGAGCTCTGTGAGCTCTGTTATGTGATTTGTTTTGAAATTTGACCTCAATTCGAGGTTTTAATCTCAATTTTATAAAATTCCTAATTTCTACCATGGAATTCATGGATTTGATGATAAAATTCATGGAGTAATTGAAATTTATTGAAAACTTAAAGTTTCTTACCATTGAACGTGGGAAGAAAATCCTCTTCAAAAATTGCGTCTAGAGAGTTTAGAGTTGAAAAATAATGTGAAATGAGCTAAGTCCCGACTTTACCATCTTTTACCCAGTTGTAGACATTGCAATTGCGATGTACGCAATTGAGAAACACTGATCGCAAAAGTGACTGGTGCAACAGTCACGCAAAAGTCACAAATGCGACAAAACCTTTTCATTCGCGAAGGACACTCCCTCTCATATCTAAGCCAAGCTTCGAAAATGCGAAGCTACTCTACCTAATACAGTGCCGCAAATTTGACTTCAGGACTGCAAAAGTTAATCTAGACCAGATCGCAAAGGTGAACATTTGTTCGCAATGCAAATCCCAGCCCCCAGTTACCACTTCGCATTTGCGAGCCTGACATAGCAAATGTGAGGCTCGCAATTGCAATAAGGTTCTTGCACATGCATGACCTGCTACTTGACACCAGCAACAGTTGTGCATCAGTTGTTCCAAATCAATTCGAAGTGCATCCTTAACTCACTTATGCCTCTCACGCTCCAAACCGAACATGCACACAAGTTTAATAACATCATACAAACTCGCTCTCTACCTCAAATCACCAAAACAACATCAAATATCAAGAATCGATCATCAAAACTCAAGAAAAAACTTAAAAACTCAATTTTCACAATCTTTTACATAATGCGTCGAAATGTGCTCGTATCACCCGAGACCCCAATCAAACATGTGTACAAGTCCAAAAGTATCATACGAACCTAACAGAATTGTCAAAATACCGATCCGAGGATGTTTACCAAAAACGTTGACCGTGGTCAATCACTTTTTCTTCAAAATTTTACGTAAAAGCTTACCGAAAAATGATACGGACCACGGGCGCAATTCAATAAATATTAAACGAAGCTCTGGGAGGTCTCAAAAGACTAAAAATAAGCCTAGTACTCAAAACGACCTATCAAGTCGTCACACATAAGCACCGTTGTGCCTGATGTACCCTATATGATCTCATGTAGTGTTGACTGTACTTGCCTGATAGGATGGCCTCTACCATAAGAACCCCCAACTCCAGACAAGGCTCCACTGAATCCTCCAAATGACGGGGCCTGTTGTAAAAGGTCGACTCCCTTACCTGGCCTCTTATGCGCTCGATGCCGAGTAACGGTCATGCTACCATGCTGAAGGCGCTCTAACTGACTGCGCAACTCCTCTCTCTGAGTGAAGGGAATTAAATTCTCCAAGAACAACAGCGAGAACAGATCAACAAATCGAGTCTCATACTGAGTAACGGTCATGCTACCATGCCGAAGGCAATTTAACTGACTGCGCAACTCCTCTCTCTGAGTGAAAGGAATAAAATTCTCCAAGAATAACTACGAGAACTGAGCCCATGTGAGAGGAGGTGATCACGCTAGCCTTCCCAGCTCATACACCTGCCATCACCTCTTGGCGGAACCATGCATCTGAAATAAAGTGGAATGAACTCCAACTCTACTAGCCCCATGTTGCGCAAAATCTCATGGCAACGGTCTGGGGTTCCTCCGAAGGTGCACCACTAAAGTGAGGGGGAAACAACTTGGTGCCAAATGAAACACATCGGCCTGAGCCATACTTTCCATGAAGCCAACCATGCGGACTAAGGCATCCTGAAGCATAAGGGTAGCAATGAACCCTTCTAGGACCTGAGTTGGTCCTACTGGCTCAGTCCGAACAGGGATTCATCATCCTGTGCTACTTGACGCTCGACAACATGTGTCGCTGCGCGTGCTATAGACTGAGCTCTACCTCTACCTCTGCCCCGGCCCCTACTTGCGTAGTGGCTGCAATCTGGAGCTTCGGCTTCTAATCAGCTGCGATGATATACGCGTCCTTACCATCTGTGAAAGAATAAGGGGAGAAAGAAGTTGATGTTTCCTAAAGCCTTATAGCCTCTAGAAGATACGTACAGACATTTTTGTACCGATTCTCAAGATTCTACTAAATTTATTTATGGCTCGTGAGACCTATGCAATCTAGGGCTCTAATACTAACTTAGCACGACCCCATGATTGGGATTTTGGGTCGTGACATCATTCTCAGCATTTTAGCCTATTTAATAATTGGAATTTCACTGATGTTGGATATATTTTGCTTACCTACTCGCCAATTTGAAATATGTATTGCCAGAAAAGAGGCAAAAATGAAGTTTGAAGTCATCAAAAGTAAAGGAATAGGAAGAAAAAATCATTTCTAGCTTAATCAATTTGAATATTTTATTTGGATTTCCCCTGTATTATAGCTAAAGAAGGGACAAAATTATAGTAACTAAGAGCAGCAGTAGAAACTAGATCAAAGTACTATTGAGGGGCTTGATGATATGATCGGATCGATTTTCAAACTTAGCATGAATCTCTAATTTCGAGCTCTATGATGAGAAAACTTTTATATCAAAAACTAGTAGTAGCAGCAGTAGAAACTAGATCAAAGTAATATCTAGTGATATAGTGGGATGGTTTGGATCGGGCTCCTAATTTAACACGAGATCTTTAATTCGAGCCTTTAGAATATAAAACGTTTTGGTAGAGCATTTTACTTCTTTTCGTTAATATATATATATATATATATATATATATCAATGTGATTACGAATCAGTTGAATCTGTAAATTTCAAATACCGGATAGTTTAACAAAAAGATAAGAAACTAGATCAAAGTCCTATAATATTCCAAAAAATGTTGCATAGGATCCCAAACACCATCCAAAAGGAAAGCTCTCACGTTTTGACCAGACAAAAGGCAAGAAAAACAAAGACTAGTAGACCAAGTTATCACCTCGGGGAGGCTCATTTCACAAGTCTTCCTTCACAAACCCTAGTTCACATGAGACCCATATACTCCATCTAGAAACAATCTTCTTGTTTAATGAATAACGACGACACATCAAAAATTGTCAAATGCCCCACCATACATTTTTATAATCGTTGAGAAAGGGAAAACCTTTGAAAATATAAATCATTCATATAATAAGAATCCAAAGACTTGGACCAAATATTTAATATACATATATTAAAGGGGAGTGGTTGGCACCCTCGAGGTCATAAAGTAATCAATTGATCATCAACCCCACTAATTTTCTTTTGACTTTGTTATCCCCTCCACCCAAATCAAGTCACTCCCTGCTTTAATTTTAATAAATTTGTTCTCAAGGACTCATGAGTCATGACTATTATTTTACAACAAATAGCGCTTATTGTTTAGTTTGTCAGAAGGTATAACTTTTTTCTTTAATTATTCGGTATCCGAAGTTTGGTAACTTGATTCATCCGAATTTGTATAGGTAAATCCATTAAAAGGACAATATTTTCGTTAGAAAAGTTCTCCATTACCAAGATTAATTAAAACATGAAACTTTTAATTAAAGATAAAAGAATTCCAATTATCTCACCCCATAAATTCCACTTTCAATACGTTCTAATGTATATAATAATTTGATCTAATTAACTTTATTGCCCTTTCCCATTGAGTAACAGCTACGATGGGAAGCAAAACTCCTTTATTAATATTTGAGTTGCAGCTGGAATGAGTGGACTTCCTCGCATAACCACCCGACGCGTATGTAATATTTGTCCACAACCATATAAAAATACGATGAATTATGTCTTTTCTATAGTACTCCTTCCAGTCCAAAATAAGTGATTTTTTGGATGTTTTACACAGATTAAGAAATCCACCTTTTAGCATTAATTAGCAATGAAATTGACCATATTAACCTTTACTATCTCACATAAACACTCCTAACACATATTCCAACACTATTTACTCCAAGGAAAATGTAGGGAAAAAATAATTAATTCATTCTTAAAATCTGAAAAAATCACTTATTTTGGACCACAAGAAGAAGGCCAAAAATCACTTATTTTGGACCGGAGGGAGTAATTATTACAATACTTCGACAATGACAAATTACCTCTTAAGTGTTAATGTTGCCATATCAAAAGAATAGTACATGTAGCAATTTGATTAATGCATTAATATCAATTTCCCATTAATTAATCTTTAATCATTGCATAGGGAAGCAAAACTCCTTTTAAAAAACATTTGATTCTTTCGGAGCTTGAACGAGCTAGTGTACTTCCTAAAACACCCACCGCGTATAAGTGAACTAAAAATTACTCAATCCTTCTAGCCTTCATCATAAATCTACTGAAGTTTCATTAGTATTATTGATTGAATAGTTGGTGACATTTGAAATACAGCAATTGAGAAGAGGAAAGGAGTAAGTACTGTATTATTTCAATTGAAAGAGATGAAAAAAAAAAAGAATAATCTTTTTAACATGATATGGAATGGTGTATGAGGAGGGGTTGACAAAATAAAAAAAAATTCGCCCACCCCATAAACCAAAAAAAAAAAAAAAAGGAAAATATTAAAAGCCCACTACGTGCATGATTCAATGTCCACCAAATCCACAACTTTGAGATATTTGTTTCAACGCAAAATCAAAAGTTTTCAAACAATAATAAACAAATGGACCCCTCCCCTCAAATGCCAATTTCTCCATCTTGTTCTTTTCACTAGAAGTTTACTAAATGAAGTGCATTTGCATTGATTGTTTTAGATTGTTCACGTCTGTTGGTGGGACAAAAAAAAAAGAAAAAAAAAAGAAGTGAGCTGCTAGATTAGTTGAATATCGATCAAGAAGATTCAAGTACTATAGCAGCTGGTGGTGTCTCTGTAATGGAAAATGGATGATCATGTTCTCCTTCATATGTTACAATCAATACGTTTGGATCATCCAATGCCCTCTCCACATGTTTTCTTGCTGGACATCCTCTTATACTGCTACACTTGTAATATCCCCTGAAATATTTCACCCCAATATTTATTATTCATATCATGGATTTGAACTACATTTATTGATTGATTAGTTGATCGATAAGTTTTAAAAGTAATTACCTGGGATGAGGAGAACCTTTGATAGGTTTTTGACCATATTTTCTCCAAGAAAAATCATCTGGTGGAATATCTGCCATTTTCATGCTAATTGCCGGGATTCTCACCACTCTTTTGACCTTTGATTTCCTGATATAAAAAAGAAACGCAAGTTCAATCAAATTCTAATATTTTAAGAAAACAAGTGAAGGGGAATATTTTCAGCTATGTCAATTAATGATATATCTAGGTCGTTGACTTTTTACCTTTTCTTGGGGCAATGGCAACGACCGGAAGATCCACCGGCGCTGCTGCACTTCACGGTCGAATCATCCATGGAACTGCACTTCCGCTTAAACGACGACGTTGAGAGCGGTGGCCGACCGGCGGATGAAACCTGAGAAAGATTCGTTATTTGAAAACCGGACGACGTCATCGAGGACGGCTGCAAACTCTCGGTGTCACCGGTCAACGATGAAATGAAAGAATTCGCCGGCGATGGGGTAGCAAAGTTGATTGTGGTCGTTGATTCTTTCCTCTCCGACGTTGACCCATTTTTCACCAGCTGCTGGTGGTGGTGGTGGTGGTTAAGGGGTAACGGAGGCAAACGCTGAATCGGTGTGGGACAATAGATTTTCGAACCGGCTTGTGGGTTTTCGGTTTTTAACTTTTCTTCAACCGGCCGGTTCTGACTGGGCTCCGGTAGACAGAGCAGCTCCGGTTCTTTATGTAGAACCGGAGAACTAGTAGTGGTGATTGGACCCCTGCGGAACCGGGCATGGCCGGTTCTTGTTCTGTCAAGTAAAGAAATGAACTTTTTGAATCTGTTGACGGCTGTATCAGCTACTGCTAGGTAATCTGGTGAAAAATCTAAAGTGGAGTTAGTATTTATAGAGGGATCTTGAAAGCTCTGATTTTGCTTTTGTGAATGGTTTTGAGATTGAGAGAGCAATCTGATTAATTTCTCAACGCTTTGTAAACCAGCGGCAGCTTCTTGCATGGCGTTTTCTTCCATTTTGGATGTGTAAGTATTGTTGTTTCTATAGCCAGTAGTCATTAAATCTACAGCCATATCTAGAATACCATCAAACAGAGAGAAGAAAAGAAGGGAAAAAACCCAATTTAGTAGAGAGAGATGGGGTGAAAGGAGAAAAAGAACAAAGCAAAAGATGACTAATAAAGAAATAAAGAGAGAACAGAGGAAATTCAGGAAAGTGTATTCTAATATATTGGGAGTCAAACTTTGATGCCTTCTTTTATTTTCTTCTATTTTCAATGCAAATGACTGACTTGTCGTTTCTAACCTTATTGATAAAACCAATGAGAGATCGACACGTACATTTAGGAGAAACCGGAGAAGATGGCATTGACCAAAGGTTTTTAACCCGTTAACGGGTAAAGCGGTGAAAATGGAAGATGGACGACTTTTTGGTGATTGGGGAAGCTAGAAAGTCAAATGCTAATAATGAAGCATTGGATGAACGATTAAAAGTTGGGTAAAACGGGTGAGGAAATAAATTGGTACTGGTGTGTGTGAATTAGGTCTATAGCCCAAATCAACTTATTTAGAGGAGTGCTTTTCTTAAAAGTATTTTTTTAAAAAGTACTTTGGTGAGAAGTAGTTTGTATTTGGCTAATTAATTTGAAAAGCAATTTTGAGCAGTAATTAGTGTTTGACCAAGCTTTTGAAAATTGCTTCTAAGTGTATTTTTCTTAAAAGTGCTTCTCAGAAAAGTGCTTTTGAAGGAAGCTACTTTTTTCTGCTTCTCCAAAACTATTTTTGCTTCTCCTCAAAAGCACTTTTTTTCCTTCCAAAAGCTTGGCCAAATACCTCAATTTCTGACCAAAAGTGCTTTTGGCCAAAAAAAAGCACTTTTGGCCCAAAAAAAGCTTGGCCAAACAGGCTATTAGGCATTGTGCCGAATAATGTTGAATCGAGTGTGACTTCATTCAAGTTTGAATAGAGTCCAACCAACATAATTTTGAGGTAGCTTTCACTGAAATTTTGAATTCTTCAATTTTTTGCACAAGCTGTTTTCAACTAAACATCTACAATAAAGTCTTGAAAAAAGAATTGATGGTTGGTTGAAAAACAATTTTTACAAAATAATAATAATAATTCCCAAAACTCTTATTCGATTTATTATCAAATTAAATTGACTCTGACTAGAATTTTATTATTCTTTTTTTTTTTTTTAATATGACGGTGGTTGAATGGATATTGAATTTAAGGGGAAAAAAGAAAGAATTTGGGTGACTATCAAAAGTATTTTTAGAATAGGTGTTAAAAAAGTTGTGATATTTTTATAGCTGTATGAACATGTTATTAAGAGTAAAATTAAAAGTTTATAGTTAAAGAGTTTTCAAATATGAAATAGTACCCTCTGTTTTACTTTATATGGTAATGTTTAACTCGACATCTCATGAGATCTTTGTAACCATAAAAACATGTAAATAAAAAATATAAAATTTAAAGTAAAAAAATTTTCAAATATAAAAATATATTATTGTTTAGAATAGATTTTAAAAAAATAATATTACATAAAAAAAAAGTGTTATTTTTATCAGGATCCAAAATTTCACAAAGTCGTGATGGTACCTATCCTAAATCGCTAGGTAAGCCAACTAATACATGCCACTACTCAGACCAAACATCGTCAATAAAATAAATAAGAATGTGGAAATTAACTCAACTAATCCCAAGAACTAGTGGTACAAGTCATAAGCGACTAGGATTTAAATTACAACATTGGCAAGAAGAAATACATAATTTGTTTGGAAGTTACATAAATAGAAAAACACAAGTCATATACTACTATGAATAAGATGATAGTAGATGGCTGGAATGATGTAGTCTTCAATGCATGTCCTCAAACTCCGCATCTGCTTAGCTTCAAACATATGCACGCAAGGTGCAGAAGTGTAGTATGAGTACAAACGACCCTCCATGTACAAACGACCCTCCATGTCAAATTGAAACAGATTCCTTACTTCAGGTAGTTCATGTACTGAGGGAGGGCGATAAGTTAGAAGATCATTTAGCTAACTTCACACTAGAACAACATGCCTTGGTACAGGTACACTCGTTCGAGGAACTAGACACACAAGGGAGGAAGATATTGAACAGTGACAAGCTACAGATACCCTATATTACGGTAAGAACTGCCAAGCCAAACACCAAATGATGATGCTCTCAGATAAACTGAAGTCGATGGGGAGCTTCTTGGTAGTAAGATGGTTGATTAGGATGTATTCTGGAGGTTATGGGAAGGTCTTAGGCAGGGAGAAGGCTACACATGAGCCAACCAAACAGGAGCCTTATAGAATTACCGGTTGGTGAAAATGGGAAGTACTACTCTAGAAGATGCACATTCCATTGCATCTGCTGCTTCCTAGAGGTCATACAAGTTAATACTAGTCAGGCCTCAAGACAACACAAGGGCTGTGGACACGCGCATTACTGTGCCATTTCCAATGCTGGACAATCTAAACCATGGAATTTCCAAGCATATTGCGGGATAGTTGAGCACCACTCAGAGGAAATGCCAGGTACATTTTTCATCTATCACACAAGAGGATGATAGTTTTGGAATGTATGTAATTAGAGAGTACAGATACAAGTTCAAAACTCTGAGGCAAAGTCACCACTACATCACCAATGCCTTGGCTTGGACATTAACGATGGACTTAATTACGTGTAATTTAGTTATAAAATTGGCCTTGTCAAACGTGGAGTATTGTTGTAGGTATTACATGGACCTACCATATATTCAGGATTGCAAAGGTTTATGCCCAGATCAAACGTGCATAATTACAAGGTATGCTATACAAGCTTGGAAAGCAGTGGTTATGCATATTCAATTCCAGACGTGATTCCTCAAGGAATATGCTGCATAGTTCTTTTTGTACTATCAAAGTTGTGTGCTACACTCAACTTTAATAATAGGATTGATGTACTTTTATATTTCATATTTTGTGAGACTTCCTCACACTTTGTATTTTGTTAATTTTTGTTTTGATTATTATTAATAAAAATACCACTAAGCACACAGCTTAGTGGTATATTTGCTTAAAAAAAAGAGTACAAATGACCCTATATACTCAATAAGTATTTTGATAAAACTCGATGAAGTAGTGACGAAGTTTTAAGTTAAAAGATACACACTTAACATAGCCTGTGCAGTTCATAAGCAAGAGAAATAACAAGGGAAAAATACAAGTAATAATGAACCGATAAAATAAAAGAAATAACGAGCATATTTCACAAACATAGCCACTAAACCTTTCTCAGTATGTCAAGTCCGTATACGTATTGGATAAGCAATGAAAGTAACCTGAAATTTGGTAGCAGACCTCAGTAACGAGAAATCGAGGTAAGAGTTACGGTATAATATGACCTATCTTGATGCAGTAAAGTCATACGGATAGATAAACGGATCTATGAAATAAGGTATAGAAATATTCGTAAGTTCAACAAAGTACCGAGCGAAGGACTTCAGTATACCTATAGATGCCCAGAGGGACATCTTGTCAAGCTCTGCATATGTTTACAAAGTGAGGCCTAGAGATGGGCTAAAAGCTGGAGGAAAAAGGAGAGAAGAGTCGCATAGGCACACTTACAAGGTCAGAGTCGTACAGGCTGCACGATAGAAGGTAGCAACGGTTACAAGATTGGAAGGATTCCAACCACGAGTCGTGATGTGAGAAAAGGCATAAAAGGGGGAATGCCCTGGCTTTGGGAGTCATTCACAAAACAGTTGCATAGATGGCAAGAGGAGTACTAAAGTATTCGGAAGACATAGGTTATGAAAATGATAAGTGCATCAGTCAACATTCGAGGATGAATGTTTCAAAGGGGGGAATGATGTTACACCCCATGTTTTCGTAGGTGAAAGTATGCCATAAGTAAATTGATGAAAGCTCAGAAATGAGATATTACATCCCGCATTTTGTAGTACGTTTAAGTTTTGTCGTAAGTTAATCGACGTAAGTTCGGGAATGAGATTATTTTAAGATTATAAGCATTTTATGCTATTTCAAACAAGTAATGAGTAAATTCGTGAAGGTGAGAAGGTAAGCAAATCAAAGATAATGAATTTTGTCGAAGTTTGACATTTTGGGATAAATTCGGGCCGAGCTTTAATACCCGATATTTATGGACTGGTACCATACAAGGTACCACATAGCCATGATAGTAAGGTGTATAAGGTGTGTTAAAAGTGAGTAGTATTTTAAATAATTTGAAATAATTCTTAATTATGTGAGTAATTGGATAATAATTGGTTAATGGGGAATTAACAAATTAATTAAAGGATTGAGTGAATAATTACCAGATAAGATTTGACCCCCACTTATGTGGCAGCCATATAAGAGCCACTAAGTGAATCTTAATTAAATGCGCAAGATGGCATAAGCCAAGCCAAAGTGGCAAATTAAACAAAATGAGTCATAGGACAAGGTAATACCTTGTTTACACGTAAGATTTGCTTGCTCTTCCTCCACCATATATTAAGTCCAAAGAGAAAGCCGTTCCTCCTCGCTTCTGAATTTGATGGGAATTTCAAAAGTACCTCTCCACGCAATAAACTTTATACAAACAAGACCAATAAAGAATCAGATCTTCCTGATCATGAGGCTCAAACTATTAAACCCCCTGTACTAAATAGTCACGGTCATGAGAAGAATTCTCTCATAAGGATGGTTTGAACTTGCCAAAACCAAGATCTGTAAGGAGAAAGCACCATAAATCCGTGTCAAATCGCGGCGAAGAGGTGGAACAAACAAGGAAAAGAAACAAAGCAGTCCTAGAGAAAGATGCCAATTCAAAGAAAGCCCGGTACAATCTTTCGCAATAATATCATATGAATTTTTCCCTACTTCGATCCGTCGTTACGTGTTTTTGCAAAAGATAATCAGTTCAGGTATGTTAAGGCTATCCCTTCTTTCTTTTTGGCATGATCTATACGACACGAATGAAACGAGCAAATGCACAACTTCCATAAATGACTCTATTCATAGAAGTATTAGAGATGCATATGTTCTTGAATTCCCATATGTCTTATTATTCTATCGTTTGTTCATCAGAAAATACGTAAGTTGATAAAATTTATTTCATGATATTAGTCAGAGGTATAATGGTCTTATGACATTCCGAGAGATTTTATTGACATACTTCTCATGCATTGCATTCACTTATACATGTACATTGACCCATGATCATATATATATATATATATATATATATATATATATATATATATATATATATATATATATATATATATATATATATATATGGGATATGGAAAAAGATTACGGCGTTATATACGCATCACCACCTGATCAGCTGGTATACGTTGATGATGTTGCTCACAGTGGCCGAGATGATATGATGGGATGCCCTTAGAGGCTTGATGATGTTATGAATACATGTACCTATGCAAGACATGATATTTATACACATATGCATGACACTATAAGTATTACATGATTTACAGAGTCATCCAGACTTACATGTCGAGTCTTTACCCCATGTTTCTCTTATGTCTATTGTCTATTATTTACTGATTTTCATTCCTTACATACTCAGTATATAATTTGTACCGACGTCCCTTTTGCCTGGGGACGCTGCATTTCATGCCCGCAGGTCCCGATAGACAGGTCGACAGCCCTCCAAGTAAGTTATTAGCTCAGCAGAAGATGTTGGTGCGCTCTATTTGCTTCGGAGTTGCTTGTTTGGTTAGTATGATTTAGACATGTATTGTTTGGTATGGCGGGACTCTGTCCCGACCTTTATGAAAATTATATATTTTTAGAGGCTCGTAGACAGATGTCATGTACGTAAAAGATTGTATGGCCTTGTCGGCCTATGTTCTGTGTACGAGTGGTTATTTTGGCCTTATAGGCCCGTATGCCTTATGTATGAGTTGGTACCACATGTTGCATTCTGCTTATCTCACGGCAGCCTTCCGGCTCAGTTATCTATGATAATATGACATGAAAAGATACGTTATGTTGGTACTCGGTTGAGTAAGGTACCGGGTGCCCGTCGCGGCCCATCGGTTTGGGTCGTGACACAGAGCTTTGGCTACATGAACGAAGGTACGGGAGTTTAAGTGAAACTTGCAAAATCAAGTATTTTTTGCAGAAGTGGCTGGCATGTCACAGGTGGGCAATACATATTTTATCGAGGGTTAGCTTAATTTTATCATATTTTGAGTTTGGGAGATCGATTGGGGTGATTTTGAGGCAATTTTTACCACTTGGATTGGGATAAGGGTTCTTGAGTTGGATTTGGTTTTTATTTCATAATTCTATCTTTGATTTTTTGTCTTTTGGTTGATGAAATCTAAGGGGGGGAATGGGGGATTTTGTACGCAAGGTGACGAGTGGGTACACAGGTTGTATGTTGAATTTGATTGGTTTAGGCGACTTGGACTCTTTCCGAGCTTTAATTGAATTGTTTTATCATGTTCTAAATTTTCATAGTTAATCTATTCTTACTAGTGTTAGTCTATCCTTACATGACTTTGTTAACACTTGTTTTACATCCTACTTGATAATTTGCTCTTATGCTTTAATTGAACTTGATGCCTCTTTTATTTTTACATGTTGTCTCTTTCATTATTATAATTATTTGAAGTCATTGTATATGTTATCTCACTCATTGTTGCTAATCTTTATTTAAAGTCATTGTTACATGTTATCTCTTTTATTGCTATTATTCTTATTTGCAGTCATCGGTATATGTTACTTCTTCCATTGTGAGTTATCGTTATTTAGTATCGTGGTTATACGTTATCTTTCCCATTACTGAGTTATTGGTGTTGAAGTTATGAAAACCATTATCAAATTGAGGCGCAGTTGTTAATTGTTGAGATATCTTTCTTATTGAGAAAATTTACATCCATTGTTATTGTTGATATTCTTGAACACATTGTGGTTGAGCCATGGGCTATTGTTGTGGGAACATTGATATTGTTGATTATTGGCAAGTTGTGGCATATGGGCACTTGTGGTGCGAGTTGCTATTGTGATGTGATATTGATGTGCTTGCGGCAATATGAGGATATGGGTTAATGTGAATGTGGCGGCATAAGGTGGAACTTGGGTGGGTGTTGCTTGTAAGGAAATTATGTGATGCCATGCAGCGTCATAAGGTGGGTTAAAGTGCGTGTAGCTATTTCGAAAAAAATATTTTCAAAACTATTTAAATGTAAGGTTCACGCGGTGGTATAAGGAATGATTGTGATTGACATTGAGAAATGTGAATACGAGGCAGTACCTCGGTTGTGATTCTTGTTATGTACGAGGCGGTACATTAGTTGTGATTCTTATTATACACGAGGCGGTACCTCGTTGTGATTCTTTTTGTTTATCTCATGTTTCAAAGAGTTATTTGGTGGGAACACTTCTTGTTGTTTTGATTTCCCTTTTTATATCAATTATTTTCCGTATATGATCATTGTGGTTCTTTTCAATTGCTTCCTTTATGTTATCTCTATGCTTTCAATCCTTTCATTAGTCTACGTTATTAACGTGTTTCATATTACTTATTTCTCCATTTTCCATTACTTCTTGTTATTACATTTTCATTATATTTATTTTGTCCTAGTAGGTGTCTTGATCAGGCCTTTTCACTACTCTACCGAGGATAGGCTTGATACTTACTAGGTAAAAGTAAAATCACGAAGAGTGATGCCGTTCCATTTATTTATGATATTACATGGTGAGCACGAGAGTAAAAGCACAAAGGGTGATGTCGTGCCATCTTTTTTTATTCTCGAATTGATGTTTTACTTGGTTACATTGTTTCTTATTTCGAAAAAAGTTAGTTGGTGACTTCGTTCTTGCCGTTCTTATGATATTTCCCCTTTTGTCATAGCCTCGTCACAACCTCTTCAAGGTTAGGCTTGACACTTATGGAGTATATTGCGTCAGTTGTACTCATGCTACACTTCTGCGATTCTTGTGCAAATACTGGTGTTGGTCCCAGCAACGTCTAGTGGTGTTGTGCTCGGATCCAGCGACATTCGGACACTTGAGGTATAGTTGCACAGTGTTTGCAGCCCTAAAGTCCCCTTCTTTCTCCATTTTAAAGTTTACCTATTCTTAGAAGCGTACTTTGTTTCAAACCATATATGTAGTACTCTAGTTGCTCATGTCTTCGTGACTCCAAATTCTCAGAGATGTTTGGATACCGTCATATGTATTTATTTATCGACTTAAGACTATTTCGGCTTATCTTCATTAATGTTTTATTTTGAACTGGTAAAATTGGTTAAATAATCTAGCTAATGTTGGCTTGTCTAGCAAGTGAAATATTAGGCGCCATCACAATCCCGAGGGTGGGATTCCGGGTCGTGAGAAGTTGGTATCAGAACACTAGGTTGCTTAGGTCTCACGAGTCATGAGTCTGGAGGATTGGTACAGAGAAGTTTGTACTTACATATCTTTTAGAGGCTAAGGGGCTTTAGGAAAATTTCACTTCTTTCTTTTCCTATCGTGCAATTTTATTCTATCATTGATGTTTGAATCATTACATTCTTGTTCTCTCGCGGATGGTGAGAACACGCGCAACATCTACAATCGGGCAGGAGCTGGAGCCCCTTGTTGCAGCCACTACTAGGGGTAGAGGCCGGGGCCAAGGTTGAGCCAGAGGCTAAGGCAGAGGTAGCGCTCAACCTAGATCTCCTGCAATAGCACCTACTGTGGAGCCTCAAATTGATCATGAGGAGGAAATCCCAGCTTAGACCGCACTAGTCGGACCCGCTTATGTCCTGGAAGGATTATAGCCACTCCCGTACTCAGGACGCTCTAGTTCACTTGGTGGGCCTTATGGAGAGTATGGCCCAGACCGGTGCATTTCCAGTAACACCAATCGTTTCTCAGGCTGGGGAAGGAGCACATACTCTTCCTACTAACACTCCGGAGCATATGGCTCCCATATATCAGACTCCGGCAGTTCCGCCAATTGGGATAGTTCAGCCTATTTTTGCTACACAGACTGGGGAGAGGCCTGCGATGTCTTATGAGGGATTGATGAGGTTGGATAAGTTCACAAAGCTCTTCCCTATTTAATTCAGTGGTGCACCTTTTGAGGAACCATAGGATTATTTGGACCGTTCTAAGAGGTGCTATGCAACATGGGTATTGTTGTCCAATGGAGTAGACTTTGCAGTGTTTTCGATGACAGATTATGCTAAGAGGTGGTGGCAGGATTATGAGCGGGTAGATCCGCAGGAATGCCACCACTCACTTAGGATCAGTTTTCGTAACTTTTTCTAGAGAAGTTTATTCCTTTCACTCTGAGAGAGGAGTACCGTAGGCAGTTCAAGTGCCTTCGGTAGGGTATCATGAGTGTTACCCAGTATGAGACCCGATTTGCGGACCTAGCTTGCCATAAAATTATCTTACTCCCTACTGAGAGGGAGAGAGTGAGGAGATTCATTGATGGACTTACATTCAGCATCATGCTACACAAACTTAGTATCAACCTCTCCTGAGAGTATCTTTTCTTTGACAAAGTCACAGTCAATCTCAATGTGTTTAATTCTCTCATGGAACACCAGATTTGATGCAGATGAAGGGCAGCTTAATTATCGCACACAAGTTCCATCTGGTTAATTTCACCAAATTTTAACTCCTTGAGAAATTGTTTGGTCCAAACTAGCTCACACGTTTCCATAGCCATTGCTCGATGTGTTGCTACTGCACTAGACCGAGTAACTACATTCTATTTCTTTCTCTTCCAAGACACGAAATTGCATCATACTTAAACACAATATCCAGACATAGAACATCTAACAGAAGGTGATCCTGTCCAATCAGCATCTGAGTATCCAATAATCTGCTCATGACCTCGAGCCTCAAATAATAACCCTTTGCATAGAGCCGATTTTTTATACCAAAGAATGCGGACAACTACATCCAAATGACTATCACAGGGAGAATCTATAAACTGAATTACAATACTTACAGGAAAAAAAATGTCGGGCCTAGTCAGTATGAGATTATTTAATTTACCATCCAGCCACCTATATCTTGCAGGATCTCTATACGCCTCCCTTTGTCCTGGAAGAAGTTTAGAATTCGGATCCATCGGAGTGTCAACAGGTCTGCAACCCATCATTCTTGTCTCCTCAAGAATGTCTAAAGTTAATTTTCTTTGTGAAATAGCAATACCTGAGCTAGACTGAGCAACCTCAATACCTAGAAAGTACTTCAATCTGCCTAGATCCTTAGTTTGGAATTGCTGGAAGAGATGGTGCTTCAGATTGGTAATATCATCTTGATTATTGCCAATAATAACAATATTGTGAACATAGACAACCACATAAATACAGAGACCTGAAGTAGAATACAGATAAAGCACACAGTGATCAACTTTACTACGAGTCATGCCAAACTCCTGGATAACTGTGCTGAACTTACCAAAACAGGCTGTAGGAGACTGCTTTAGACCATAAAGTGACAGACGCAAGCGACATACAAGGCCATAAGACTCCCCCGGAGCAACAACCAGGTGGTTGCTCTATATAAACTTCATCCTCAAAGTCATCGTGAAGAAAAGTATTTTTAATATCCAGCTGATAGAGAGGCCAATGGCAAACAACAACCATTGATAGAAAAAGGTAGACTAATACTATTTTATCCACAGGAGAGAAAGTATCACTCTAATCGAGCCCAAATATCTAAATATATCTTTTGGCAACAAGACATGCCTTAAGTCGATCAACCTGGTCATCCGGACCAACTTTGACTGCATAAAACCAATGACAATCAATAATAGATTTACCATAAAGAAAAGGAACATGCTCCCAAGTACCACTCATATGTAAAGCAGACATCTCGTCAATCATAGCCTATCGCCATCCTGGATGAGACAATGCTTCACCTGTAGACTCAGGGATGGAAACAAAGGACAAAGAAGATATAAAAGCATAAGGGGGATGACATATGACGATAACTTAAACCGACATAATGGAGATTAGGATTAAGTTTGGTTCGTTACCATTCCGAAGTGCTATCAGTGTACTAGGAAGAGAAAAGTTCGCAGTAAGACCAGGGTCAGGTGCAGGACGAGAATCGGCTGGGCCTGATGGTTGGCGCGGACGACGATGATAAGTCAAGACTGGTGTTCCTGTGGCTGGGGATATAGGAGGAGCAACACTAGACTTCTCAATGGTTGGTATGGGTAAGACTTCTGTGACTGAAGATGGAGGACGAGCTATAGTAAACTCCTAAAAGAACGGTATAGGTAAGACCTCAGATATATCATGGTGGTCAGAAGAGGTAAAGAAGTTTTAGACTCAAATAATGTGACGTCATCTGACATAAGGTACCTACGAAAATCAGGAAAGTAACAATGATATCCCTTCTAAACACAAGAATAACCAAGGAAGACACACTTGAGAGCATGAGGAGCTAACTTATCTTTACTAGGGGCTAAGTTATGAACGAAACATGTGCTCCCAAAAACACGAAGGGTGACTGGGAAAATAATACGGAATCTGATTCTAGATGAGAGATGAAGGCATCTGATTAATTAAATAACATGCTGTGAGAACTGCATCGCCCCAAAAATGCAATGAAACATGAGATTCAATGAGAAGTGTGCGAGCAGTCTTAGTAAGGTACATATTCTTTCACTCTGCAACCCCATTTTGCTGAAGGGTATAAAGACAAGATGTTTAATGAATAATTCCTTGAGAAGTCATAAATTGCTGAAACTGAGAGGATAATATTTTAAGGCATTATCACTGCGGAAAGTGTTAATAGAAACACTAAATTGATTTTTCATTTCAGCACAAAAATTCTAGAATATAGAAAACAACTCAGAACGGTCTTTCATTAAGAAAATCAAAGTACATCTTGAATAATCATCAATAAAACTAACAAAATAAAAAAAATCCCAAGGTTGAAATAACTCTACTAGGATCCCATATATCAAAATAAACCAAAGAGAAAACAGACTCTACATGAGTCTCAACACTACGCGAAAAGGAGGCTCGGGTATGTTTCCCAAGCTGACACGACTCACAATCTAATATAGACAAATTAGGAAATCTAGGCACCATCTTCTGAAACTTGGATAAACTCGGATGTCCTAAACGTCTGTAAATTAGGTTTGCAGGATCTGTAACTAGCCATGTCGTGGAGGTATTGAGCGAGTTAAGATAGTAAAGGCCTTTGATTCACTCCATGTGCCAATCGTGTGTCCCGTACTGCGGTCCTACATAATAAAAGAATCATCAATTAAATATATACTACAATGGAGGTCACGATTCAAAAGACTAACAGATGCAAGACTAAAAGGACAGCCAGAGACATAAAGAACGGAATCTAGAGTGGCAGAATATAGGGGATTAGCTTGTCCAACTCCTTTTTGCTCTATTTTGAACCCATTGGCTAAAGTAACAGTGGGAAGAGTGTGAATATACAATATTCGACAAAAGTGATTTATTACCAGAGATATGATCAGAAACGCCTGAGTCCATGACCCATGGTCCAAGAGTACTAGACTGGAAAACACAAGCAAAAGAATTACCAACAACATAAGTATCAGTCTGGGCAACCAAAGCTACTTGTGGAGATGTCTGCTTACTTGCTCGATACTGAACGAACTCATTATATTTCCCTTTAGATAAAGAAAATCCCTAGTTACATGTAGTCTCGGTCTGGGCAACATAAGAATTTTTGGGTGGACGACCATGTAAAGAATGACATACTTCACGAGTGTGTCCGAGTTTATGACAATAAGAACAGTTGGTTCTAGATCTTCCAAAACGACCTCCTCCTCGTCTATTCTTTATAGTTTGAGATGCCCGATTGTCCACTGTATGGGATGCGAGAACAGAGGAGTCAAGTGTCCGTGATAAGATCACTTGATTACTTGGTGCTGCTACAAGGCGAAGTAATCGAGAGAATAATTCATCAACTGTAGGGACAGTCGGACTAGCCAAAATATGGTTGCGTACTGAATCAAGATCATTAGGAAGTCCAGCGAGAGTAAGAACTAGAAACATCTTCTGTCGCAGCTTTTGTTGATTTTCAACACTAGCTGAAACTGGCATCAACTTCTCAAATTCCTTCATGACTGCATGTACTTGTCCCAAGTAAGTAGACATATCTAATTCATGTTTCTTTAAAATTGTCATCTGCAGTCTCACATCAGAGAAACGAGATATGTCATTAGTCTATAAAGTGCGAGCCTTTTCCTAAACCAAATAACATGTCTGGAATGGAGGAAACAAGGGCATCAACTTGGAATCAATAGATCGCCACAGAATATTACATAACCGAGCATCAATCTTCTCCCAAAATACTTTGGCCTTTTCATCTCCTTTGCTAGACTTTTTGATTAAATGATCTTGAACACCTTGACCTTTACACAACAACTCGATAAACAAAAGCCAATCTAAGTAGTTTGAATTTACACCAAATAACAAAAAGAATCAATTGAAACTTACTGAAATAGACAAAGGAGACACTGTATTTGCTAGAAAAAATTACTACAGCAGCTGAAAAATCAGTGTAGTTGTCGAAGAAATCTCAAACTGCTCGGAATAAAAAGAAAACAGTATGGGCATGGTTGGAATTACTAGATGAGAAGACTTTCCTGAAGAAACTTTTCCAAAAAATGGTCGGAACAATGGTCACGCGCCGACGCGTCGGTCTGACGCGCTGGCGACGTTAGAAGTTCTAGAGGCGCGTGAGAACATGTGGTTAGGGTCCTGTTTGGTCACTTGAGAATTTTGCACCTGTTGGTGGTGTTATTTTTCGTAAAAAATCCACCGGAGAAGGGATGACGCAAAAAAAACAACCTGAAATTCACCAGAATACAGGCGCAGTGACTATCACAGACTCGTTGGTTACCGCACAATGGGGATTTCTCACTAGTTGCTCTGATACCATGTGAGAAAGTATGAGAAAATATATTATTCATGTATATTAACTATAATACAAGTACCTCTATGTATAACAATACACAATACCTACACTACTCATATTCCATGTAGGACTATGCTCATTTACATAAATAGGGGCAGAAAACAGGCAGGTCGGGTGGGATGTTGGGGGGTCAAAAATGGGTAATGCAAAAAATAGATATAATATCTGTCCCAACACATATTTCTATTATATAGAAAAGCAAAGATGGTCGACCATGTGAGGGCATTTTGACTTTTCATAACTTATAATAGATGTGTCCTCTTATTGGCTAGCCACCTCATCGAACTCTCAAATTCTTTATCGTTCTTCTTCATCTAGAATTCTCTAGCGTCTCTGTTGGGTCTCACAATGTTCAGGTTAGTATTTACTCTCTTTTTAATTTGTTTTTCTTTTTTTGTTATTTGTTGCACTGGAATTTTGCTTCTTTTTTCCCTTTTATTTGTGATGCATATTTCATATTTCTTTTAATTTTCTTTTTTCCTTCATTACCTGCTTTACGATTTCACTATTGTTTGTGTTGTAGCTTTCTTGCCGTTGTTGCTTTTCTTAACTTTTTAGTATAGTTGGTCTCTTCTGTATTTTTCTTGCATCTCTTTTACGATCATTGGAGTTGTATTGTTTTATGTTTACTTTGATTTTTTGGCTGAATTCCACACGTGTTATTTTTGCTTGATTTGGTGGAGAAGAGTAAAATTTCTTGTTTTAAACTCTATGCAGAACTGTTCCATTTAGTCTGCTTTATGTTTTGTGGATCAGCACTAATTGAAGATCTTCTCTGTTAAATAAATTTTGCATGTGAGATGGATCTTTCATCTAAAAAAAAGCCTAAAAAGAAAGAATATATGGGTCAAAGAGAAATAGATGTGCAAGCACACAAAAATTCATCAATAATTCATAAATATCTGTACATTCAAAGGGGCCTTAATTTTTAATAGTTTGTTTAGTGATTGAACATTGGACATTTGAGATTTGTGATTGATATGCCATGAATAACAATCGTAGAAGCTAACCTTATAAAAAATATATAACGAAAATAAATGCAGTTAGAAGCTAAACAAAAGGGACAAGGAATATCCCAATGTATGACTATGACAACTGTTTATAACACTGAAATAGCTATTAGCATCATGGTCTTCATCTTAAATTCACACTTTGATTATTATAGTTTCGTTATTCTATATTTGCATTTGTATTTTTGTTTGTTTTTTGCTTCATATTTTACCTTTTTAATTAAAATGGAGATAATAGCACTATTGTAGGTTTGCCTAAAGGCAAGATATAGATATGCATCTTGAATTGAGCTATTCATTTGGTTATCGTTTTCACCCTTTACTTGCTTATGTTGCTGCCACTATGAATAGCAAGAATGCATTATTAACATATTATATCAGTTATCTTAATTTTCATGACTGATGTATGGTTAACTTCGTGCTGCATTTTAATGTAAGCATTTTATTTTTCTACTTTGTTTGCCTCATTACAGTAAAAAAGGCAAGTATTACTTTCTTATTAATCGTGTTTCAATGTTGTTCTACTCTGTTTGCCTCATAAAAGTAAAAAGGATTCAAGTGAAATAATTCCAGGTACGATAAGTAGTTGACTCCCTCAAAGAACTCTCATGTGCTATAAAATTGCAGACTATGATTTGATCTTCCCAACTGTGCACTTTAACTTGATTAAACTAAAAATTTACCTTGTTACTAAGATAGTTTTAATATAGGAGCATTGGACATGGTATATTTCCCTCGGTTTTAATTATGGGAAACATGAAACAAGGTTCTCTAAATTAAAGAAATTATATCTTATTTTTGCAACATGAAACAAGGTTCTCTAAATTAAGATTTTCTTTCACTATAGATGTCAAGAACGTTATCTAGCCTCTTCCTAAAGTTATGAAATATCCTAATGTTAATTTTCCAAATTAGGTGCCTAGAATCTGTCTTGGTTTCAATTGAAAAGGACATGACTTATTCTACTTGAAGGATATCAATTCTCTCGCATTTTTTGAGATATTTCCAACTGCTCATATTATGATTTAGCCTTAGTTGAGAAGGAAATAATTGGAAGAAATGGTACAATCTTTTGGTGCAGAATCAAATTTTACATGCACACATCTTGATTTGTTGGGGTCAAAATAACATGGTGCATGCGGAAACTAACAATACAAAGCTTGGTGGACGATAAATCAGACAACAAAAGAAAAATATACTAAACTAAGCATAATAGTTTATAATTGTTTGGTAAATTGATCTACATATGATAAAACTAATATAAAAGAAGAAAAACTATGGAGAGAAAAATCTCCCTCTAACAAAACTCTTTAATGACTACATTGTGGATATTTTTTTTGTGCACTTGTGAGAAGCAGAGATCCTTAATTTAATGATGTGCAAAACTTGTCTTCCAAGAAAAGGATAAGACATATTAAGGAGATTTAATCCTTTTAGAAGTCTTTTTCCATTCCTTCAAGAAAGAGAGTCCTAATAGATTAGAAATTCAGGGCAATTTCTAACATGATCTAGGCCTCACTGTGGTTATAGTTTGTATTGCTTACAATTTCTAAGATAGCAGTAGTGTTGGAGATGCATTAACCGATCATGTTCAGCAAACAATATCAGATTTCCCATATGACACTTAAAAAAGAAGTAGGATATACTCTTTGTGCAGAGAATGCAGCTGACACAAACTTAATTTTGTCATTTATATGGACATGTCAACTCTTGCTTCTCTTGCCCAAAGTTGATGCACGATGGCTTTCTGTTAATATAATAGCCCTTGTCATTCAGTGAATGACCAGACCTCAACAATATGTAGCAAAGAAACAAAATTGCTTCTCATTTCTCATATTTGATGATTAGTTGTCTAGATTGCTGCTTTTATGTGCTATATATAGGACCACTACATTTGTTTTTAATAATTGCAACGACTGGATCAATACATGCACTTCTTCCAGCAAATTGTCAATTGAGTAATAAGTGAGGGGTATAGTTGTCAAACACTACAGGGTTAATGATGAATTAGTTAGTCAGTTACGGGAGGGGTTAGTCTGTTGAGAGTCGTTAATTGCCTAATCACAGTATATAGTTGAGGGCTTTGTAGATTTGGATTTTATCGAATGAAATTACTCTTCTTCCTCTCTATTCTCAGAACTCTCAATTTACTTTCTGCAAATACTTGTTCAGGAAGCATTCTCTTCATGGGTTTCTTAGAGATTTACGTACGATTCCTTATTGGTTGTATCAATCTTGTACCATCTCAATGTTTAAGAAAATTTTGGTATCAATTTGTGGTATGAAACTTAAGATTTATGTTAGTTTCTTTCTGAAAATAAATGAAAGTAGTTCTCTCACTTTTATTGTACTAAAGGGAAATGAAAAATTTAATTTTTAGTAGGTGCTATAGCAATTAGTGACAAGTTCGTACTTCAAATATTGACACGCAAAAGAGCAGCATATTAGAAAAATTTGCAGCTTCTTTTGCAGTATAGGAAGATAACGGTTGACTTTTCAACTGTGCTTATTGATCTGTAGTATTTTGTTAAGGCAGAATTGGAGATGGAGAGAACCCAATATGATTCTTCAACGAAATTGATATTCGGAAAGCAATAAGCTTTACATGTCCAGGATGTCACACCCGCACGCCTCCTGACTGTAATGGTTAGGATTGGCTCGATCTGCTTGCCGATTGTGCTGCGTCAGCCTCCAAATGCCTCTAAGCAAGGAAAGGTTTTCAGGATAATTGCCGCGCTGGAAAGAAACTAAAAATGTCTACTAAAATAATTGTACATATCTGTTTAGGGAAACTTTCTCTTTTGTTTTTATTTTATGACGTATCTTCTTTTGATTCTTGAGGGCAAATACAAAGGAGGAAACATTTTTCGATAATGCAAAGTTCTTGCAATACACTTTATGCCTGTCAATTGGGATATGAAATTTTGTACGTATGTAGTGTAAACAACTACATACATTTCCGCAGCACCTTTTTATTCCGCAGCACCTTTTTATTTTTTGATTGGTTGTCGCAGCACCACTTTGTTGGGCCCATGCTCAGCACGGGCATGCTTCATCTAGTATTTAATACAAATAGAAAATGGGTTAACCGGCGGATAATATGGATATCCATATTATCCATAACTTCTTGAATATGATCAATTTTGGGAAAATTCTTAGTCTCCCAAACTTGAGGAATCCCCAAATTGAGGCTTTACAAATATAAAAGTTAAACTCATTAGTTGTCCATTGGTTATCTATTTTCTAAGTGGATAATATGGTTCTTATCCATATTTGACATGTTTTAAAAAAGTTGATTATCCAACTCATTTTTAATGGATAATATGGGTGGATAATTATTTTTTTTTAAATATTTTACCACCAATATACATAATAGTTAACTAACTAACAATAATAATGTTGTTGTGTGCAACCAGATCCAATCATATTACTATTGCAGCTTGTAACCCGATTCACACATAATATCATTGCGGCGTGCAACCCAATTCATACTATATCATCAATAATTAATATATGCTCACAAGGTCCTTGATGCCCAAATTCCCAACCTTTCATGATATTCAACTCTATAACTAAGGACGATGCTTGTGATATAATAAGGGCGCACCAGGATACAATAATAAAACAAGTGGATAAATATTAATACGAATAAGAGACGTTATGGCTAGTCACATATTCCAACTTTCATGATAGTTCAATTTGTTTATTTAACATTTTAAGTTTGATCATGACATCAATACGAGAAAAGAAGCAAAAGCCAACAAATAATAAATCAAGTAGGACAATTATATGACTATGGCTAAATAGAAAGCCCAACACCGTGAAAGAAACCTTGAGGCGCTAAATGGAACTTTTATCCTATGATCAACTCTAGCATGGCTTCTAATCATGATTAAGATTTATCACGTAGTCATAGAATTAAAGAAATATGAATAAATAATTCATAAAGTCCAAATAAGGCATATCATAAGCCTAACTTTGTCCATAGGGTCATAACCCAACTACGGATATATGCTCGTCACCTTGCATATACATGGCACCTAAATCATGCAACAAATAGAAAATAGATCACATATGGTGACAATTCCCTCTTACAAGGATAGACAAGAGACTTACCTCAAGTTCGTAACAACTT
Source organism: Nicotiana attenuata (assembly GCF_001879085.1). Lineage (NCBI taxonomy): Eukaryota > Viridiplantae > Streptophyta > Magnoliopsida > Solanales > Solanaceae > Nicotiana > Nicotiana attenuata. Next base: position 11,457,932 of record NC_031999.1, read on the forward strand.
CAATCTTCCAAATAGCTTTTCCTCTCAATCGACTTCCAAACAACTTGAACCTAGTCAAATACAACTAAATAACGTCGAAAAAAGGCATAGGAATCAATTCCAACCAATAAATCTTCAACCTTTAATCAAATCTCTAAAAGTCAACAAAAGTCAACCCCAGCCCACATGGTGAAACCTTGAGTCAAGGGGTAGATCCCGATTACCCATAACCCACAAGTCCGAATATATTATTAGATTCAAAAAATCGGGTCTAAATCAACTCTCAAATCCCCAAATTACTCTCTCTTAAATTTTAGACAAAACCGCCAAATGTCTCTTCAAAATTCCATGATTCAAGAGTATGAATCTATGGGGAATTAAGATATATAATCAAAATCAAGTGGAAATCACTTGCCCTCAAAGTAGTAGTGAAAGTCTCTTCCAAAATCGCCTCTTCTCAAGCTCCAAAACTCAAAATAATAAAAAAATGAGCAAAACCCTAGAAATATAACTCCCGTCATGCTTTCTGGTACCTGCGCTTACTAAGCCGCAGGTGTGATGTCGCTTCCGCGACATAACAGGCGCTTCTGCGCAACTCCAGCCCAAAGATAAACCTCGCATCTACGATGGAACCTCCGCAGAAGCAAACACATAGGTGCATCAATGACCTCACGTCGACAACCTTCCTCCAGCCCAGCCAACAAGCGCATCTTCGACCCATCTCTCGCAAATGCGATTTTCCAGGTACGATCATTCCTCCGCATGTGTGATCTATCAGGTATCAGCAATGCCAAGTCATCCTAATATGGTCTGAAACCAACCCATAACACATCCGTGCCCCTATATAGCCATACCAAAAATTCCTATTACCTTATCCAAACTTATCCAAATGCCGAAAATACTATAAATAATATCAAACCAAGAATCGAAGATCAAAATCCATCTCTTAACTTCCAAACTCTCCAACTTCGCCAAACACGTCTGAATCACACTTAGACATTCCATATTACAACCAAACTTTAAACACAAGTTCCATTCAACCAAACAAACCTATCCAAGGTCTCGGAACACCAATGGGAGCCTAATAACACCGAAGTCAACTATTAGTCAAACCTACAAACTCTCCAATTCTTCAAATTCTTTGTAAATTTTCGAAAATAGATCCAAAACCTTCTAGGAACATCCAAAACCAAATCTGAACATACATCCAAGTCCAAAATCACCATATGAATCTATTGGAACCATCAAATTACCAATCCAAGGCCGTCCGCTCAAAATTCAAACCTTGGTCAATTCTTACAACTTAAGCTTCCAAAGATGAAACTAAGTGTTTCAATTCACTCTCAAGCCTTTACAAGACAAAACCAACCATCCCTACGAGTCGCAAAACATCACAAGAAACTTCGAGGAGAATAAAATAGGAGAACGAGACTCAAATACACAAAATGAACGATTGGGTCGTTACAGGCGTGCAACCCGATCCAACGTAATATTGTTGTGGTGTGATGCCCAATCTAAACATATTTATCCACATGGGAACACCCATTGAGAAATAATTATCATACTCATCAAACACATGTGTATCAACAGCAAGCAGGTAAAGTGCATAAACATAACCATGGGGAGACATATAACATAATACATTGCGGAAAAGGTAAGCACAAATAAGGTGCAATAAACAAATAAACATTTCAAGAGTCATCTTCTCATATATCGCCATGAGGCCTAAACAGGACCACAACATGCATGACTATCACAACTCATCATATTATAAGAGAGCAACACACGAAACATATCAGGGCTTGAATAAGACCAATTCTGCCTGATGACAAACACATAGCAAATGTTGCATTGAGTAAGAAAATCCTATTCAGTGTAAAATACACATTCTTATTAGGTCTACGAATAGGCCCCCAAACCGATTCAAACTATTCTGAAATACCTAAATAGTCTTCCAAAGGTCAAAGTGACTCATTCTAACTCTCACTCATGAATACACAAGAGAACTCTAAACCACTGGCCTCAACTGCGAATATATACATGCAACCTGTTATCAACCTGATTATTAACTACACCACTCATGATCAACTATAACCTTGCGGAACCTAATGCATAGAATACACAAATCCTTGAGCCTCTAAGTTGTTACTCAACTTGTTCATCATTCCAGCACACAAAATAGTTCGAACAACCTATCGAACCATAGTCCTCAAACCATCAATTCCCAAAAATATACATCACTACACCTAAGCAGATCACAACACCCAAAATACCATAATCCTCAAGCTCAAACAAGCACAAATCTTCTCATTTCACCCACCGAGGACACATGCAATCTGACCATAACAAAGGAGATAGTCTCACCTCTAGAAAGGCAATCTCTAAACTCCAAAAGTACAAGACTCTCATACCAATAAAAATTCCTACTCAACAACAACTCTAAAGTCACGCCTGCGAGCATCTCCAAAACGTGCATTATCCACAGGTCCTCCACAGCAACTAAAATCTAAACCTCAATTGCTGACCATCACACAATTTCCATAGCGCTGAGTCAAATTATTTACAGACCTCATATTAGGTACCCTTTACAACACATCCCTTTCTTGGTGATGCAGAAATCTGTACTACCATGCTCCATAAGCAACTCAAAGCATATGCGCTATATATGATCCCAATCCTTCTACCTGAAGATAAATCGCTACTTTGCAAGGCAATCCATGGCTTACACGACTCACTACATCCTTCATGATATTCCTCAAACTTTAAGAATCCGCCTACACAATAATCCACAATCGAAAATGAATCTCTCCAAGCCAAACAAGTCATGCCGATTGCCAAACACACATGTCCTACAACAAAACTGACTGCAATGGCCCATCATACCAAAGAATTCGATTATTTCTATTACCATGTTGATACAAGTCGTTGCTATGCTGAATCTAACTTCTTTAGATTACCTTTGATCTGCCTTCAAAGGGTCCCTCTTCTTTCCAATGTACTGCGGTCTTTAAGCAAAACTCATACCAGTTGATCCCAGCATGAAACTACGACATCCTAAGATCCGTAAGCCACTATATTCCCTTTCATGTACCCATAAGTATATCAAATCCAAATGTCTGATTTAAAGAGCCCTTCAATGAATCTGAAGTTGTTCCTTTATCTCTCTAATTCTACAACGTAGAACCAATAGTGCTATAAAAATACTCCAAGCACAATCCGAGGCAAATCTCAAATCTTTAGCCATACAACGGAATCTGGAAAATCCTTATCACATCCTGGAACTTAACCTACTAGAACCATTCTCGGGAGTCATACATTTTGCTCTAGAACCTTATGCATAGTCAATACATATCGAATGACTTGTGCTGCATTAGCACATCAATACATCTAAGAAGCAACCTCATCCTTAGGCAACCAAGTAAATCTTTACCTTTGCACAATATATCCACAAAGAATATCAAACCTGAGTTATTCCATAATATCTATATATCAATAATGTATAGTACATCATGTATCCAGCAAATTCCTTGCCCAAATCATCCTCGATGTCACCCTTCTCAAACCATAGGTAATCCACAAGTGTATAGTCAAGGAATCACGACAACACAAGCCTATATGACCCGATCAACGATGGTAGTCTCGCCCACTTGGATCAAAGCCATAATCACATCATCCAATAATCCATATTACTTTTCCTTCATAACTACCATGATCTCGTACTGTTACACAACTGAATTCCTCATAAACTCATGTAGCATTAATCATAACACTTCCCCAATTATCTATCCAAATGCATACCCATCCATGTGACAGTTGCACCAACATCCTCGAGCGATTTGAACTCTCATTGTAGTACATACATTCCATCGGGTGGAAGGAAAACTCTTCATAGGAACCTCATAAGAAATAATACAACCTCAAGTCTTCTCACATGAGATAAGCCACTTGTAGCCTCCATTAAATATCTTCTATGACCTTACCACGGTTACAACCTCTATGTGACCAATTCATCTTCCCGATTCTACACTAGTCAACAAGATATAAAAATCCATTTCATTCCACTAATGAACAACTAAAAGGTCCATCAACACCAAATCTCAAGACTGTATTGCAGATCAAGATTATAATCAAATATTCATATTCATTTTGCATCTCAAACAAATCTTTCTCATCACATCCAAACTATCTAAAGTCACATAATTCACATCACATAGCTATCTTGCCACTCACAAAAAATCCCACCACTAGGGACACTATCGAATGTAAGAGTCCCAAAATCACATACTCACACAATTGAATCTGTAAAGCCAAAGCTACAGCCTAAACATGGCGTCAAGTCCTTTAGATTGTCCTACCTTCACAACACAGAAAACTATCTCGTACCTCATCCATGACATCACAAGCCATCGATGCACAACTGATATTGAGTACTCAACAATGAATACAATCGAATAGAGAGAAATCAATGATTAGACTTGTAACGACCCGACCGGCCATTTTGAGCCCTAGCGCGTTGTTCAGCAGTTTGAGGCCATGAGCAACTTCAATTCAAGCATTATGACTTGTACGCATGGTCGGAATCAAATTTCGGGAAGTTCGCAGTTGACTTGGAGAGAAAATTCTCATTTCGGAAGCATTAAGTTGAGAGAATTGACTAGGATTAGATTTCAGAGTAAACTACCTCAGAATCGGGATCTAAAGGTTCCAGTAGGTTTGTATGATAATTTTGGACTTGGGCGTATGCCCGGATCGGGTTTTGGGTGACCCGTGAGTATTTTGGCGCCTGTTGTGGAAGGTTGCATTTTGGAAGAAATTTCATAAGTTTGGGTTGAAGTGAATTTCAGTGTTATCGATGTCCGTTTGGGATTCCGACCCTGGGAGTAGCTCCATATGGTGATTCTGGAGTTGGAAGCGCGATCGGAAGTGAATTCGGAGGTCCGTGGGTCATTTTGGAGTCATTTGGCTAAAGATAGAAATTTGAATGTTTCTGAGGAGTTTGACCGGAAGTGGGCTTTTTGATATCAGGGTCGGATTCCGATTCCGGAAGTTGGAGTAGGTCCGTAATGTCGAATATGACTTGTGTGCAAAATTTGAGGTTAATCGGACGTGATTTGATAGGTTTCGGCATCAAATGTAGAAGTTTGAAATTCTAAAGTTCATTAACCTTGAATTGGAGTGCGATTTATGGTTTTAGCGTTGTTTGATGTGATTTGAGGCCTCAAGCAGGTCCGTGTTATGTTATGGGACTGGTTGGTGTGATTGGATGGGGTCCCGGGGGCCTCGGGTGTGTTTCGGGGTAGTTTCGGATCATTTCGGGCTGTTTTGCAATAGCTGATGCTGGTATCTGGTGTTGTTCTTCGCGTTCGGGAGGATCCTCTCGCGTTCACCGAGATGGATTTGGCTTCAGGGACTTTGTTCTTCGCGTTCGCGAAGAGGACATCGCGTTCGCAAAGAACGAAATCTCTGTTGCACAGGTCTGACTCCGGAGGCTCATATCTTGCAATCTATAAAGAATTTGGAGATGACCCAAAACTGAACGTTGTAGCCCTTTGTGTCTAGTTTTTAGAAAGGTACATTATTTAGCATTTGGAGTTTTGTACGAAAAGTTATGGCCATTATACTAGAGGCTGTCTGAGAAGAGTTTGAAAAATGGTTTTTTGGAATTTTCTTCTTCGCGAACGTGACGGGTGTCTCGCGAATGCGAAGAAGAGTCGTCTGGGCAGTGTATAAGTGTAAAGAAATGGGTTTGGCTCATTTCATCTCATTTCCTCCATGGGAGCCGACCTAGGAGCGATTTTGGAGCTCCATTTTCATCATCCATGTCATGGTAAGTGATTCCCACCTATTGAAAGTTAATTACTTGGATTATATCTAGATTTTAACATGGAAAATCATGGGAAATTAGTGAAAATTGGAGTTTAGAGGGAAAACCTAGAAAATTGATATTCTTGGAATTTGACCACGATTTTGGCTATGGAATTAAGAGAAAATCATATATTTGAGTTCATGGAGTCATGGGTAAGCTTAATCTTCAAAAAAATTCGGAATCTGGGCAAGTGGGCCCGAGGGCGTCTTTGTCAACCTTTTGATCGGGGGTTAGGAATTGTTATAAATTTGATTAATATGAGTAGTTTATCGTATATTAATGAATTTGCATAATCATTGGCTAGTTTTGGGAGTATTTATCATCGATTCAAGTCTTCGGAAGGGCGTGGAATGCCGGTTATGGATCTTCGGAGCGGGGTGAGTTTCCTTTCTAACCTTGTGAGAGGGAATTGTCCCCATAGGTGAAATTATTGGTTTTGTGCTCCTATTTGTGGGGGCTACGTAAGCACGAGGTGACCAGAGTCCATGTGTAGCTACTAATATGTGTAAGTCCGGGTAGTCTAGGACCCAAAAAGCATGCTATACTTGGAATAATTGCAATCTTATTGACAGTTGAATTTCTTAAATCCTATCGAATTGGTAAGTAAATTTGTAAGAGGATTAAACTTGTTCCTCAAATCATTAAAAGAGAATTGGCTTCTAATGGGATAAATATTCCCCGTAAAATTCTTAATTCTTAATTTGCTAATGGGTGATTGTTTATTTAAATTTGACCGCGTCGCATGTATGATTCGCGAGCGGGGTAATAGATGCATCTATGGTTCTGGCCGCTCGACCCTCGGCAGTGCACATTTTAAATATTGTTGGATCGAGCCGTACGACCTCGGCATGAGTTGCGCATGCTTGTATTGCTTGTTGTGATATTTGTTGATACTAATATCTGCTTTCCCCGACTTGAGATAATTGTTAATTAATGGATTATGAATCCGGAGACTTTTAATAAAAAGGGACTTTTACCTGTTTAGTAATTCATTTGAATCTACTGCTGTCCTTAATAAATTCGTGAGTCACCGCTTTAATAATATTATTATTTGACCATTAGTAAGTGTCGAAGTTGCCATCTCGTCTCTACTTCTTCGAGATTAGGCGGGATACTTACTGAGTACATGTTGTTTTCGTACTCATGCTACACTTGCTGTGCATTTTGTTGCACAGGTATTTTGTTGGCCCATTGGGCGTAGCAGCACAGGTACATGTATCATTACTCTTATTCTTCTTTATTTTTCTTGCAATTTACGATTATGAATCTTTTAGTAGTTTATTTCCCCATTGTTATGAGTAGCTAAAAACCTTAATCTAAGGTTTTGGTGGAACCCGTTAAGGATGACTTGGTTGTTTTATTAATATAATTGGATTTGGTTGTTAATCTCTAGTTGTTCATCTATGTTTTGATTGTGGATTAGTTGAAAGGGCCCTCAATTATCCGTCCCTATTTATTATGTATCTACTTGAGAGAGAGTGCATATTTAGGTGATTGTATGAACAACATCACTCCCGGAGTATAGACGAAAGCCATAACCGAGGGTTTAGGGGTTGGATTAGAGATAACGAAACCCCGGGTGCAATCTAAGTGAACTGTATTATGAAATTAGCTAGCGTAGCTTGAGAGAGTGCGTCTAGTAGATTATCATAATTACTTGAGAAAGAATTATGATAGCTTGAGCGTTCATGATTGTTAGAGACAACTAAATCGTAGTTATAAGACATATACAACCAAGGAAATTACCAACGGGGAAAACCATTGCCTTAGACCTTATTTCTACTGTTTACACATCAAGTTTAGTTAATTTTCAGTATTAATTACTTTTAGTCTTTAGTTGTTAGAAAATCAACCATTGTGAATCAGAAAGTTTGGGAAAACAGATTGTGTGAATTTAGTGAATCCGACAGTAGTAATTGATAGGTTAATTCCCTGTGGTTCGACTCTGGGCTATAATACTCAGATTATATTTGCAACGCCCGCTTAGTCTTTTGTGAGACTCAGTTGAGCGTGATCAGGACTCAAAAATAGTTTTTCGCATTTTTGCGCCAAAGAAAACCGACCAAAGCTGGTCGGTTTCGTAAAAAAAAATTAAAAAATAAAATATTTTGAAAACTGACCGACTTTGATTGGTTTTTTGGCCGATTTTTTGGGTTTTTGCCGAATTTCTAGTAGTGTCACATATATAATTTCTAAAGTAAACGTATTAACAATATGACTAAATAAATCTTGAACTTATTGGCATCACCTGTATAATTTTTTCTCTCTTCAATTATACACTATTTTTCGTTAAATATACAATTGATTCTAATATATTATTTTTTATTTAATCATCTCACTACTAATAAACTGTTAATTTGTGATCGAAATTTGCGACTGAATATTAAATAGTCACTCACTAATGCGACTAAATTTGCGACTGAAGTAGTCGAAAAATGATTGTAATTTTATTACTTATTTTTCTAAAATAATATCGACTGCTATTCCGACTAAGGCAGCGGGAAAACTGTTGGACTTTTAAGCCATTGGGCTTTAAAGATGAGTAGTGTGAATTGGTAATGGTGGGAAATTAAATGGACTGGGTTGGGCTTCAAAAACTGACCCGGTTTATTTGGTTAAACTAGTTGACCCAGTTTAATAAGTAACGTTAAAAGAACGTATATTCCTATCAGATGTCTGTCCACAGTGAACAGACACCATACCTTTTCACAAAACCAACAATTGCCTATAAATTCAGGCATGGCTTCCATTCTAAAAACTCAGAAATTCAGAAACTACAAAATCACTTTCCCTCTCTCTGCAAGTTCATTAATCCAAAAAGTCTTGAGCTTTCTTGTTCCTTTGAAAATTGTAAGTGTGATTCTCTCCGCTCTTTGAGTTCGTTGGTATCCTGCTTCTAGTATTGCCACTGTCGCAGGAAGGTTTATTCCGTTTTATCCTGGAAGGATTTAATCCATTACCTTGGCAACTGTGAGGGGGTTAAAATTCCTTAAGGACACACAAGCAAATTGTGAACTCGGAATTATTTATTCTATTTCTTCTTCCTCTTGTTTTTCCTTAACAGTGTTGATTTTGATTAATACACGTTGCCTAACAAAAACAACCCGGGAAAACTCTTTCTACTAGTATTTTCTCCTTCATGGTGCTCACATAACCTTCATTCCTTTGCAAGTCCTCCTTAATAACACGACTACATATAATTTGTACTTTGTCAAACTATAACATGCATGGTAAGACTATAGAATAAGCTTGAATAAGTAAATTGAATTTCAAATTTGATTTTTGTGAGAATTTTAGAGTGAATGTTGTTTAGAACTGTTGAAATAGTCTTAGAAGGTTGTCCACAAAATTTGAAATCATTCGATGGAGATTTGGACAGGTTGAACAAGATTTGTAACTAGAAATTGAAGTAGTTTGTCAATATAATTAGCAAGGTTACACTTATATATATTTTTATACACTTTTATATAAGATAAAGGCATTGTTTATATAGGTATTGTATATAATAATGTACAAGATATTGTTACAAAAAGTATCAATTATCGTGGTATAAATTAAAAAATTATGATTATGCGGATGCAATGTATTGTGTTAGACGGTATATTTTTGAAAAGTTTAAAAAATATATTAATATATTGCAGTCTCTAAAAGTTAAATTCAAAAGAACAATAAGAAAGGTCAATAGAACTTCTTGGTTGCCGAAGTCATTCAAGACTTGTTTGATCTGGCGGCCTTGATTGACCCACGTGTGCAATTCACACACGTGTCTAATTATCTCTAAATTAATTATATTAAAGCCATAAAATAAACCCAAAACATCCTCCTTGGTCACTTCTTTTTCTTCTGTCCTTTTCACCCTCAAATATTTTTTCTTAGCACTGTTTTTAATTTCTCCCTTTCTTATTGCCACTCTCACTCCCTCTAATCTTGTTTATGTGACTTTATTTCTTTTTAATTTTATGCCAAGAAAAAATAATTTATTTCTGAATAAAAATATTATTTAACTTAAACTTCTCATATTATCTTTAATAATAAGTTTTTATAGTCTTACCAACAAATTTCAAAAGTTTTTATTTCTTTCTTAAATTTCAAACATTTGCTGTCAAATATTTTTTCGTAGCACTACTCCTTTTTTTTTTTTGTTACTCCCTTCGCTTTCATTTATGTTGCCTTATTTTCTTTTCAGTCTATTGCAAAAAATTGTTTTATTTTTAAATATGAACATAATTTAATTTAAACTTTCATGTTACTCTTAATTATAAGTTTTTATACTCTCATAAATGCTACTATTACATATTAAGGCCACAAACTTCAAAAATATTGTTTTCTTTCGTAAACTCTAGTTGTTGCTAGTCAAATATGCTCAACTAAATTTAAACGGAGGTAGCATTTTATTTTCTTTTTTCTTTCTAGTAATATTACTGTCAGTCTGTCACACCTTATATATAAAAATTTATATTCTTTCTAGATTTTCATATAGTGGGCCCGTCCGACTTAAGACTATAAAAGAGGACCAATCTTCAACAACTTTCTCCACATAACGGACTACTACTAAAACTCTTTCTTTGAATTCAACTAAGATTTCTGAAAAATAGAAACAATGGATTCTTCTTCTCTAAATTTGCTCTACCATCTAAATATCAACACTTCTTCCCTTCCTTTCAACGTAAACGACTCCGACGAGATGCTTCTCTATGGTTTACTTGCTCAAGAAACCACCTCTAGGGACGGTTCTAGTGTGTTAGCTATGGGTTCACGTGATTCCAGTAACTATGAGGAATTCAGCTCGGTTTCTGAGTCAAAACCCTCAAAGGAAAGGACATATAGAGGCGTAAGGCGGCGGCCGTGGGGGAAATTTGCTGCGGAAATAAGAGATTCAACAAGAAATGGAATTAGGGTATGGCTAGGAACATTTGATAGTGCAGAAGCTGCTGCTTTGGCTTATGATCAAGCTGCTTTATCGACGCGAGGTTCGGGGGCAATTTTGAATTTTCCAGTGGAAAGAGTTGTGGAATCTCTTAATGGAATGAAGTGTTACGTAGAAGAAGGTTGTTCACCTGTGTTGGCTTTAAAAAAGATACACTCTATGAGGAAGAGGAAATATAATAAAGTAAGGGAAGTAAAAAAAGAGAATGTTAATGTTATAGTATTTGAAGATTTGGGTGGTGATTACTTGGAACAACTCTTGAGTTCAAGTGATGTGATAGTATGAATGAGATCCCGTTATCTTTAATCAACAATAGTGGATTTGAGCCTTATGAATGGAGAAATTTCTGGCTGTGACGGCTTTCCCCTTATACAAGTGAATTTGTAATTAGTCAGGTCAGTGAGATCCGCATACCAAATGGTTAGAAAAAAATTAAAATGGAATTTCTAACCCAATGTAAATCATAGGTCAATGTAACTCATTACTTTTTTTTTTTAAAAAAAAAAAACATCGGGGGAAAGATTTTTGGTGGTGGCTTGGTGGCATGTAATACTCAATAATATTAATGTGATTTTGATTTTTGATTGCAGAAACACTTTCCATTACTAGGACTCATTGTGTCCCCATTTTATCTAACACTTTTCTTTTTGTATTTTCGAAAAAAATAACACATTTCTCTTTTTAAAAACTCTTTTTAATCTAAATATTTTCATTTTAACTTAGTGACATAACTTAACGAGATCGTTTTTTTATAAAAGTTCAGACGAGGACAGGCTAACTTGTTTTAGAATTAGAATCAATGGTCTGAGCCAACTGCTTCAACCTTGACCTGGAGGGATTTATCCCAAGTCCTAAAAAGACTTTACCCTGAACGATAGGTTTAATTCTAGAACGATATTAATATATATCCAGAAATAGCTTGTGTTGGACTTTAAAGGCATTGGGCTTCAAAGACTTTAAGCATTGGGCTTTAAAGTCTAAGAGTGTGAATTGGAAATGGTGGGAAATAAAATGGAGGGAAATAAAAATTTGAATAAAGTGAGCTTTTGACTTGCACTTTGTCCCTCATTGGTGAGGGACAACTACATTTGTGTGCTTATATATAGAATCACTTCTTAAAGCTCTTAAAATGAGCTGAAGAGAATGAACCCTCGCGCC
>NC_031999.1:11469961-11574334 GCF_001879085.1 Nicotiana attenuata
GTTTGTTCCCTGAACCCATTTTTGTGCCAATGACTGATCTGTCCTTGGGTCTTGGAACCAAATGCCAGACTTGACTTCTCTCAAATTGATTGAGTTCATCCTACATAACATTGACCCAATCTGCATCCTGCAAAGCTTCAACAACATTTTTGGGTTCAATGATGGACAGAAAAGCATCAAATGCACACAGATTCTTCAGTTGAGATCTAGTTTTGACTCCAGATGTTTGATCATTGATGATATTCTCAATGGGATGAGAGCTCAAGTACTTGTAAGATTTCCCTGCCAGCTGGTTCCTGCTAGATGCTTCTTTATTGTTCTGTTGCTGAGGAACAGGTTCAAGTACAGGTTCCTTCAAAGAGTTTTGATCAATTTCTCTCAAATTAGTTCCCCCTGTCAGGTTGCCCTGATTTGAAGGACCTGTTCCATCACTTGTTCCTTCCTTTGATGCCACTTTGACTTGAGCTGTGGCTTCAGTCAATTGTTTCACCAGTCCAATGGCTTCATCTTTCATGTTCCTGTCTCTCAGAAAGAATGTTAGATTCATCAAATACAACATGTACACTTTCTTCTACACACAGAGTTCTTTTATTATACACTTTATATGCTTTGCTATGTAAAGAATATTCCAAGAATACTCCCTCATCACTTCTGGGATCAAACTTACCTAGGGAGTCTTTGCCATTATTGTGCACATAGCACTTGCAACCAAAAGCCCTAAGATGGGATATGTTTGGTTTTCTCCATTTAAGTTAACTCATAGGGAGTTTTCTCTACAAGAGTTCTAGTCATGATCTATTGATTATGTAGCATGCAGTGTTTTAAGCCTGCCCAAGAGTTGTGAGGTAGTTTACTGGAAAGAAGCATGGTCCTTGCCATATCCTCAAGGGTCTTGTTCTTCCTTTCAACTACCCATTTTGCTGAGGAGGCTAGGAGCAGAGAAATTATGATCATTCCATTTTCATCACAAAATTCACCAAATTTTGCATTTTCAAATTTAGTTCCATGATCAGACCTAATTGATGCAAGTTGATTTCCTAACTGTTTCTGAGTTTTTCTAACAAAAGCAGTGAACATTTCAAATGCTTCATCTTTAGAGGTAGAAACACACCCAGGTAAATCTAGAGTAATCATCAACAAGCACCATTACATATCTCTTTCCACCTCTGGCTCATGGTTGTCATTGGACCGCAGAGATCCATATGAACCAGTTCCAACGTCTGGACGTACTTACCATTTCTTGGATTTGAAGGATGACCTTACCTGCTTCCCCCTTGCAAATGCCTCACAAAACTTTGTCTTTCCTTAAACTTTATATTAGGTAACCCTATCACCAAGTCTTTGAGACTAATTTGTTTAATTGATTTAGACTGGCATGACCAAGTCTTTTGTGCCAAAGGAGGGGGATCATTAATTAACACACTTAGGCAAGTGAGTTCATTTTCAGAGAGAGTTGACAAATCTACAATGTAAATATTATTAACTCTCTTTCCCTGCAAAACAATCTTGTCAGTAGTAAGGTTAATCACAAAGCATTTGGTAGAGGTGTGAAAGCTACAAGATTACCTCTGTCACACAGTTGTGACACACTTATCAGGCTATTATTTTAAGCCATCTATCAAATAGACATTTATCGATGGAATGAGAGTCTGTCTTTCCTACCTTTCCAACCCCAATGATCTCACCTTTCTTTCCATTTCCAAAGGAGACATTACCTCCTTTTAGGTTCTCAAGTGAAAGGAACTGGTCCTTGTTCCAGTCATATGGTTTTGAGCAGCCACTATCCATGTACCATATTTGGCTACTCCCTTTCACTTGGACCTGCAAAATGAAAATCATGGGTTAGTCTTAGGAACCCAAACTAGTTTGGGGTCCCTTTCTATGGGCAAAAGGATGAATTAAATTTTTCTTTGCCCAACCAGGCAGTTTGTGTTTTTCTTGAACAAAGGCTTTGTTCTTTTGACTGGCCTTTCTTTTGCATTGCATTCATTTTTGTAATGGCCAGTCTTACCACAGTGTGTGCAGATCTTATTTTCAGGAAGTGTGAGGTACTTGTTTTTGGGATCCCATTTTGGAGCTTGTGTCCCAAACCCAAGTCCTCTCTTGTTGCTGCTGTGATGTTCTTGCAGCCAAGAGAGTGCATCAGAAGCCTTGTTCCATTTGCATGTTCTGTCTAGTTCATGCTTTACCTTTCCTAAATCTTCCTTTAGGGCCTTAATCAATTCATCTTTCTTATATAGTTCATCTTTCATTTTTCCTAGATTTTCTTCTAGTGTGGGAAATGATTGATCAACCATTTTCTTTCTTGTCCCTAATTTCAATTTAATATTTTCAGATCTGAGTTCTAGGACATTATTTTCAAGTTCATGAACCTGGTTCTTCAACTCAGCATTTGTGTTGTCACTCTCATCAACCCTAGACTCTATCCTTTTGCATTTTGCTTCTAGGATAACACATTCCCTAGACAGAACATCTTTCTCACTGTTTATTATTTCGGACTCATCAATGAAGTCCAATAATAGCTCAGCCAATCTTTCTTTAGACAAAAATTTAATCTTTTCTTTAAGATGTAGGATACTTACCTCCTGTTCATCCTCTGATTCTCCGATGGCCATGAGAGCTTTCTCATCTTCAGCTTCATCTTCTGAGCCCTCATCTGAGGTTTCTCCCCATGCAGCAACCATAGCTTTAGTTGAACCTTTGTTCCTTTTTGGTTGGACCTGTTCCTTCTTCCTATTTCTCCGTTCAGCTCTTTCTTTCTTCCACTCAATCTCCCATTGAGGGCAATTCTTGATCATGTGATCTGTCTTACCACACTTATAGCAACCATCATTAGTCTGCTTCTCAGGAGCCCAAGATTTGTTGGAGGTTATTCCTCTTGAAGGACCCTTTCCTCTCATAAGATACTTTTTGAAATCCCTGGTTATCATAGCCATCTCATCATCTTCAAGATTTGATCCTTCTGAAATTCTGAGAGCCAGACTTCTTTCTTTCTTTGGAGCATCCATCTTCAAGTTCCGCCCCCTTCTCCCATGCTAAGTCACAGGCAGCGCCTCGGAAAGCACGGACACAGTAGATGAGATTAGGATGAAAGGGCTTTCTTTCATTAACATTCAGTGAAGGTCAGGCCTATGGCTGGATCCTTTTAGATCTACGGGTCGGCCGGCCCCGGCCGTTTACATGAGCATAGGGAATCTATACTCGAGCGTTCCACTGGGCCCCTGACAGCGTTAGTGGTTTATGAATCAGTCATCAAGGATCTTAGCCAAACGGTGACCGACTA
Source organism: Nicotiana attenuata (assembly GCF_001879085.1). Classification (NCBI taxonomy): domain Eukaryota; kingdom Viridiplantae; phylum Streptophyta; class Magnoliopsida; order Solanales; family Solanaceae; genus Nicotiana; species Nicotiana attenuata. Next base: position 11,473,245 of record NC_031999.1, read on the forward strand.
TGTATAGTCTGCCTTCTCAATTCATAGGCAGTCAGATTTCCAATCAGTTCATCCAATTTTAGGGTAGCAATATTCTTGGATTCCTGAATGGCTGTGATTTTGCTTTCCCAGGAAATTGGCAGAACAGATCTTCTCAACCTTGTCTTCTTCCAGGATAAACCTTCCAAGAGACTCAAGTTCATTTGTCAGTGTAGTGAACCTGGTATACATCTCTTGGATGGTTTCTCCATCCTTCATAGTAAAATTCTCATATTGAGAATATAGCAGTGTTCCTCTTGACCTCTTCACCTGAGGTGTTCCTTCATGGGCCACTTGTAAGGTGTCCCAAATTTCCTTGGCAGTGGTACAGCTTTGGATCCTGCTGTACTCATCTGGACCAAGTCCACATACTAGCCACTTCTTGGCCTTAGCATTCTTTTCCCACTTCTTTAAGTCTTCAGCAGTGCAATCAGCTCTTGTCTTTGGAACATCCAATCCTTCAGCAGTTTTCTTTGTTGTGGCTAGAGGACCATCAGTGATGATGTCCCAAAGCTCATAGTCTTCTCCCATGATGTGGTCTCTCATTCTATTCTTCCACCAGGAGTAGTAGAGACCATTGAAAAGTGGAGGCCTAGCAGTGGATTGCCCTTCCCAGTTTCCAGGTGGTGCACTCATGTTGATCTTTCCTAAGGTGTTAACCTCTTCAAGGATAACCTGCTCTGATACTAATTGATGTTCTAAACGTCAATACCACACAAGAGGGGGGGTGATTTGTGTGGTACCCAATTTTCGCTCTAGAAGAACCTGATTCTTCTAGGTGTTCTAACTATTGCAGTTTGCGGAATAATAAATGCATAAACTAAACAACACAGAGATTTTTACGTGGAAAACACCTGGCTCAAAAGGTGAAAAAACCACGACCTACTACTCAGTAGGATTTTCCCAAACTTCCACTAAAATCACTGAGCCAAAACAGCATTTACAAAAACTCTTTGTAAACCTAAGGATTAACTCTAATCCCAGTGTGGCACACAGCCTCAACTGTTGCGACACTTTCAAGTTAACTCTAACTTGAATACTCAAAGTACCTAATACAATTGCTTCTAAATAAGCTGAAAGGTACAAACAGAAATTCCTACTACAATTGAACTAGAATAAAAATAAACACAATGGAACTGGTTCTTCTCTCTCGTTCAAGTAGCTTCAGGAGTGCACACTTATATCTCACATATATTGCTTTCAAAACAGACTTGCTCTTTTGCTCTCAATTATGTTTTACTTTTGCGTATGTGCAATACCTGTAAAAGAGAACAAACTCAGTTATTTATTGAGTTAGTAATTAGAGTTTGATTGAGACTCTATTGCTTATCCTTAGACGATTTTGAGTCCTTGACCAATACAAACTCCAACCCTTATCCTAGATTAGGATTGTGTTCTCTCCTCATAAGGAGACTGTTCTCCTTATCCCAACTGCAATCTTTTCGATTTAGTTCAGAAGATATTGTTGCTTGATCTCTACGGTATATCTTCCTCACGTGCATCTCATATGCAATGGTTGATAAACACTGTGTTTCACCAGATGGACCAGGTCCATTACTGAGTTCATTTGTCAATCTTCAAAACTTCAACTGAACTTGGGCCAACAGTAACTGATTTTTTTATTGTTGTAGGGTCTTTTGGAGGTTGTTTCTACTGTCCTTCCAAAAGCAAATCACAGATGGTGTGCTAGGCACATTGAAGCTAATTGGAGCAAAAATTGGAGGGGTATAGAGATGAAAAAGTTAATGTGGTGGTGTGCTTGGAGTACCTGTGAAGAAGAGTTCAAGGATCAACTCAAGACTTTGGGTGATGTTCATGAAGATGCTGCTAGGGAACTAATACACTACCCCCCTCAATATTGGTGTAGGGCTTATTTTGATACTAAATGCAAGAATCATATGGTTGACAATAACTTTACAGAATCATTCAATAAATGGATTCTTGAAGCTAGAAATAAACCTATAATTAAGATGTTGGAAGACATTAGATTAAAGGTAAATTTTGTATCTTTCTTCTGTTAACTTTTATAAATTGCTTGTAATTGTTTTGCCAATAATCTCCTTTTATTGTAGGTAATGAATTTGTTGAAGAACCGTGAGGAGGAATGTAGGAATTGGAAGAAAGAAATTATCCCATATGCCATAGAGCTTTACAATGATTACAGAGTGATTGCAATAGAGTGCAAAGTTGTCTTTAATGGAGATTACGGATATGAAGTGGTAGAGGGTAAGGATAAGCATACCGTGAACCTTGAATTAAAGAAGTGTACTTGCAGGGCCTAGAATGCGACAGGAATACCATGTCCTCATGCCATCAAAGCTTTAATGCACAACAAACAAGATCCATTAAGCGAGGTGCATTGGTGGTATTCAAAGGAAGCTTATATGTTGGCATACATGCACAAGTTACAACCTGTGAGAGGTGAGAAATTTTGGAAAATTGAGCCAGAACATGCAATGGAGCCACCAGAAGTACATAAAATGGTGGGTAGACCAAAGGTAAAGAGAAAAAAAGAAAAGGATGAGGCCAAGAAGAGGGAGGGGGTCTGGTCAGCTTCAAGAAAGGAACTTATAATGACATGTGGGTTCTGTGGTACAACAGGTCACAACAGAAGAAAATGCCCTTTGGTAACGGTCCTTTTCACATATTTTCTTAACTTAAAATTTTTTTTAATTCATAATGTTTTCTAATGAACAACTCTTGTAGGCTAATGGTGAAGGAACTTCCCAAACAGTACAAGATGTGCCCTTAGCGGCATCCCAAGACAGTCAAAATTCATAATTTGTCTTCATGCCTACTCCGGGTGTGAGAATGACCTCTCCTGAACATTCCAGTCAATTTGATGGACTTCAAAACACACTTCAACAATCTGTTGCACCTTCAATATTAGCTGATGATGAATATAAAGGTGAAGGTGAAGATGAAGATGAAGAGCCAGATGTGATGCCTAAGGTGATATCTGAAGCTAAGACTAGGCTTCAACAAAGAAAGTTGCATCAAGAACCTATTGGTACCAAGAAGATTGCCTTCAAAGGAGATATAGATGGTGTCAGTGTGCCTACTGATCTGCCCTATTCACCAAAGAAGCTCACATGGAAAGGCAAATCAGCTATGTCCTCAAGCCAATTGGTAGCAGAAAAGGAAAAAAAATTGGAAAACTGAAGACTAAAAACGCCAAGCATTAGAGTAGTTTGTTCAGTTTAATGACTATTGTATAAACTTTTCCGTAATGACTGTGAATCAGTTGATTCGATTATTGATTCAAACTTATTGTGAGTTTAATGACTCTGTTTTAAACGTACTATTGCGGCAAGGTTGCTTTAAGCAATGCTCTCCAGTTTCAGTTAATTTTGTTTAACTCCCAGCAAGGTTACTGTCTACTGCAATTTGTTATGTTGTCAAAAGAGATGAAAGTTTCTGAAAATCAATATCCTGTGTTGCTTTTATTCTTGAAATGTATAAGGAAGCAGGACTATTTGGTTCACTTGCAGGTTGGATTCAGGTTACAGAATTAGTGAAGAATGGATTAGAACTTTATCTTTTACTCTAATAGATTGAATGGATTGAATTTGTATCTTACGTTACAAAAGAAAACCAAGAAACCAATAAGTTTTGTCAATTAGTTTTGTATGTTGACAAAAGAAAGGCTATTAGTTTAAGTAAAAATCCCATTAATGCAATTTGTTTCTAAACTTAATAGTTTTCACAATGAATGTTTTACTGCAGAGGGTTTGTGGATATGGATAAAGTCGTTGCTAAACTTGGAGAATAAACTTAAATAGATTATTGTGGAAGAGATACAATTCTCTAGTTTACCCAGCAATTTCAAAAAAGATAACAAAGCTTTCAAGGAAATTGAAAGGACGGAGAGTTTTATCACTAAACACAATCCTCTTCTCCATTCAACAAACTTAACTTCCAAATTTCAATGTTCAAGAAACCATTTCACAAAATACACACTGCAAGTGAAATCAAGAACTCAACTACTGTCCACATGGAAAACAAGAAGAAGACTTTCATTTTGATGATGAAAATGGAGAAGAGATAACAAAATATCATTCAAGTTGAACAAAAATATACACATTTCCTTTATTCACCAACCAAAAGAGCTAATTGAAATAACAAAAATCTGCAAATTTCATTCATTTAACAATCAAAATAACCAGTTTAAATAACTAATATCTACAAATTTCCATCATTGATACGACTTCAATACATCATTCTGCCCGCTACAAAAATAGCAAAAATAGTTCATGACCATGTCGCAAGTCTTTTCCATCGCTTCAATTTCTGCTCCAAATTTGAAACTTTCTCCTCCAACGATATGTTATTCAAATCTGCAGCTTTACCACCAACCATATCATCCACCATCTTCCTCAGGTTGTTCCTTTCTTGACGAAGGGCATTCAACGAAATTTTTTGCTTGTGGATAAATATCGACACATGAGGTGGAAGTTCTTCATCGCGCCATTCTAAAAAACGACAACCATTAGTCTCACAATGACGACATTTATAAAATTTACGACCACCATTCGAAGGTGTTGTAGCAGTAAAATAATTGGCAATCAATTTGCAATAACATGTACGGTTGTCACCTTGGTCACGAGAAGAAGGAGAGGAAGATTCAGACATTTTAGCTAAAAAAAGATGGAAAAATCTAAGAACTCTAATTGGAAGAACTTGGGAGGCAGCAAGAATTGGGGGAACCCTATTTTATAGAGGAGGAGGGAGTCAGTCGTGTTTTATGAGGAGGGAGGCAGCAAGAATTAGGGGAACCCTAATTTAGAGAGGAGGAGAGAGTCAGTCGTATTTTATGAGGAGGGGCTGGGTGACTGACTTTGGGTGGTGGGTCGGGTATAATGGGTGGGTTGGACATAATTTGGGTGGGTTTTAAATTAGCCAATAGTTTAACGCCACGTCTCTTAAAAATACTATCCGGATCTGGGCTCTTAGTAAGAAGGGCAGTTGTGAGCCCAAACATTAACGGTAAGGTTATTTTTAGCTCAAAAGGTGGATGGGGGCCAATTGTAGACCAAATCTGATAGTTGAGGGGCAATCATGTCCTTTTCCGTTAAAAATTTAAGATACCTTATGGTATTACTCTACTTTTGCCTATATAAATTCATAATTTTTGTTTCATGAGACTCCTACCCAAGGTTAACCCTTTTCATTCCACATCTGAAATAGTAATGGTGTCATATTTTCCGCAGTATTAGATTCATGTTTTAGTTTTGCTGGAGGAAGAATGCTCTTGAATGATGATCGGTTTGCAAGAGAGGTATCAACAACAGTTCGGGAAACTATGCACTGCTTCTATATTTCTTTTTTCCTTTTATTTTCTTATGATTAAGGTTACAAACAAGATGTGCGTTTTATTTCTTCTAATTCTTTTACTTTTTCTCTGGCTTTGAGAAATGTTGTATCTATGTAAGATTCATGAATAAATTTCTGACGTTAATGTATTTTGGATGCATACTAAAGGTGAAAACACATATAAATACATATATCATTGAATAGTTCTAAAATAGTTTTAAGGAATATGCCAACTTGGAATACTCAACAAATGACATTGCAAAAAATAAAATTGGTAGTTGATTTCCACTAAAGGAAGTGATAAAAGCAAGAACCATAAAAAAGAAATCATGCAAGAATTCATGGCAATACGTAAGATCGGGTCTTTGTGTTTCTATTTTCTTTTTAAAAAATTAAGCAAAACCATCTTCAAGCGACAATGAAGGATAAGAATTGAGTTTACAAGTCTCTTAAAAGAGATGATCACATCTAAAAAATCATTTTTTTGTGTTATTCAACATAGAAACGGCCAACGACCCAAGTGGGATGCAACTTCTCCTTTTTTTTAATTATTATTTCATCATGTGATCTGTATTATAATTTTACATCTTTTTTTTATGTAAGGAGAAACGTCCGAACAAAATTTTAAAAAATTAAACAAACTTAGATATGCAGATAGTAAATAAAGACATTTATCATTCTATTAAAAAAATACTGATTTCTTAAACTTCTTCAACTTCTTAGAAAATCAGAGAGATAGTTATATAAAAAATGCATATCGACTTTACATATACAAATTAATCCCATTATAGATGCGGGGACAATTGTATCCTTCCATGACAAACCTTAACATGTATAGTGTTGAAGGTATGAAAATTGCAACCATAGTGTCACTGAAAACGCTTAACATTTCTGATATATATATATATATATATGAAAATTGCAACCATAGTGTCACTGAAAATGCTTAACATTTCTGATATATATATATATATATAACCGCGAAGCACGAACAATTACACTGGTTCCAAGATAAATTTCGAATCAGTAAACTAAGGTATTGTTGGCCTGGGCTATGTCAGAATGAGTCTTTAGATGAATTACATAGCTATCGGAGAGTATTTCATTGGCTAAAATATTCCCCATGCCCAAATTGGAATTGCTTCTGGGTAAATACTCTTAATTCGTTTCTGGTTTTGGGTTTATGAAACGGACTGGGCTTTGGAGATTCTATCCAGTCTAGCTCTTTCGGCATTTCCTTCTCCACATAAAATTTACAAGTTTAGAAATTTCAAACAACTCAAGCTATTTTCTTTCTTCCCTTACCCCCTCCCTAATTTTTAACCTGCTTTTGCGGAACCTCATTGAAATCGGAGAGTAGTAAAATGTGTTTGAGTTCTGACCAATGTTTTAAAAGGCGTTTTTGGGGCGAGCCCTGGGGCGAGGCGCACCAAAAACGCCCCGGAGCGATGGTGTGGGGCGAAAGTCTCAAGAGGTGTACACCCAGCAATACGGGGCGTACGCCTGGGCGTTCAGGGCGTACGCCCGGGCGTTCGGGGCGCATTTTTTTAGTGAGGCGTAAGCCCCAAAGATTTTTTCAAATTAAAACAAAATTTGTTGAATAAGTCCTTCATATAATACCCAAATTCTCAAGATTCAGCTTGGTAATTACTCAAAAAGTTTTAAAAAGGAACTGAAATGCATTAAATTCAAAAGTTAAGACCTTTTTTATTGATTGGAGCTCTAATTCAGGTCTTTCCCAACTCTTTATCTTGTCCGCTAGTCTGCTAATATGTTCCAAAAGCAACGAAAATTCAGTTTTTTTTTACGAATACAAAGAGAACTCCATTCTCCTTCATGGTAGCAAGTTCAAAGTTCAAATTATAGGTTAGTCATCCTTTTTGTTCCTTCACGTAGAAAATTTTATTCTTTTCGACTCAAGTTACTTGAGCTTCTAAGTAGCGTATAATAGATTGTTTTGACTAGATTTTTGGGGGGAAGAAGCGCGCGCGCGCGCGCGCGCGCACACACACACACACACACACACACATATATATATATATATATATATAGTTTTCTTTATTTTTTATGCAATTTTATCAGTTTATAAATATTTACTGTAATTATATTATTTTATAAAATATTAAAAATTAAATACCTATGGGGCTTACGCCCCGTGCCTCGGGGCTTACGCCCTGCTGAGGCATATGTAAAATGCCTCGCCTTACGCCCACGCCTTTTAAAACACTGGTTCTGACAAACTGTTAACTATTAGTTGATCTCCCTCTCAAAAAAATTAAAAAAATAAAATAATAAGGAAATAAATGACGTGGTTACTATTCCGAATATCAAATAATATCCTCTTTTCACTACAAACTTTTCAAATATCATCTAAACTAGATGGGTGGTGCCCTTGCATATACCCCACATTATTTTTCTTATTCACAAACATTATAAACCTTTGAAAAAGATCATAAAAACAGCCACATGATTACAGAAAAAGGTTCAACACCAGGAAAGTATATCATCTAAGAACACTCAAATTGAAAGTTCGAAAACAGATTAACGTTTCCAACAAATGAAAGTAACAACCAGCTGCTTTTATGATACAATATTTACATGATAAATAACCACATAATTGGACTCCGAGGAATATAAAAGACCAAGCAATTTGAATAAGGCGATGCTAAAATAGCAAGGAATATTAAAAAGAAAGAGAATACGAATGGAAGCACTGCATCTTAAACAACTGAATTAAAATATACAGTTCTTCCATACCAAATACCAAATAAATCTTCGACCACTGTAGTACTGTAGTGTCTCCATGATCACGCCCAACTATGCCTTATAAAAAGGACTCTGCAGACGTTGCAAATATAACCCGAGTATTACGCCCAGGGTCGAATCCACAGAGAGTTAACCTATCAACCACTATCTTCAGACCCACTAATTCTTCAGAACCAGCTTCCCAAATATTCAAATCTCAGTTGAATGTTCTTTAACAACTACGCTTGCAAGTAACTAAATAGCTGTAAACTAAACTAATAAGGTTGTAAACAATTATGATAAAAAGTTAAGGCAATGATTTCCCCTATTGATGGAATCCCTTCTGTTTATGCTCATACAAATTTACCAACACATCTCCATCAATCATGAACGCTAATCTTACCGTAAATCTCTCCCGAGTAATCACAGTAATTTACTATTGCACTCTCCCGAGATACACTAGCTTACTTTATTTAGCACGATTCACTTTAGATTACACCCAAGGCTTCGTTATCCCTAAAACCGCCTTTAAACCCGCAATTATAGATTCCTCTAATAATCTAGGAGTGGTGTTGTTCAACAATACCCTAAATATGCACTCTTTTCCAAGTTATGCACACTAAATAGGCACAGCTAATTGAGGATCCCGTCAATTAACTACAACAAACACGAAGTTGAACAAATAGAGATTAACCTAGCAATTTGTATTCACATAAACAAGAAGTTCATCACCCAATAGGTTCCATCAAAACCTTAGACAAGGAATTTAGCTACTCATGACTATGGAAAAATAAACTAAGACAGAATTCATCATAAAAATCAAAAGTAAAGAAGAAAGATGTTTGGAGTATTCTCTCACAATGGTTTTCCTTGCTAAGAAACCCTAAAAATCAATACATGCCTCTCTTGGGCGAAGTCTAATGTTTTAAATAGGGTTTAGGTCTAAAAATCCCGTGTTTTACACTTTAGTCCCTGAAGTTTTCTGCTTCCGCCGCGGTCGCGGTCAAACCACGGCCAAATGCCTTCTCTGAATCTGAATTTATCCGCAGCTATCTTCCACCGCGGTTCTACTGCGGTCGCGGTGGAACCGCGGTCAACCTAGTCCTCTGAATCTTCAGGCCTGTTTTGCGTGATTTACTTGGGGAATTTCACAGTTGGCCTCTTTTTCTTTATTTTTGACTCCAAAAATACTCCCTAGCCTTCCCTGATCATATATCACCTGCAAATCATGAAAAGCACTAATAAGTGCATTTTGTTATCACTTTTATCATCAAAACTATACAAGAAAGTGATTATTTAAGGTGTGATTATAGTCAAATTCACCTATTATCACTCCACCACGGCTACAAGATATTAAAATAAGAAAATATTTGTTAAGGATAAAAATTGGCAGCGCTTCCTCTGTCTTTTGGAATCAAACAAACGAAATCAAAATGACAAATAATGCGCAAAGAAACTATGGCCAAAAACCCCCCACAATAGCTGTTAATGATAATATATACTTTATATGGTCACACATCCTCTAAATATTCAAACGTCGGAACTCGTAAGGTACCAAAGGTACTAAGGAACTCGTAAGGTACCAAAGGTACTAAAGATCCCAGAAGTGAAGCCAGGGAGTAAGAATTTATATTCAAGTATGTTACTCATGTCAAATACTTCTTGTTAGCTCTCAATAAATTACTCGTGCCTCTCCATCAACATTTCTTGGCAGAACTTCTATTTCATGTGCATGTTGTAATCCTCAGATTCAGAACTGCTATATTCACCTATATTTGATATCAAATACCAATTGTAGCACTTTTACCAAGAGAGCATAATTTTTACCAATAGACTATATAGGCATAATAGCTATCTCACATGCATGTTGCTAAATATGACTATTGTCAAGTTCTCAATCATTTGCATCATCCTCAAATGATCTGTTTTTTAATGTGATATAGGTAAGTCTTCAACATTAGAATAATCTTCCTTGCTGCTACTGTTTAAGAAAATCTAGAAGCAACTTATTTTACCAACTCTAGTGCAGAACAAAAGTAGTGAACGATTAAAGAAAATTGCAGAATATGTGTGCAATAATGCTAACCTGTGGAGGCTTTCTATTCCAAAAACTTTAGGTACACTGAATGAGTTCTTCTAAATACTCATTGAATTGACAGAAAATAGTCAATAGAGATATTCATGTGCAGAATCAGTTAAAAAGTTCATCAAAGCTGCAGGAAATCCTAGAATAACTATCAAAGAATCTAGTACCTTCTATCGAAGTTTGTAGTGACATGCCAAAGATCATGACTTTTTTTTTGTTTTCGAAAAAAATAATACGCTAGTGCACCCATCTGATCTAGTGAATGTGAAGGCCTTTCGGAGGACGCCATCATTTGGGATATTCGGGCTTCTTGATAAAAGAATATGGCTGTAGCAGAAGAGTAGCACTTCAGTTTGTCCAATCTATTTTGAGTTAACCACCTATTACCACATGCATTTACGTCTGACAAAATAGACCAATTTGTTGGCAATTAATAAGGAAAATAGAACCAGAAACTTGAGAGCCAAAGGTGGAACATGAGTAAAAATCAATTCCCTTTTTGGTCATGTACAAAAGTTGGTGAAGCGAAAAAGTTTTCAAAGTAAAAGAGACAACATCTGGAAGTAGTAATATATGGCTAAGTTTTTCCAGTTTTCTCTATGTAAATATCATCTCTTATCTAACTATCATAAAAGGAACTGAAGGATATCTGGTTCCAGAATGATTATTTAGGTTGGAAAAAGATACTAACGCTCAAGTTATTTTAATTCTATGTAGTCAGTAGATTGGCCAAACTTAAAGTTTACCACCAAGGTTAAAGAAGCTTAATTGTCAAAATTTGATGCCCTACCCCATAAAAAGGATGGAAGGATATTGACAAAATGGACCACATGATAATAAAAAAGAAAGCACATAAGATCAGTTCTTACGAATATATTAACAGAAGTTACCAATTTAAAGGTATTAGGACATTGTATTATCTTCATCATAGTGCTTTACATTTTTCCTGTTGGCTATCCGTTGTAAGTTCGCATGAGAGGAAACTTAAGAACATTATCCATGATCTACCTAGAAATAAGCACCAGTAGCCATTCGCCCTAGCTCAAAGAGAGTAAGAATAATCTGAGCTGATGAAAATGCAACTTAAGGCAAATACATGTTCATGAATGTGTCTGGTGTCTAGTGCGTTTGTTTGGAGGATGAAAATAATTTGACAGTCACTATCTCAAAAATGTAAGAATGATAAGTGAACTCTTTGAAATAATCATTTCTAATACTTGATACATATCCAACATAGTATACAAGTCCTTCAAATGTCCAATAAATTAATGTTGCTCCAGAAATTACTATCGGATCTATAATGCACAACTAACTTGGCAACACTATTTGAACACCAAAAATTATATTATAAGAAAAAATGATAATGTGATTACAAGTCAGTGAGAGACCAGGTGAGATATTGTATCCATATTTACACAATACCAGAATTTTGTGGCACAAGTGAAAGCATTTGTGTTGATTTCTTCCTTCTCTTTAACCAACATTCTTATTTTTTGTGCCAAATTTCATCACCTGTAAAAATAAAAACTTACAAATGTATAGGCTTTGTTTGAATCAATCTAATAGGGACTAATTTTTTTTTCCCCGAAAAGCAAAATTATATCAGTAATTGGTCATCCAATATATTCTGTTTTTCCTCATAAAAAGGGTCAATTCCCAATTTTTTGAGGTTATCGACCATACAAAGGCGTGCGTATATTTATTGGATAGACAGCTAGAACTAAAAGATCGATAGACATTATACAAGTTACTTTTTGATGAAAGACATTATACAAGTTACTTTTTGATGAAAGACATTATACAAGTTACTTCAGCATACCATAATAACTTTCACGACACAAATAAATTTGCTCAAATTTACCGGCATTCACGAACCTTTCCAACGCGCGGCAAAAGTAATCGAGGCAATTAAAACCGTAAAGGGAATAAGAGAAGCAATTGTAAAAGATGGTGAATTGAACATTGAACCATTCAAAAAAAATATTTGAATAGAAAACCAAAAAATATCTTAAAACTTTACCAATATTAAGTGGCTAATCTTTTATCCTGATAAAATATTTACTAGTCATCGAGGTCATCATAACAATAAAAATATAAAATTATTGCAGATTAAAAAGATAATGCTTGACATTAATATATTCATCTTTGCTTTCATTTCTTAGATAAGCGGATGCCACAGTGAGACATTCCAACATACATAACAAGCAGTAAGTGCAGATGACCCATAAAGTATCAGCACTGAGGCTGGTAGAAGGGATGAAGTTAGAAGAAAAAGTGAAGACTTGCAGGAATCCATCAGAAGAAAAATCAGAAAATCCATCAGAATTAAAACAAAACATGCAACATGATTTCATCCAAATACCAAACGAAACAACAAAAATTGAAAGAAACATCAATTCTATCAAACAGAAAATCAAAAAAAAAAAGAGACCCCAAAATCAAAAAGATTGAAGCGAAAAAGATAACATATACCTACCTCAAAGGAAAGCAATCAGTTGACTCTTTGTTTGCAATTCTTTGATTGTGTCATCTTAAACTTCAACTTGAGAATTGATACTTTTCAAGTTAAATCACACGGCTTGTTGGGTAAAGTTAGAAGATGACGGGAAGGTATAGTGATCGAGAGTGTAGACTAACTGAGAATCTGTAGAGACTCCTAGAAGAACTAATTTACCAAAAAAGACTGAAACATAACTTTATTTTCTAGAACCATTAAGCCAAATAATGTAATAAATCCATAAAGCAAGGGCAAAAGGTGTCCATCGTAATAAAGCGGCCTGGTTTTGTCATGCCAGCATGACGTCACATTTGAAGCTAGAATTATTTGTTAATTACTGTTTTACCCTTCGTCGAACCAAAACTCTCACTTATTATATAGTTAAATAAAAATGTGCTAGTTTCGTTTAAAGTTGTGATTTGTGTTGACAAAAAAATATAGATTTTGGTTCAAATAATTAAATTTATATAAATAATGGTTAATTTTAGCTAACAACAATATCTTAGATGTAGTTCTTAGTGAAAGCAACAAATACTATGTAGATACGGTCGGATAGTGACGGTGGTATACCATAAATAATTTACAAATCAGAGGCAATAAATTAGCATTCAATATCAATGAATATCAACAAATGACATTTAAGTAAATAGAATGAGTAAATCACTCAAGATAGGATGGAATAAGTGGATGTTCTTTCTGACAATGATGAATGATAGATAACCCCTTGAATATTTGAGTTATTCTCGGATCTAGTGGAAAAGTATAGACCAGAATCTCAGTGAAAAGGTGATGTTTGTATCTTAATAAATGAGATCCGATTCTCTTTCTCAAGTCAAAGTCTATTTTTTACAAATGAATATTACATGTCCCCTATCATAGCGTTTTTCTTATTTATTTATAGGGAACATGCTCCTAAAAAATTCTAATTGTACAAGTGCTGAGAATATCCACTAGAATATTCTCTATAATATCCTATCTTGAAACTAGCTGTTATTACTCCATCAAAGGTACTCGACCTCGGCTTCGACCCTTGTTAACTCCTCGACTCCGTCCCTTTTTAACTCTTCGACCACAGACTTCGCCGCTTCTTGAGTTGTTTCGCCAAACGGCGACTTGGGAACTCTTCCCCTAGTATTATCTAGGTTTAGATATTCTAAAGATAGATTTTGACCCATACAGTTAGTCCTTCCGCTTATTGAGGCCGACTTCAGGCGGGTTCGATAAGCGGATCTTGTTCTTTATGGTCATCCCAATCGAGCAAGCTATGCATGTCGTGGTGGTTGTGGTGAACTGGCAGCATGACCCTATGTGGGCTGCACATTTCAAACGCTTCGATTTTCCCAGGGCGATTTGCTGGAACTATGCTGTCCACGAGTTAGGATGACATCATTACGTCATGCGTCATTATGACCCATATTCCCGATACATTGCTTCTTTCGCGTGTGACCCCTAATTGAACCTGCCGTTTCGGTTCCAATGCCAATAATGATGAGTTGTTTGCGGTTCTGGTGCCAAGACCTTTATAAATAGAGGTATTTGGACGCGATTTTGAAGTTTAAGTTTTCTGTCGTTTCGAAATCCCATATTTTTCTCTTGCTCTCTTCTTGCTTCGAACTTCTCTTCTATCCAGTGATTCGTATTGTTCTTAGCTTTTCCTTGTTGATACCTCCCTCTCCTATATCAAACTATGTCTAACATGCCTTCTGAGACTGGTGAGGGGAGTCATGTGCCCCCTTGGCAGTGGTGTTTCCCCCTCATGAGGAGAGTGTTCCTGCCGTTGTTGCGGATGGAACCTTCCCAACGGTAGAGGAGATAATTCCTCGCAACCTTGATTCTAGATCCGATTTTACCAAATTACCTGAAGTTGACCCTGGGGCCTTTCGATCAGTGATGACGGTGAAGGAATTGGTAGAGCTTAAAGGTAAGTTCGGCCTTCCCAATCGTATTGAATTAATCCCGGTTGGGCGGGATACGGTACAGGTTCACCGTCCTGGGTACTACGCCTTCTACGCTTACCCATTTTAAGTCGGATACACTTTCCCTCTCCTTATGCTGGCGGAGGAATTCTGTCATTATTACGGCATTTGCCTAGCTCAGATCGCGACGTACATTTATAAACTTATAAGGATGCTTACCAAATTAGTCGCGCTAGCCGGGGTCGAACTGACACTTCGGCATTTAATACATCTGTTTGCCCCTAGCTTATATATGGGGCGATGTTGAATCTTCGCCATGAGGAGGCAAGTGCTTGGTGGTAAAGATGGACGACAAAGCCAACTGCCAATTCTGGTTCAACTTCTTCCTTGTTAGAACCAAGGACGTGGTGGCCAACATCGATGGTTTTCTTGAGGCTTGAATTATGCTCGTAAGTACCTAATTTCCTTGTTTGTAGGTATCTAATTTTTCTCTTGTGCTTGGTCGTAGGCTTTGACCTCTTATCCTTTTCTCATGCAGCCAAGACCTCGCCTCCTTCTTCGGTCGCTCACATTTCTGACTGGGTTGGTCGGCTCCTCCCTCACATCGTAGGGATTCGTGAGTGGTCAGGTTTCTTCAAGAAGTTTGGTCCTGCTCTCCCTTCGACTAGTAAGTTCCTTCTACCATCAGTGTCTTATCCTTCTCTTTTTTGTTTACCTTTGCCGACCTTTCCCTTTCCTTGTGTTTTCATAACTTCGGCAAGGGGGTCTTCGAGGGGGTCTAGAGCTTTCCCACCCTCGTTCTGAAAAAGGAAAGCTACTATGTCCTCGGCTCCCGCCTATTGCTGCATCCAAATCCATCCCGCCTTCGACCGTGGAGACTTCAGCCATAGAGACCTCGGCTTCTCCCTTATATGCCCTTATCGATGAGGGGGATGAACCTTTTCCTGGCGATGAATATTTGATGCCTCGTAATAGGAAGGTCGTGGACGTTGGGGGATAGAGGTCGACCACAGTGAATATCGTGGAGAGACCTGAGGTTATTCATGAGGCCGTTTGTTTAGAGGATACAAATATACGACCTGTGGGGGATGCAATCGAAGGCGTGGTGAGCAGTGGCGGCCCTGTTCTTCCAAGACGCAAAAGGCCTCGTCTTCTGGGTTGCAGCGGACGTACCTTCTTCGACTGATGATAGAAGTAAGGTTATTGTTGAGGAGGATGTTGGACCGATTGCGGCATGGATGTAGATGAGTTCAGGATGATCGACGAGGGTACTCAGCTTCAAGTGAGGTTGGAGGGGGGTTCGAGGACTATTACGATCACGATGGACCGTAATCTTCTCGTGGACCGAGAAGATTATCCCCTCCCCTGTCCCTATTAGTTCTGAAGTTGAGGGTACGACCCTCAAGTATATGAATGACAGCGACTGATCGAATAACATTGCCAGCCTCGCCATTCGGGTAAGAACATTCGCTGTTAGTTGTTTTTCTTTGGTTTTGTTTTTTCACAGTCTCTAACTTCTTTTGTTCGTTTTGTAGACGGTCGTCTTAGAAATTGAGAGTGCTCATAGGGAGCAGAGGCGTAAAGATATCTATGTGAAGTTGAAGGACAAGTGCTTTAGAGTCCTTGAGAAGTACTGGGAGCTTTGGTGTCAGTTTTGTGAGGGTGACGATGTGTGCCAACTGAGGGAAGACTTGAAGGCCAGGGACGAAGAGCTGGTGCAGATGGTGGGGAAGTGCAGCGTCCTGGAGGGGACATTAAGAAGAAAAGAGGAAGAGCTCGAGCTCAGCAAGGGGGTCGAAGCCCAGTGCAGCGATCTCCAAGCTCAGGTGGTTTTTCTACGAGCCCAGCTTAAGGAGTGTCAATTCAGGACAGAGGCTCTAAGTGGCGAGGTCGCCAAGAAGGCAGAAGATCTAGAGAAGGCGGAGTCCACTCATTCGAAAGCTTTGAGGAAGGCAGAGTCTCTTGAGGTGGTGATCCGGACTCTCTATTCCGAGCGAGAGAATGACTTAGCATCCGCAAGGCTTAAAGAAGAGCGCCTCGATGAGAGGATTGGAGAATTGGAGAAAGAGACTTCTAGCCTCTACTAGTGAGTTGCTTCTCTTGAGGCCGAGAAGGCCCAATTACTAGCGCAACCGTCCTCTTCCCGTAATTCAGATTTTCCTAATGTTCCCCGGGAGTTGTATGAGGTTTGGATTAATGACGAGGCCCAGTTAGATGTCTTTCGAGATTTGTATGTGGCAGGATCCATTTCTAAGGCTGCCCTCGAAGATGCTCATGTTAAGGCTCTTGAAGCTTGAGTCGCTTGTGGGTATGATCCAGCTATGCCTGAGGCCAGTGAGGATTGGGGGGGGGGGGAGGATGAGGGTGTAGACCAGCTCGAGGAGATGCCCGGTATGACACTGCATATCCTGAGGGCGAAGGTGGTGATGGAGAGGGTATAGGTGGTTTAGGGCAGCGACGCTGTTGAGGGCCAAGTCGGCGAGGATATTGACGGTCGTGATGATGGTGACTAGTACTTTTCTCTTTTGGTTTTTTATATATTTTTTGCCAGCGTCTTCACGAGCCTATTGTGCTAGTCCCAAGTTAAGTTTATAGTTCTTACCTCGATTTGGTCCAATGATGAGTTGGGGAGGTGGACTATGCTTTTATCTCCGGTCATGATGCTTTAGGTAGTTGCGGCTAGTTTGGCGAGGCCATATGCTTCGGCATTCTGTGCTCGTGGGATTTGATCGAGCTGACATTCGTCAAACTGAGGCAATAGCTTGCAGATTTCGGTCTAGTATTTTTGCAATCTTTTCTCCTTGATTTGGAAAGTCCCTATGACTTGGTTGACTACAAGCTGGGAGTCACAGCGGAGTTTAAACCGTTTCTCCCCATATTTGGGTGCTACCCTTAACCCTGCAATTACGGCCTCATACTCAGCCTCATTGTTAGTCATATTCGGGCACCTTATGGACTGGCGAATTACTTTGCCTGTTGGGACCTCGAGTAGGAGTCCAAGTCCGGACCCTGATGTCGCGCCCCGATTTTTCGCGAAAGCGGAATTCGACATCGTGACAACTCCTTTGGATGGGAGATAGAGCATTAAAAGGAGGAGAGTCTCCACCTAACGGTTTTTGAGGTGAGTTAGGGCACCTATTATGCAGATAACTCTGTTTGGCTAGTCAACGCCACCAAAGATCGGGTAAGGGCTCAAATTACCTCGAAGAGAAGGTGTTTGTCACTCTTCGAGTCCACAACTGTGGGTCACGACCAAACTTAAGATTATGTGGATTACAATTAGACTAAGTGATCAAATAAACAAAGGGAATATAAAGGTCAAAGAATTTCATTACAACATGATTAGTGCAAATCTTAGTACGAATATAGGGATACAACTATTTCGATCTAATAACAACATATAAAGGGGGGGGGGGGGTCCTAACTTTTTTAGCCTAAAGGATCACCCCGTGCAACATAAATAATACTTCGCAACTCTTTGAGGTAGGGAGTTACTCATATTATTCAGCGGGCACATACTATCATCTCCTGCTACCCGATTACTATGTTAAAGTTGTTTACCTAAAAGCGCTCTAATTCAATTCTAAGTCGTGCCCTATGTGTGCACTACCCGTCCCATACCTATGGTCCAAGAGGTATTGGACCTCTATTTGAGTGGTTCTAAACCTTACTTAGGGTGCTCAAAAATGTTAAAACTAGGTGACACACAAAAACAAATTGGACTTCAAATACGGGCAATTAAGGGCTCAAGTTAGTCTCCAAACTTAAGCAACAAATGCATGCGAAATAGGTTTTCATGTTAGACAGTTTCAGAATTAAGAACCTTAAGCCCTATAGACATTATTTCTATGTGACTTTGAATTAAAACATACATGCAGTTTCCGATGCAAGGCGCTGCTTATCGACAAGATTATACAGTTGTTGCATGCTGATTATTGAGATTACAGGTTTCCAGTTATTAAACCTATAGATGTTGTGTCTAAGTGATGTACGCACTAAGCGACAGTGAAATCTATTGGGAAAAGCCCAGAATTATTCATGCTTTTTGACATGGGCATAAATAAGCAGTAAACAGTGTTTGAGAAGTTTGACATTAACATTTTAGAGCGATTACTTATACCCTATAGGTAGGATCTCTAACAATTGGCGCTCTGAACCAATTTTATTGTTATACTTAGCCCCTGCAGGCATGTTTTCTAGGTGAACAGTGCGATATAGTAGCAAATGAAATGATTAAAATCCTATAGGCATGATTTCTAGTGAATATGATGCGAATTGAAATAAAGTTCAGTGGTATTTGTTTCCTATAGGCAGGTTTTCTAGTAACACGCAACAGTAGGAATAATTAAAGCATTGGAACTCATGTTTTGCTAGTAGACGAGTAGTGTGAGTGTGTGCTTCTCCTAATGACATGATTTCTACAGTGCACAAAGAAATTGAATGGCATATATAGCAAGTAAATCATTGAATCCTATAGGCATGTTTTCTACCCTTTCATGCAAACATTAAGTATACCCGTTTCCCCATTTTACTAAAATCCCAATTGTTTATTACAAAGTTATTACAGACCCAATGATAAATATAATTACAAATATTGTACAAGTAATGACAGTAGGACCATAGCATGCCCAAAAGGAAACACCCAGCGTTGCTTGGGCCTTCAACAACTCTCACGTAGCATACCCAGATTTCCAACAAGGAGCCATATTCATCAGCACAACCCAGAATCCATAGAAGAACTCAAGCCAGATCACACAACCATAGATTTAACAACCAATTTACATATTCAGTAGATAATAGGAAGAAAGAATTGAGTGTCAGGAATAGTTCAGGTCTCAGTAGTAGAGAGAGTGGCTAAAAGACCCCAAACCCTAGTGTGTCGGAGTTCACAAGGGTCTCAAATGGACCCCAAGCAGTGCTCACACTAGGGAGGTCAGTAGTAAGAGTCTTTGTGGCCTTGGCTTTCAGCCGACCAAGAATGATAGGTTAAGAATAGCATAGGTAATAAACGAGAGTGAGTGGACAATGGTTAAGGGACAGAAGCTGAGGAAATATACTTGTAGTTTTAAAAAAGTATACATAGCAAAGTTGAGAACACATAGTAGCTAATCAAGAAGGTCAACAAGACTTAGAATCAGGTTCAACACTTAGCAAAATAACATATTGACAGAATCATATTGAAAGAGTTAGGGGAGAAACAAGTTTGCAGGATTAACAAAGATTATCATACAAAGGTGTATATTACCAAACAAGTTTAAGTAATGCACTTACTTAAAGGTTTGAAGCCTAAAGGTCTCAATTATGCTAAGGATTCATCACAACATCATAAGACAGTCATGTTAACTCGTATCATAAAGTAGAAAAGTATCAAACATAGTATGGGAAACACAAACTAATATGACCATTCTAAAGGTTTCAAACAGTTACTAAGGATATAGGACTAAGGAAAACAGAGATATGCTGTGAGACACACTAACAGGGGAGCATATCATAGTTGATAGAAAAGGTCTTAACATAGATTAGAACACATTTCATAGGCAATTCTGTTATTACAGAGATTCATAACAGAATGGGAAAGCAAGCTCATGGCAAATAGCAAATGTAGGCATTCAGGTATTGACACAGTAGACCAAGGAACTTAAAAGTTTCAATGCAAATGCAAAACTAACAAAGTTGCATACAAGAGTAGCCCAGAATTCGTTAGCTAAATGAACTTAAGAGGGTTCAAATTATTCAAATTAAGCATAAACAATCTCAGAACTGGCAGCATTAGGTAAACTCAAGTGTTAGGAAAGTTCAAATTACAAAACAGGTTCAAATGCTAACATATTAAGTCATGAATTTCAGAAGTAAGAACATGCAAATCATAGACACATAAGAATGGGATTGCAAAAGTCAAGTGACTTACCAGTTAAACGGATAATAATAAAGAAAAAAATTCCATAGTATTCTGAATCAAACAAAGAATGAGAATCCAGAATCTCAATTCATAAAAGTTCCCAAGGGCTTCAGAGGAACCCCGGGCAGTGCTCGCACCAAGAAAAGGTTGAAAAGTCGAATACCGGGGCTTTCAGCCGGCCAAGAATTAAGGTATAGAACAAGAGAACAATAAAGTGATAACCCCAGTTTTTAGTGAAAATCTAGCGATTAAAATCTGTTTCAAAGGGGAATAGGGAGGGGTTTATATATTGGTAGAAATCAAATAAGTAAACAATTATTCAAACACAAATAAGGAAAAAAAATCAATCAAGTTTAAACAGGAATAAGGAAAGTCACATGCATAGCCTATTCCGAGTAGAAATAGGTAAAAATCGGACAAAACCTAGTTGACAACGGTCAAAATTTAGCCAAGAATCTCGGTGAATCGAACCCATACGATCTTGTTGAGAGTGTATACAAACGGATTTTTATCTAAATCTTGTAGGTTGAGGATGATTGCCCTCGATTAAAAGAGGTAGTACTTGCCAAAATCGGGTAAGTACTAAGTAATACCACGAGCGTGTGAATGGTAGCAAAATAATACAAATAAGGTAAGTAGATTGTGAAAGAGCTTCATGATTTTGCTGGATTTTGAGGGGATTTGGGGGTGGGACAGCTAGGTTCGTAGAAGATGAGAGCGTATGAGTGCGGCTGAGAAAAGAAAATGGTCTCTAGAATTTTGGGGTGGGGATATAAAGAGAGATGGGGGAAATGTTATAAGTTGTTGATCACTTTTGGTCAATGGCTAGGATCAGAGACGAATTGGGTCGGGTTTTGGACTGGGTTGGGAATTAGGGGTCATTTGGATTGGGCTTAGGGGGGTTGTGCCAGAGATTTGGGGCTTGTCTGGTCTGAAATTGATACCAATTCTGGGCCAGGTTTTAAAAATAGAAATTAAAGGAAAGATAATTTAATAAATCAATTAAATAAATTATAAAAATTCCATTGATGAAAAGTAATATTTTAAAATAATATTGGAATATTAAAAAAATGTAAGATATAATTTTGATCTTGAGTAAAATGACAAATGCAATACAATTGTAAAATATAGGCTATTATTGCAAGATTGTGCAAATAGCCTAAAATACTAATGTAATTGCATAAAATAAAGTAAAAAAAAATATATGAAACATGTATTATGGATGAAAATAATAATTTTAGGTAATTAGGTCATCACAAAATAATTTAAAGGAGTAATTAATAAATATTCAAGCAATTTAAATGCAAGAAAATCAATTTTAAAGTTTTAAAATTATAAAAAATTATAGAAAATGCTTGCATAAATCTTGTAAATTAAATAATGATGCAAAAATGATGTTTTGGAGGTATATACACTTATTTAAAAAATATGAGGGCAAAATTGGGTATCAACACTTGATACATTGGATGCGCTATCGGTGTATAGGACCTAGAGGTCTTGTGCTAGGAGGGAAGTTTGGACGGCTTCCCTTTTGACTTCAGGCATTATTTTTGCACTGAAGTCAGCGACGAATTCTGTGAGCGCTCGTGACTTTATCGTCGTTCGCGACTGGTATGTGATATCGTGCTTACTTAGCTCGATGGCCTGTTTGGCCAGCCTCCCCGATAGCTTGGGTTTATGCAAAATGCTCCTCAGGGAAAAAGTTGTGACGGCCGAGATGGGGTGGCATTGGAAATAGGGTCTAAGCTTCCGTGAAGCTACGACAAAGTCCAGAGCCAATTTTTTGAGGTGTGGGTACCTCGTCTCGCGTCGACGAGTGTTTTGCTAATGTAATAGATGGGAGATTTCGTACCTTTGTTTTCGCGGATCAAGACTGCGCTTACTGCTACCTCGGGTACAGCTAGATAGATGAGGAGTTTCTCCCCATGTTCGGATTTCGAGAGCAGGGGCGGTGATGATAGGTATGCCTTTAGTTCTCGCAGAGCATGGACGCACTCAGAAGTCCATTCAAGGCTGTTGTCCTTCTTGAGTACGCCAAAGATTTGTGGCATCTATCCGACGACCGCGAAATGAACCTTGATAGGGCGGCGATACGACCAGTCAACCTTTGGACTTGCTTTTTGGTGGTTAAGTGTTCTAGTATCCCCTCAATAGCTTTGATTTGGTTGGGGTTGACCTCGATCCCTCGCAGCGAACCCAAGAATTTTACTGAGGATATGCCAAACGCGCATTTCTCCGAGTTCAGCTTCATTCCGTATCGTCTGATAATGTTGAAATTTTCTTTCAAATGATCGATGTGATCCTCTGCCCTTTTGGACTTGACCAACATATCGTCTATATATACCTCCATGGTCTTACCGAGCTGGTCTTTGAACATCTTGGTTACCAACCGTTGATAAGTAGCCCCTGAATTTTTTAGTCCAAACGGGATGAACCGATAGCAATACTTTCTTTGGTGGGTGATGAATGTGGTCTTCTCCTGGTCTTCTTACTCCATGAGAATTTGATTATAGCCCGAGTAAGCATCTAAGAAACTCAGTAGTTCGTGCCCGACTGTTGCGTCGATGAGTTGGTCGATGTGGGGGAACGGGAATGAATCCTTTGCACATGCTTTGTTAAAGTCTGTGAAATCCACGCACATCCGCCATTTCCTATTTTTCTTTTTGACCATCACTACATTGGCAATCCACTTGTGGTACTTTGACTCCTTGAGGGATCCATTTTTAATAGTTTTTTCACCTCTTTGCGGATTGCATCATTGATGGCAATGTTGAATTTATATCTGACTTTTCTTACTGGGGAGTGGAATGAGTCGACGTTTAACTTGTGTGTAGCTATTTCCTTTGGGATGCCCGGCGTATCTGCATGGCTGAAAGCAAACAAACTCTTATTAGCTATTAAGAATTGAGTGAATTTACCTGGTTCCTAGTGTTTACAGCCGATATAGTCCTTCTTGCTATGATTGTTGAGGTCCAATGAACAGGGTCAAGGTCTTCTATGGTCGAACCTACAGACCCGACTAGGTCGGGATCCATGATGACATCCCCAATTTTTTCTTGTTTCGACCTCGACCTTGTTGATTGCTATGTCTCTTTTTCTTTGTCATTTTTCTGTTGGATGGTCGTGCTATCCAATCCATTGCGGTAGTATTCTTGGAACATACGCTATTCTCCGTGTATGTTGAATATCCCCCATGGTCTCGGGAACTTAATTGCTTGGTATAGGCTGGATGGGATGGATCTCATGGGGTGTATCTATGGTCGTCCCACTATGGCATTGTACACAGTGGCCTGGTCCACTATGGGGTGTATCCACGGAAGAGGAGACAATTCTTATGCAAGGAAAGGAAACTCTTAGCCCTATGCAATTAGGAGGCTGTGCTTAGCCTCACGCAGGAAGAGGAGACCATGCTTAGTCTCAAGCAGGAAAAGACGATGTTTTGACTTATGCACAGACGAGAGGCAATGCTTAGCCTCATGCAAAGAGGGGAGATAGTGCTTAGCCTTATGCAATTAGGGAGGCAATTCTTAGCCTCATGCAGGAAGAGGAGACAATGCTTAGTCTCGATGCAAGGAAAGGCAGTGCTTAGCCTTATGCAATTAGGGAGGCAATACTTAGCCTTATGTAATTGGGGAGGCAACGCTTAGCCTCATGCAGGAAGAGGAGACAATGCTTAGTCTCATTCAAATAAGGGAGGCAACGCTTAGTCTCATCAAGGGGAGGCAACGCTTAGCCTTATGCAAAGGGAGGCAACGCTTAGCTTCATGCAAGAAAACGATGAGTGATAGTGAGAAAGTAGAGTATTTCTTAGCTGGAGATGTTAGCTCTAGATAATTTGTTGTGTTGAAGGTAATGACTTGATGTATCTGCGGATATCGTGTCTTATCGTGCCTGTATCCAAAGAAAAATTATGAATTTTTTTTGGGAGGGGGGAGGGGGGAAGGTCAGTTCGCGCTTTTGTCTTCTTGCTCTATCTTGCTCCTATATTGAGATTCGGTTTGAGTTACCCAGGGCAACATCTGGTTGTTATAGAAATAAAGTTTTCAAAAAATATGCATGCATTTGCAAAAATATAATTATTTGAAATGTACTAATATGTGATATCAAATAATTTGGATGAACCGGTAACTGTGACACATTTTAGAGACATTGCTACCTCCTTGCCTTAGAATTTTGAGGGCTTCTGACAATTCATTTTTGGCTGTTCCACATATGATGAAGTTGGCTGAACTTGTGATCTTGCCCCAGTTTCTGATCATCTGGGAAATGAAGTTTTATTAAGATGTGACCGAACCCATAGGGCTGCCTACGTATCCCCTCTTAAATGGGAATCAGGTCAAGCGTAGTTCAGTTACATCAAGTGAAGAAATGTAAACAATCCTAAACATAGTACTTGACTGCGTCTGAGTTGATAGGTTTTGGCCAAATCTCTCCGCCCATTTCTACAAGTATGAGTGCTCCTCCTGTTAGTACTCGGTGAGCCATGTAAGGACCTTGCCAGTTGGGTGAAAACTTCCCTTTGGCTTCATCCTGATGTGGGGAGATTCGCTTTAGCACCAATTTCCCCAGAGCAAATTTCCTTGGTCTTACCTTTTTGTTAAAATCTCTTGCCATTCTGTTATGGTAGAGTTGACCGTGATGTACCGCATTCATTCTCTTTTCATCAATGAGAGCTAGTTGTTCATAGCGGCTCTTTGCCCATTCTGTATCGCTGAGCTCAGCTTCTTGTATGATTCTTAGAGAGGGGATTTCTACTTCGGTAGGAGTAACCGCTTTCGTACCATAGACCAGTAGGTAGGGAGTTCCCCCAGTTGATGTGCGAACTGTGGTATGATATCCAAGCAAAGCAAACGACAGCTTCTCGTGCCATTGTTTGTAATTATCCACCATTTTCCTCAATATCTTCTTGATGTTTTTGTTGGCGGCTTCTACAGCTCCATTCATTTGCGGCCTATATGCTGTGGAATTCTTATGCTTGATCTTGAAAGGTTTCACACATGGCCTTCATTAAATCACTGTTGAGATTGGCGGTGTTGTCGGTGATGATTGACTCTGGTACTCTGAACAGACAAACAATGCGATCTCGAACAAAATCTGCGACAACCTTCTTAGTTACAACTCTGTACGATGTGGCTTCAACTCATTTTGTGATATAGTCTATGGCCACTAGAATGAACCCATGCCTATTCGAAGCAACGGGTTTGATCAGACCGATGGCATCTATGCCCCAAGCGGAGAAAGGCCAGGGTGCACTTGTTGCATTGAGTTCATTGGGTGGCACTCGTATCATATCAACATGTATCTAGCATTGGTCACTTCTGGACATACTTGTTGCAGTCTGTTTCCATAGTCGTCCAGAAATATCCTGCTCATAGTATTTTCTTGGCTAAGACAAAGCCATTCATGTGCGGTCCGCAAGTTCCGGCATGTATTTCCTCGAGCAATTTGGATGCTTCCTTGGCGCCGACACACCGTAGTAACCCCGGGTCAGGAGTTCTTCTGTATAGGATTTCTCTGCTTTGAAAGAAATGGTTGGATAACATTTGGAGTGTGCGTTTTCGAGAATGAGTTGCGTGCTCTGGATACTCTCCCTTTGCCAAGTATTCTTTGATGTCGTGGAACCATGGATTTCCATCACTTTCTTCTTCAACATGAGTACAATAAGCTGGTTGCTTATGAATTCCTATTGGGATAGGATCGATGAAATTCTTGTCTGGGTGTTGTATCATGGAAGATAAAGTGGCCAATGCATCTGCGAACTCATTCTGAATCCTCGGAACATGTTTGAATTCTATCTTCGTAAACCTTTTGATCAGCTCTTGTACACAGTACAAATATGGCAATATTTTTTTGGTGTTCTTTGTATCCCATTCTCCTAAAACCTGATGCACCAAGAGATCGGAATCTCCAATCACCAGCATCTCCTGAACATTCATGTCAATGGCTAACATGAGTCCCAAGATGCAAGCCTCATATTCTGCCATATTGTTGGTTCATGAAACCAGAGTTTTGCAGATACCGGATTGTGTTGGCCTGTTTCTAACACTAAGACAGCTCCAATACCCACTCCTTTGAAGTTTGCAGCTCCATCGAAGAACATTCTCCAACCATCGTGTGATTCGATGATATCTCCTCCCACAAACGATACCTCCTCGTCGGGAAAATACTTTTTCAATGGTTCGTATTCTCCGTCTACATGATTTTCTGCAAATGATCTGCCAACACTTGCCCTTTGACCGCCTTCTAAGTTATATGGATGATGTCGAGCTCACTCAGCAATATCTGCCATTTTGCTAACTTTCCCGTAGGTATTGATTTCTAGAAGATGTATTTCAGCGGGTCCATCCTTTATATGAGATGTGGTGTAGGCAAAGAATTAATGCCTCAGCTTTTGAGCGATCTATGTCAAAGCGTAGCAGGTGCGCTCCAGCAAAGAGTATCGGGCTTCGTAGGGTGTGAATTTCTTACTCAGATAATATATGGCCTGCTCCTTTCTTCCAGTCTCATCATGTTATCGCACGCAACCAAAATCCCCATCTAGTACGGACGAAAAAAGCAACAAATGTCTCCCTGGTTCTGGTGGGACCAGAACAGGTGGTTTAGACAAATACTCCTTGATATTGTCGAAGGCTTTCTGGCATTCTTCAGCCCAGCTTGTTGCAGCATCTTTCTTCAGCATTTTGAAAATTGGTTTGCAGATCACGGTTGATTGTGCTATGAAACTGCTGATGTAGTTGAGACGCCCTAAAAAGCTCATCACATCCTTCTTGTTCTTCGGAGGTGGCAAGTCCTGGATGGCTTTGACTTTTGACAGGTCCAATTCAATCCCTCGGCGACTGACGATAAATCCTAGCAATTTTCTGGCGGGGACTCCGAAGGCACACTTTGCAGGATTCAGTTTCAGATTGTACCTTCGAAGTCGATCAAATAATTTCCTCAAATCTGCTATATGATCTGTGCTTCTTCTGGATTTGATGATGACGTAATCCACGTACACCTCTATTTCCTTGTGTATGTCGTGGAAAATGGTTGTCATGGCTCTCATGTAAGTGGCTCCAGCATTCTTCGAACCAAACAACATTATTTTATAGCAGCACATTCCCCATGGTGTGATAAAGGCTGTCTTTTCGGCATCCTCTTCATCCATCCAGATCTGATGATACCCTGCGAAGCAATCCACAAAAGAATGGAGTTCATGGTTGGCACAATTGTCGATCAGTATGTGTATATTGGGCAATGGGAAATCATCTTTGGGGCTTGCCCTGTCTAAACCTCAGTAATAAACACACTCCCACTTTCCCATTTTTCTTCAGAACAGGGACAATGTTGTCCAACCAAGTCGGATATTCAACCACTATGAGAACCTTGGCTTTGATTTGCTTAGTGACTTCCTCTTTTATTTTCAAACTCATATCTGGCTTGAATTTTCTGAGTTTCTGTTTTACAGGTGGACACATGGGATCGGTAGGTAGCTTGTGAGCCACTATGGATGTGCTCAAACCAGTCATATCATCGTAGGACCATGCAAAAATATCTTCATACTCTTTCATGGACCGGATGTATTCTTCCTTCTCTGACGATAATAGGTGAATGCTTATACGTGTTTCCTTGACTGTTTAAGAGTCCCCTAAGTTAACTGTCTCAGTCTCGTCCAAATTAGACTTAGGCTTGTTTTTAAAGTTTTCCATTTCTCTGACAATTTCCTCAGGTATCAGGTATTATATTGTCTTCCAGATCCTCTGAATCACTATCCTTATATTGCGTTGTCTCATTACATGTCACAATCATAGGTTTATTTGGATAGGTAATAATAATGTTGTTGAGAGAAAAATGTAAAGAATAACAATGAATACGAAAAATAGCAATACATTAATAAAATCTTGAAAACATTGACAAGTACGTCTCGATGACTCGAGCAATTATTTCAAAACAAAATGCTAAAAATGTCTTAGATGCTCAAAAAATTGCTTTTAAAAATAGTTGATGCTAATTGCCAGGCTACCCAGGAACTCGACGGACACGGGATGATGCAACGGTCCAGTTCTTGAGAACAACTCCTTTAAGGTCTTCCTCCTCCTCCTCCTCCTATACTATCACACTGCAATCCATGTCTTCATCATCGAGAAACAACTTCCTTATGCCAGCTAAGGCTTCATCTTCTTCAGACCCCCACATCATGTCAGTTTGATGAAATGTCTGATGCAAATATGGTACTGGCAATTCCACCGGATAGTAAGGACCACGCCATGGCGGTGACCAATCCTGGTACTCTTGTCAAGTGTATTCGAACCCAAGCCCAAAGGTTGTACTATAACGCTTCGGCTGTACCAGTTTGGTGATCCCTTGGAGATTCTTGCCGAGACCCTTGCCAGGCTCATACCCCGTCCATAACAATATGCTTTCTATCTTGTTGCTCCATCATTTTTCTTTTTCAATTGTGTTGACGCGCTCAATGCGGTGGTATGTTTCTCCACCCATCTTCCTCCTATTCTCGATGACTGGAACAGTCTAATTGGTATAGATGGGATTACTCCCGTCTCCATGGACGATCACCTCCTGATGGTTCCACTCAAACTTCACAG
This sequence comes from Nicotiana attenuata, assembly GCF_001879085.1. Classification (NCBI taxonomy): domain Eukaryota; kingdom Viridiplantae; phylum Streptophyta; class Magnoliopsida; order Solanales; family Solanaceae; genus Nicotiana; species Nicotiana attenuata. Next base: position 11,502,301 of record NC_031999.1, read on the forward strand.
CCTGATGCAGAGTAGAAGCTACAGCCCCAACGACATGTATCCAGGGTCGCCCCGACAATAGATTGTAGGTAGCAGATATATCCAGTACTTGAAACTCAACATCAAACCAGGTTGGGCCCATCTGTAGGCTGAGGTTGATCTCTCCAATTGTGGCCCTTTGATATCCATCAAACGCCTTTACATTCATGCTTCCTGCTCGTATCTCGTGTAGACCTTTACCCAACCTCTTCAGAGTAGTCAGTGGACATATATTGAGACTTGAACCCCCATCTATCACAACCCTAGCGATGAACTTATCTTCGAATTGCACCGTGATATGTAGTACCCTGTTGTGACTTAGTCCTTCCGGTGGCAGCTCGTCTTCATGTAAAGTGATTTTGTGTCTTTCTAATACCTGCCCGACTATGTTGGCCATTTTCCCACTAGTGATGTTGGTGGGTACATAGGCTTCACTCATCACCTTCATCAGGGCATTCCTGTGTGTCTCGGAGTTTTACAGTAGTGATAAAATGGATATCTAAGCAGGAGTTTTGTTCAAATGGTCAACCACGGAGTAGTCTCTCGCTTGCACTTTCCTCCAAAGGTCGTCCGGGCCAGTCTGAATGATAGGCGGTTTAGATGTAGCTTCTTTGCTTGTTTCTCCCAAGTGCTCAGGTGTATAGACCCTGCCAGTTCTAGTCATTCCTTGTGCCGCACCTGTTTCTTCCATTTTTTCTTTTCCTTTCCTCCTTGCTTCCGCGACATAATCCCATGGTATAGCATCAGATTTGTAAGATGGCGTGGGTGCTACCGTCACGGTGAATGGTGTGGTTACCTCAACTTTAAATGGTGCTGGTGCGGTTACCTCGACTTCTACTGGTGCCTGGGTTTGTACCACAATGGGCGTAAGGGTGACTGGAGATGTTTCAGGATCATCCCCCTCCCGAATGAGTCCAATTGACCCTTCCAGATCCCATTCTTCATCGGTCTCTATCACATTTACTCCCTCACCTCTATGATCCGGGAGAGGATTATTACGAACATTGGGCGTAGCCTCCTTTGCTTGTATGACTTTTGTGTCGATTAATGTTTGGATCTTGTCCTTCAGAGTGCGACACTCATCAATGGTATGGCCCTTCATACCTGAGTGATAAGGCACATGTCTTGTTTGGGTTAATCCACTGAGAAGATCAGTTTTCCATAGCAACAACGGGAATAGAAGCGACATAACCAGCAGCCTTCAATCACTCATATAGTTGGTCTATGGGTTCAACAATTGGAGTATATTGTCTGGGTGGTCTGTGGTCTAAATTTGGTCTTGGGTTTTGGTAATTTTAGCAGGCTGGTGATAGTGAGTGGTAATATGCAGGTTGGGTGTTATAAGTGTGGTAGGTGGTAGCAGGTTATTGGTATCTGGGGGGGTGAAGGCTGGTATGTGGGTGGAGGTGTTTGGTATGTGAGAGGAGACTTTGGACCTTGGGCTACCATTACAGCACCCACTTCTTTCTTCTTAGAGATACCCCCTAACTGCAAAGCTTTATTCGTGGCTTGGAGTGCTTCGAAATTTGTCACCATTCCACTCTTGATCCCTTCTTCTATTCTTTCTCCCAGTTTGACGATGTCAGAGAATTTATGATTTTCAATAACCATCAGTCTTTCATAGTATTGCGGGTCTTGAGCTCTGACGAAGAACTTATTCATCTATTCTTCTTCAAGTGATGGCCTTACTGTTACAGCTTCAGATCTCTACCGAGTAGCATATTCAAGGAAAGTTTTAGTTGGTTTCTTCTTGAGATTTTTAATGTAGAAAACGTCCGGTACGTTCTCTGTGTTAAATCTGAATGGATCCATGAAATCTGACGCCATGCTCACCCAATTAAACCACTTCTTCACGTTCTGACTGATGTACTAAGACAAAGCATCTCCAGTGAGGCTCCTCATGAACAGCTTCATACGAATTCATTCATCTTTGCCAACTCCTACAAGTTTCTAACAATATGTTCTTAGATGCACTTTCGGATCACCAATTCTGCCGAACATTTCAAACTTGAGAGGTTTGTAACCCTCCGACAGTTCTACATCTAGTTGAATGCACAAGTCCTCATAATTCAAACCTTCAATGCCCTTGCCACCTTTGACACTCTGAACTCTACCAGTGAGCTTCTTGAGTTCTTCCGCCATGTTCTTGATAAGCAGGTCCTTCTCGGTGGATTCCGGTATATATAGGGTTTGTTGTGGGGTGGGGGGTAAAGGTGGACTCCGAGAATCTGGGCATAAGTGGTGGTCACTGGTTGAGTTTTTGGGATCGGGATTAGGTTGCGGTACATTCTGAGGAGTGTGGTAAGTGGTGGTTTATGGGTATTGAGTTGGATGGTGATGGTGTTGTTGAGGAGTAGGTACCGGTAGAGGGTTATGGTTCAGAGGAGGTGTGGTGTATTGATGGGCTACGAGAGGATTTGGCGGTGGATTTTAGTTCTGTGTGTTTTGGGGAGGTGCCGGGTTTTGGGCATTTGGGTTTTGTTGGTTGATATCAGGGACGTTTAAGGCGAGGGAAAGGTTTGCCAAGTTCTGGACCTGCTCGAGTTCTCCTTATAGCTCCAGTATTTTCTGTTTCAAGTGTAGCACCAATTCGTTCTATGCTGGAGTACTTCGACCATCCGAAGTTTCAACGTTTTCTGCATTGTCTTTTCTGATANTTTTTAAGCAACTTTGTGATGAATTAACGGATGGCGGGACAATGAGTGATGAACCTGTAGAAGTGGTAGCTATGGGTAAGAAGAGTCGTCGTCCCGATCATATACCCGCACTGAAAGCAATTAAGAAAATAAAAAGGAGCCCATTCATTGTTGCCGATATAGAGGCTGCTCTCCACGACGATGTTCATGTTCCTTGCGCAGTGGGGTTCTTAGTGGTTAAGCCGGGTGAAGATCTTGCTTCCAAGTCTGAATATTATATTGAAACATATTTCAGTGAATTCTTTCCTGTCGTGCGATTTTGGTCTCTCGGTGCTAATTTGAAACCTCTACTCTTGTCCTTTCGTGAATGGCGAGGTCATGTACCGCTTCTTCAGCCGAGTAGCAACGGACCGGCAATAGATCAACTACGTCTTCGGAGGCTTTGTGGAGGTAGAGATGCTAGAGGTGGAGGTAAAGGTATTAGAGGTGGAGGTGCAGGTATGGTTCTTGTTAGTGAGTAGAGATGCTTCAGTGTTATTTGTATCCTATTCTGCACTGTGTCTGGTCNATTAATTTCTTTTACTGCATTTTATACAAATATTGAACTTTGAATATTATCTACTAATAAACCTGTCCACACCATAATCTAACCAAAAAAGATAATATATATCAACACTTATTAGAAATATCAACATATTTAGCATCACAAAAGTATTACTTTCATATATAAATGATGGGGCTACTACAAAAATGCTCAAAGCAGATTTAGCAATGTTTCTAGCTGCATACAGTAGCGTCAAACTAAATTTTAACATAAAACATTCACCCTAGCCATTTTAACATCCGCTCCAATCACATAATTACATTGTCATAATTAATTATCTAATTCAATTATAAAGAACTTCAATTGTTGTCACTTGGATTACTGCCATCAGATGATCTTCTTGCACCCATGGGTGATAGGGATCCACTAGCTGCATCTCTGGGCTGCAAACAAAATAAAACAATAAGATATTTATATAACTTGAGTTATTTCTTGAGCACTATAAATATAAGTATAATCCCAGAAACAAGAAAGTGTCACCGGGAATAAAGTACAATCGATCCACTAGAGAAGAGCGGGGAAAGAAGATCTTTAGTTTTTTTATATGAGTATCTCCTGATGCAGAAATAAGTAACTATCTCTTTCCCAATTCTACAATGTCTATGGCTACAAAAAAGAATACTCAAAGAAAGTTAAAAGTGTGTCAGCTCCAATCCAGAATTTAACTTTCGAATTGTCAAGATGAACAACAATGAGTAAGTGACACCGTCAAAGTAGACAGGTAATGCATGTAAGCTGTTTTAAGCTTTGTAAAATGAACCGCACGGTAAAATCCATATTCATCACATAATGTTATGAAATCTTAGTGTTGAAAATCAGTAATTTCTTCAGAAGTGCAGTTGTCAAGCAAAACGAACGAGATTGCAGGACATTCATTTTGCGACATGTTTACTGCTCAAGCTCGCATATAGTTGTGGCCGTACATGTCCAAGATTTTGTTAGGACGAAAGTATGCAGGATTCAACATGGACTATAGAGAAATTTAAAGGCAGCAGGGGCATTGCAGCAAAACAAGTGAGGTTGAATCCAGTGGACAGTGCATCAGTGGTCACTTACTATTAGTCATCACCCCTGACCCCTGGGTCGTCGATGAGTTGAGAAATATGGATAAGATACATTATTTGGACATGTTCAACCAACTAATGGATGCACAATGTCCCTAGCTAGGAATGCCAGCAGCACAGAAATGTATGCTTGTGTAAACACTCACTGCATCTTTTTATCTCAACCAAATGTAGAAGCAGGAAAGGGGCAATCATGCCAGTTTTTTCAGAAATTTTTCTTCCTTAACCAACTAATCCATCAAACTGATAATTTCAGTTCATATCACTCACCCGTGTTTAGATCACTATTTCTTTAAGAATAGAAAATTCTACAAAAATATTTACTAAGGTCATACGGATCAAAAGTCACTTAGCAGTCTAATCAATCTTGTTAAAACTGTAAAATCATTGTTATTAAGACCAGCATTTCCCTAGAAGACAAGGAGACTTTCATCTATTTTGACAGACAAAGCTATAACAGTAAGCAAAAAGGATGCATTAAAGAGATGACTTGCACTTTAACCCCCTAATTTTTTTGAAAGACTCGGGAGCTTGAACTTTACACTGTTTATACTTAGAAGGAAGTTCCGGACACCTTGAAATTGCAAGGAAATTTACTCCAATAATGTTTCAGTCTAGAACAAAATAAAGATCTAATCTCTTGCGAGCTTAACTAAATAGTGCACTAACATTATTAATAGAATAGTAGTAATCACAAGTTTATTTAACGTTGTAGGAGGAGAAGCAAAGAACCCCGCAAATTGTTCCGGTATTGTCCCTTCTTTCATTATCATATATGCCTTGAAAGCATTCATCATTTGTCTGTTGGAATTCGCTATTTCTTTGTAGTTCTCTTGGCTTTGGCTGTGAACAATTTATTGTAGTTCTCTTGGATTTGGTTGTGAGCATTAAACAATTTATTGTAGTTCTCTTAGCAATGATTCAAACATGAAGCATCACTACTTGAAGCATTCATACCACAAAAATGAGGTCTTGCATGTTTAAAAACTTTGCTGGGGATAGCTCCTAATCCTAAGCACCTTACCCTTCCAGAGTGCTCTTTTCCTAGCACTTTACCAACAGCATCATTCGGCGAAACTTCAGACTCATCCACCGTGCTTTGGCTCAAAGAAAGCTCAATTTTTTCCTACATATTGTTTGTCACAACATTAATAAGTAACTAAATGCACACTAAGACAAGCAAAAAAGAGATCTCTATTTCAAGTTCCTAAATATCATATCAAGTTCTTGACGCTAGGATGGAATCATGACGCTGAGGAATTAAAGTTGCTGTTTATGGTTACTATTTTTTCTTACATAATCACGAAGCAGAATTCCAGGGGACTAGAGTCGAGAATGTGAAGAAACAAATGTGACACTATATATGCTATTGCAGTAGTTAAAGTATGTGAAAATACTTGATCTAAGTATGCACATACAAATTATACACTGCCATTGCTACAAAATCACAAGAATATATAAGAATACAATTTGTAACCGTAACAACTGATTAAATTTCTCAACTTATCATATAATCCTTAATTTTTCCACGAGTTGCGACAGTGATCATGAGGTGTCCAGTGAAACTTGGATGTTTGATTGGCAGGGGAGGTCATAAACCTCTTCCAATCATGAATCACTGCTATCAAATCAGCCATTTTAGCACTAATTCTCCAGCAACAGTTGGAGTGAACAGTCACAACGGCCCTAACATCCTTACTGTTTTAATAGCGTAGAAGCTCAGCAAGATAGGTGAGATGGAATAAATTCTCTTTTCCCATAAATGAGACGGAAAGACCAGAAATGAAATGTTAGCTTAAACTAAGATTGTGATCAAGGCTGAAAATATAAAACCTTTTGGTTTCTTTTACACTGAGAAAATGGAATGTTATATCAATAAGATAAACAAGTCATTTCATTCAATCCCCTTCTGGCTAAAAATCTTGAATAGCTAATTTTGCTCATATAATTTGTCTGGTAAAGTTGGCAGTTCTTCTCTTGCTAGAGAAAAAGAAAGGAGAAAGGTGATAGAGCTGAGTCTCTCCTAAGTTAGATCTAATAAATAACTTTCTCAAAGAGAAGAAGAGGAATTTTCAAGAAAGCTGAAGAACTTTCTGTTCCTTGTGATGTTGATGTTGCTATATACATAAATTAGATTTTAGATCCATAAAGGATAAATAACCTTCAACAATAAAAAAATAAGAAGAAACTTACACATATTTTCTTTGCCGCCTCATTCACATATGTTCCATCTTGTTTCTTATGAGTATCAAGATAAAGTTGTGCGCGTCTAGGCCTTCGTCCAGTCTCAGCCATCTATAAATAAAATAACCAACAAAATAACTTAACTGGAATAGTTACATAAGTTAGTTTAATAATTAAAGTAAATTGACATGAATTAACATCTTTCACCATTTCAGCCCTTCTTCTGGAGTTAGGCTTGGAGCCACCTGTATGTGTAAATTTTTGTTTCTTTCGAATTTCGGTATTCTTTCTGCACATTTCCTTACAAAAAAAAATACTTGAAAGTCAATCACATAAATAACTAAATATAATCAAACATACAAGTTGAAGTAATGAAATAAATATCATAGTTGTTTCTTTAAAACGATAATCAACAAATGTAGTCCACTGATCCCGTGGAATCCCAGTCGGAATATTTTCCATAATCTGAGCTTTACTTTTGAGTGGATCTGTGACGACCCAAAGGGTCATCACCTGTTTTCTTATTCATTTCGTGCTTCCGGGGCCTCAAAACCTCATTTAGGATTGCCTTGATTTGCGTGCGCAATCCAGGCACATAGCCGAAAAGCTTAAATATGAATTTTGTGTGAAAAATGCTAAATTTTGATATTAATATGAATATATTTCACTTCGGTCAATATTTTGGGTAAACGGACCCGGACCCGTGATTTGATGGACCCGGAGGGTCCGTAGAAAAATATGGGACTTGGGTGTATGCCCGGAATCGAATTCCGAGGTCCCAAGCCCGAGAAATGAATTTTTGTGTGAAATTATTTTCTGGAAATAATTAAGGAAATTGGAAATGAAATTTGATTAGAAGACTATGGTATCGGGCCCGTATTTCGGTTTTGGCTCCCGATACAAGTCTTATATATGATTTAAGTACTTTCTGTAAAGTTTGGTTGAAAACGGACGTCGTTTAACGTGTTTCGGACTTAAAATGGGAATTTGATGTTTTATGAAAAACTTGGAAGAAATCATGAGTTTCGAGGCTTGATTCGATGTATATGATGTTATTTTGGCGATTTTATCGCACGGATAAGTCCGTAGGATGTTTTTGAGGTCGTGTGCATATTTGGTTTGGAGCCCCGAGGGCTCGGGTGAGTTTTGGATAGGCCACGGCTTGCATTTTTGAACTTTGGAAAAATCTGGTATGCTCAGCTCTGTGATCTTCGCATTTGCGAAGGATCTCTCGCAATTGCGAGCTCGCAAATGCGAGCTCTTCATCGAAATTGCGAAAAATGGGATTTTGACCTGCTGATCGCAAATGCGATCTAACTGTTTGCAATTCCCAAACTGGGCAGTCGCAAATGCGACTTATTTTGTCGCAAATGCGAACTATTGTTCGCAATTCCCAAAGTAGCAGGTCGGGGTTCGCAATTGCGAACCCCAGTTCGCAATTCCCACATCTGAGGCCCAGCATATTTTATACTTAGCTGAATTTGAACTTCATTTTTCATATGTTCTCAAACTCAAACACCCATAGGCGATTTTCCAAGAAATCTTTCTTCTCCAAATCAATTGTAAGTTAATTTCTACTCATTTCTTTCAACCATTAACATCATTTAACATGTTTTCAACTTAAAATCAAAGATTTTCATGGGTGAAATTGGAGGTTTTGGGTAGAACCTAGGTTTTTCTAAAATTGGGGATTTGGACATCAATTTGGAGGTCCGATTTCAAAACAAATCATATATTTGGGTTCGTGGGGGAATGGGTAACCGGGCTTTGGTTCGAACCTCGGGTTTTAACCACGTGGGCCTGGGGGCGATTTTGGAATTTTTTGGCAAAACTTTGAGAAATTCATTTTTATGCATTCAAACTGATTCATTTAGTGTTTATTAAAGTAATTAAGTGACTTATGACTAGATTCGAGCGGATTGGAGGTGGAATCACGGGGTAAAGCTATAGTTGAGGCTTGAGTTGAGTTCAAAGCATCGAGGTAAGTGTTTGTTTTAACCCTAGCTTGAGGGAATAGGAGTTGAGTCTTATTTGCTACTTGCTAATTGTCGGGTACGATGTATAGGCATGGTGACGAGTATCTATACATTGGTGTCTAGCATGACCGTGAGTCCTTATTTTGCGAATAGTTGGGATTTGTTATATCTTCCATGTTTAATTGATGACTTCTATATGTCGTAAAGATCTTGTGAAAGAAATTGTGATCTTTGAACTTCATGGAGCGTTGGTTCGAGTTGAAATACAAATTGTGAAGGTATATGAGATAAGTAAATCTTTGGAGCATTGGCTCGAGTGATAATGTGAACTATGAGATGAAAGTGCAAGAAAGAGAAAGAGTTATTGATATTTTCCCTTGCTGGGACGTTGTGATTATTGATGTTGTACCCTTGCTGGGTTTTAATTGTTTGTTTGTGTTCCCTTGCCGGGATTTTTATTATTGTTTATTTATTCCCTTGCCCTTGTTAGTGATTGTTGATTGTGTGAGGAAGAGTGTTAAAGCACGAAGGGTGATGCCGTGCATTGTTTGTTTTCTTGTGAGGAAAGAGTGTAAAGCACGAAGGGTGATGTCGTGCACTGTTTGCTTATTGTGAGGAAAAGAGAGTAAAGCACGAAGGGTGATGCCATGCCGCATGATGTACCATTCCGTGCCAATTCTATTGATTATATGTGAGGAAAGAGAGTAAAAGCAGGGTGATGCCGTGCACATTTTTATGATATCATTGCTTGGTGAGGATGAGAGTAAAAGCACGAAGGGTGATGCCGTGCACTTGTTGCAGTTTGCTGTGATTTCTTGTTGTTATCAGTTCAAGTGCATTACTTGTCTTATTCCATTATTTCACGTTCGCATTTCCCTTTATCGTGTTACTTGTTATTATTGAACCAAGGTGTCCTTGCGCAACGTTATGTCTTGAATTTATGCCTTAATTGTTACATGATTATGTGACCTAATTGCTACGTGACATTCAACATATTAATTACTAAATTACCTAATTGCCCCCTTATAATCCATAATTAATTGCTATTTGTCATTATTTGTTTTCCTTAGTAAATCATAAATTTTGTGTACTTATTGTCTTATGAACTCGTATTAATTGTTGCGTTTGTTAGAGTAAATTTTCTTTTAGAGGAACTGTAGATTTATTGAAATGGGAGCGGGTGGTACGCCTACCACAAGTGATATTGAAATGGGAGCGGGTGGTACGCCTACCACAAGTGATATTAAAATGGGAGCGGGTGGTACGCCTACCACGAGTGATATTGAAATGGGAGCGGGTGGTACGCCTACCACGAGATATTGAGAATTGGGATCGGGTTGCACGCCTCAAGATGAATTGAATATGAAAGTTGCCTTATCTCTTCATTTACTGCTAGAAATTAAATTGTAGATGTATGCTTTATTATTCCTGAAATTCTATTTCTAACTGTTGCCCCTGAAGCATGCTCCCTTCCCCATCTTAAATTGTTATTTTCTTGCTACTTTTCCGTTGTACTTGTATATATATCTGCACAGGTTTATTTGGTGGTCTGGTCCTAGCCTCGTCACTACTTCGTCGGGGTTAGGCTAGGCACTTACCAGCACATGGGGTCGGTTGTGCTGATACTACACTCTGTGCTATTTTGCACAGATCCCAGGCTTCAGACAGCAGCAGCAATAGAGTGGGAGCAGGCTTTCAATCCAGTGAGACCCGAGGTAGCCTTGCAGGCGTTCGCAGGCCCTGGCGTCTCCCTTCATCTATATTCCTGTTTCTTTCATGTAATTCTGGAGACAGTGTCGAGTTTATTTCTTTCAGACCTTAATGTGTAGTATTCTTAGACCGTCTGTGAAACTGTGACACCAGTCTTGGGTAGAGGCCTTGGTTGAAATTTTCCGCAATTCTATTCAGTTTTCTATAATATTGAGACTTCCGCTTATTATTTAATTTCGTTGCTTTTGTATTATTGCCGATAATTGTTAAAAGGAATTATGTTATTAATGAAAAAGTAATTAAATTTGGCTTGCCTAGCTCCCATTAGTAGGGTATGACAAAGGCGATATGACTTACTCTGCCCATAACGCTCATGAAGGAATTCAAATGGGATGTATGACTTCTTCAAACAAAGCAACTCATCATTTTCTTGAAACCTAGCATTTTTAGAAAACCGTGAGGGGTGCGATTCTTTGGAACTGATAACCTTGGACTATCTCATGGCATCTTTGTGAAGCCTCCTATTTCTTCTAGGAGAGGAGTCATTTCTATGTCACCAAAGCGGAAGACGGCCCTTTTCTCATCCCAAAACATAGTGGCGGCCTCAATCAATACTCTATTCGGTCAGATGTCTAGTAAGGACGGTAAATTACCAATGACTCTATTCACGTGATTCTTGTCGCTAGGCGTGAGATTTTTCCACCAATCAAGTAGCAGGGGTGGAATATTTTGGACCATGCCGAACCTGGGGACTTCGTGCTTCATTTTCTGCAAACAAATAAGGTTAGCCCTTTCCCCCTCCAGATTCGACTATTCACACAATAATGATCAATATATTGGCATATTTTCTCTAAGTAATACACATAACATGACGGTGTCCATTGGGATTGTGGAAATCCCGTCGGACTTTGGACTAGGCTTATCTTAGCGGCTATCACGTTAACAACGTTCCAACCCGTACAAGATTTAACATGATGCATGTACATTTGATATTGGAGTAAGGTTTCTAGAATGGCCTAGACTGGTACTCTCAAGTGGACAACTTGAGAGGGAAAGGCACGGAACCATCAACTGCACCGCTAATCGACTAGTGTACCGCAAATAAGCCTTTTCGATTTAAATAAGGTAATTTTAGAAGAGCGCGGGCACTCATCAAGCGCCGCTATGTTGATAAATGGCACGAGTTGAGTATGATGTGGAGCATGCTTTATGAAGAGATAATAACACGTTGTCAAGTATGATAAATATGTAAAAAGTGGTAAATACAATACTAAAGTAAAACATGAAAAATATAAAAGAAAGACAAAGGAAGAAGTTAGTTCGTGGAATATACGCGAGAATGTAATAAAGCAACAAGGGAGTAGGGACGGGAGATGCATGATATAGTAGTCTTTAAACAAATGAAGAGCAGTTATAGCAAATAGGGGTGAATAGGAAAGGGTTGTGCATGCTATAATGGATTTAAACAAATAAGGGTGAATAGGGAAAGGGGTGTGCATGTAGTAGTTGTTGATACCCAATTTTTCCCATAATATTTTCAAAACTATGCTTTGGCATCAACCAATATTTTTTTTATACAATTTTTGCATTTTTAAAACATTTTAATTAATTTATCCCAGCATTTGTTTTATAAAACAATCACTGATTGCATCACAAAATAATTTTATAATAATTTTTATGGCTTAATTTTATCATTTGCATTTGTACTAAGTTTCAATTATTGCACAAATAGCCACATTTGTATTTTTAGGATGCAATTGCAATTACTTTGCAATTATAGCCTATGCATGCGTTATTACATTATTTTACCAGAAAATAGCCTTTTACATTTCTAAAATATTAAATAATTATTTTAAATATTTCCAGGCATGAAAATCATTTTTTACAGCCCATTAATTATTTTTTAAAAATCGTTTTATCAATTAAAAAGGGTATTTAACAAATAGCCCCTTTTTATTTTGGACCTAGCCTATTAAATTAGCCCAATTTAAACCCCCCCGATCCCAATCGGGCCTAAAAACTACCCAGCCCAAATCCAGCACTCACCCGACCCACTTCTTGCCAAATCCTGGTCGTTGATAATTAAACCTAGATCTAACCCCCAAATTCTCCCTTCCATAATTAAACCTAGATCTAACCCCCTAAACCCTCTCATTTCTCTCCGTCACCCGCCATCATCATCTCCCTCTTCTCTCAAAACACTCTCGACCTAACCCTAGTTCTAACACGCCGTCACCAGCGTAAATCTTCTCTTTATGAATCTTCCATGGCTTCCCCGGCCAGTCTTGGCCTTCTACACGCCATGGCTCCTTGATTTTCTGGATCCTTGAGAAGATCTCAAAGAACCTAGTTGGTTCTGGTTTGAAACTTTGCTCGTTAGCCTATGTCAGTCCATGGTTCGACTGTGAGTGAGAACTTCTTGTTATTTTGTTACGAATCTATGAGTTTTCGACCTATTCTCTCATCTCTTCTATTTTCTTTTCTGAAAACCCTACTTCACTGTTGTCAACTCTTCTCAGATCTTCATAGATCTGAGATGATTTGGGTATTATCAAGTGTTTTCCTCCAAAAACCCCTTTACTTTAATTGATTATCTCGCTTTTTAATCATTCTTCATAAACTAGGGTTTATCCCGAACTATTTTCAAATATTCTTCTAAGTTATTAATGTTTAATAAGATGTTTCTTCTTCACATCGACTGATTTTTGCATGAGCGTTCAAACCCTAGTTGATTCTATATGCTGATTTTTCCAGTCTTTGCTTCGATTTTAAGTCTTTCAGCGTTACCAATCGCATTAACTCATCATGTATTTTTGACTTACACGATTTTCCTTTGTCAAATCCAGTATTCTATAATTTTTACCCTAATTGAGCCCTATTAGGGTTCGAATCTTGCTTTCCGACTAATTTCTATATTTTTTTGTGAGGTCTTTACTTAGTTTATTTTCTATTTATGGGAGTTGGTATATTCTTTTCAGAAATCATTGTTACTTTGAAATTTGGCTGATTGATTTGCTCTGTTAGAGATTTGTATGGGTAAGTCTTGCCTGATTCCCTGTTTACGGCCTTAATTAGTCATTCTTGCCTCATTTGATTACCTGTATATTTATTAATTCCTTTACATGATTCTTCCCTTAATTAGACCCCTGATTATTTTTATTCTGAACTCCTTTATTTGGTTTGATTTGAGCTTCTTTCCTTAATTAGACTCCTTATTATTACTGTTTAGCTGATTGCCTTCAATTAAGGGAGGTTTAATTTGAACCCTTATGTGATTGGATTCTATAACTTCCTTAATTGACTGAAGTTGATTCTTTTACCTTATTTACTCTACTCTCGAGCTACTATATAAAATCGCTTATTTTGACTTCTTAAACACGAAGACTAGTTCCTCCACACTCTCACACTCACAAAAGCTCTCTATTCTCTTCTGTTACTTGCAATTCTCACTAATCCGACCGGCTGTAAGCCAAGGCTGGATATTTGCACCATCTCTGCTCTATACTCTGTATTCTCTCTTTGACTGGTATGTCCTGATTCAATTCACATTCCAAAACTATGTGTTTCTTTGTTGCTGTAGTTCATTAGTTGTGATTTTCAGTTCTATTAACTATTCTACTGTCATATGCTCAATGTGTAACCAACATGCTTAGATTACACTGCCTAATTACTGTATCACTCAGCATGTTTAAGTTTGTTATGTTAAAAGCTATAACTAGTATACTGTTTAGCATGCCCAATCCTGCTTTAGATATTTGCATGAATCCTATTGGTTCACTAGTATGTCCAAGCTACATTGTTTGCTTACTGTCTCACCCAGCATGTCTACATCCTGCTTGCTCTGTATGTGGTTAGTATTTCTAAACTTTGAATGCCTCGTGAAATGCCTGCCTAGTTTGTTTATTTAAGTCTTACCTATTCTAGTTTGACTAACGAGATCCTGTTAAGGCATCTAGCCCTACAAAGTATTCTGATTGTGTGCCTAAGACTTATGTGTTATCAATATGTCTTTATTGTAATCTTTGTAACTAACTTGTCAATTCCACAACCTTATTTGTATATCTGTTTGCTTATACCCTAGGCTGTATTCTATGTGTCCCCCAATCTCTCTCTCCCTCTATGAAGAGTCTGCTTGCCCAAAATATTTCTGAAACTGTGTGTTCTGTGACTTGCTCTCTGACCTCAAAATGTTCTTCATGTTTCCTCAAACTGTTTTCCACCCTAACTAGTACTGATTTCAGAAAATCTTTTACTCCTAAGGCCCCTTTGCTACTGTTTACCAAACTCTTTCAAGTCATTATGCACTCTCACTTACTCTTAGTTCATTTCCTGCCCCTCTGGTATGTGTACTGCTTTGAGACCCTTGAGATCTCTCTGAACTCTGGCATATCAGGGCTGGTACTTCCACACTTCACATAAGTTAGTTCTTATTTGAGAAAGGTCTGGGTGTGAGCACTGCCCAGGATCCTTGAGGTCCTTAGGGAACTCTGACGCACCTAGACATGAATTGGGCTATGGAACTTTGGGCACTTGAGACTACTGAAGGCTTGGAAACTACTTTAAGCCTACTTCAGGCTCCCTACAGATTAATGTATATTTTTATGTAATTTATTCAGTTCTTGGTCTGTAATAATCTTTGTAAATAGATATTGGGGAAATTAGTAAACTGGGAGGGATTATTATTATACACATTTTGTTGGGGAATGGGTAGATACCCTGCCTATAGGATTTTAAAAGAATGCTTATATTCTTAGAAACCATGCCTGTAGGACGTTACAATATGTTGTCTATATATCATGCCTATAAGTTGTTACAATGTTTGTTCACTTAGACATCATGTCAATAGGATTCAAAAAACAATCCTGCATCCTAATAATGTGCCTGTAAATTTGCTGCAATGTTCAATTAGATATCATGCCTATAGGGTGTAAAGTAACTGAGGTTCAGTTCCCATTACAGCATGTATTCAAATTGCATCTCCTTAGAAATCATGCCTATAGGATTTAAAATCAGCTTTAATAGAAATCATGCCTATAATTCACATAGTCTAAATTCTGCGGGACCCACGTTGTGGAACGAGAAGCATGCCTAACACCTAAAAGCAGGTTAGTTAGACTTAAAATCACTGTAATGCAAACTGGTTCATCAGTTAATTAACTGACCTAAGCACCATAAACCTGTGTTAATTAACATCACTAGAAAGCATGCCTATAGGATCCAAATTGCCCGTTTAAAATTGTTTACTGTTTTACCGCATTCCTGATCAATGATTAGATACCATGCTCATAGGACATCACTATTATACGCCTAGGCAAGCCCGTAGGGCGACTAAAATTCTGCAATTGTAAAATTACGCCTTGTCATTTGTGACTGCTCATATTCAACAGGTCTAAAATCAGTAGGCAAACTGAATAGGTCTTTGACACTTTGGTCTTAACTCCATACTGCATATTTTTTGCTCACCTAGATGTCTTGTTCTAGAGTTCCTCTTAAATATCTGAAAACTGTTGTTTGAGACGTGCACTTACTTGTTCTGTTTGTGGAGGTAAAATGTGAGCCTTTAATTGTTCCCTCTTTAATGAAGTCCTAATTGTTTTTGGTTGACGCCAAGATTTTTCTCCTTCAAGTACCTTAGGATGGTCTACCTAAATTAGAGGTCCTAAATACCTCCAGGGCCACAAGGAAGGGACAGGTAGTGCACGCATAGGATATATTTCAAGGTTGCTAGAACGCTTTAGGCTATGACCAAGGGGAGGGAATTGGGTAGTAAGGATATGATGACTATGCGCTAATGTTACGTGTAGCCCCTCATTGAGGAGTGATTACCGGGCATTGTGTGGGTATGATCCTGTAGGCTAATCAACCTAGGACTCCCCTTTCCCAATTCCTATGTGTTTTAAATGAACTTCCTTTTCTTTACGTATATATATGGGCAAATTGTTCAAACCTCTCCCTTGCTCCCATTACCTGAATCATACATGTGTTTAGAATGTAAAAACATGCCTTTATTTGAGAATATGTGTTGAAATTGTTTGTTAAAGGACTGATTCACATAGTTTAAGTTTGGCTGGGACCCACCATTGTGGACCGTGAGGGGTGCCTAACACCTTCCCCTCGAGGTTATTTCGAGCCCTTACCCTAATATCTGGTAATGTAAACTGGTTCATGAGTTAACCTCTCTAGGTGCCTTAACGCACCATAATCCGTTAGGTGGCGACTCTTCAAATACCCAAATCCCAAAAGGAAACGAGTCGATTCCCATGAGTGTCGAAACCCGGACTTTCTCCGGGAGGAGAAAAAAAAGGGGGCGCAACAATAGCAACTTTAAACAAACAAATATGGAAAAAGGATGCGCATTTTATATCAAGGAAGATAATCCACATAATCCAAGTTCATTATGGTAGGAGCCTAAGTATATCCCCAACAGAGTCGCCATGTTATCGCGCCCCGTTTTCTCGCGAAAGCGGGTTTCAACGTCATGAACAACTCCTTTGGATGAGAAATAGAGTACTAAAAGGAGAAGAGTCTCCACCTAATGGTTTTTGAGGTGTGTTAGGGCACCTATTATGCAGATAACTCTATTTGACTAGTCAACGCCACCAAAGATCGGGTAAGGGCTTAAATTACCTCGAAGAGAAGGTGTTAGGCACTCTTCGAGGTCCACAATTGTGGGTCCCGGCCAAACTTAAGATTATGTGGATTACATAGACGAAGTGATCAAATAAACAAAGGGAATATAAAGGTGAAAGAATTTCATTACAACACGATTAGTGCAGGTCTTAGTACGAATATAGGGATACAACTATTTAGATCTAATAACAACATATAAAGGAGGGGGGTCCTAAGTTTTTTAGCCTAAAGGATCACCCCGTGCAACATAAATAATACTTCATAACTCCCTTGAGGTAGGGAGTTACTCATATTATTCAGCGAGCACAGACTATCATCTCCTGCTACCCGATTACTATGTTAAAGTTGTTTACCTAAAAGCGCTCTAATTCAATTCTAAGTCGTGCACTACCCGTCCCATACCTATGGTCCAGGATGTATTGGACCTATATTTGGGTGGTTCTAAACCTTACTTAGGCTTCTCAAAAATGTTAAAACAAGGCGACATACAAAAATAAATTGGACTTCGAATACGGGCAATTAAGGGCTCAAGTTAGCCTACACACTTCAGCAACAAATGCACGCGAAACAGGTTTTCATGTTAGGCAGTTTCAGAATTGAGAACCTTATGCCCTATAGACATGATTTCTATGTGACTTTGGATTAAAACATACAGGCAGTTTTCGATGCAAGGCGCTGCTTATCGACAAGATTATACAGTTGTTGCATGCTGATTATTGAGATTACAGGTTTCCAGTTATTAAACCTATAGATGTTGTGTCTAAGTGATGTACGCACTAAGCAACAGTGAAATCTATTGGGAAAAGCCCAGAATTATTCATGCTTTTTGACATGGGCATAAATAAGCAGTAAACAGTGTTTGAGAAGTTTGACATTAACATTTTAGAGTGAGTTGTTATACCCTATAGGCAGGATCTCTAACAATTGGCGCTTGGAACCAATTTTATTGTTATACTTAGCCTCTATAGACATGTTTTCTAGGTGAACAGCGCGATACAGTAGCAAATGAAATGATTAAAATCCTATAGGCATGATTTCTAGTGAATATGATGCGAATTGAAAGAAAGTTCAGTGGTATTTGTTTCCTATAGGCAGGTTTTCTAGTAACACACAACAATAGGAATAATTGAAGCCTTTGAACTCATGTTTTGCTAGTAGACGAGTAGTGTGAGTGTGTGCTTCTCCTAATGACATGATTTCTATAGTGCACATAGAAATGAAATGGCATATATAGCAAGTAAGTCATTGAATCCTATAGGCATGTTTTCTACCTTTTCATGCAAACATTAAGTATACCCGTTTCCCCATTTTACTAACACCCCAATTGTTTATTACAGAGTTATTACAGACCCAATGATAAATATAATTACAAATATTGTACAAGTAATAACAGTAGGCCCATAGCAGGCCCAAAAGGAAACACTACAACAAAAATGGGCTTTAGCGGCAATCATAATAGCCGCTATATGTTTTACCGACCATTAGTCTTTTGCCGCTGAAGCCGGAGTCGGCAAAGCCTTTAGTGGTTGTTCTCACAAAAGCTGGTAAAAGGTATGGTTTATTGCCGCTAAAAATTATTATCTCTACCGGTAATTTTTTGTGGCAATCATATTGGCTACTAAATCTAATCCAAAACGGCTATTATACTTCTTTGGCATCCATTTTTATAGCCGCTAAATTAAAAAATAATTGCCGCTAAAAGTCCACATCTTTAATGACAATTAAAATGGCCATAGTATCTCTTCTGAAAACATCTTAGTTTGTCCTTTTAGCGTCCATTGTAATGGCTAAAATGTTTAACAAAATTGCCGCTAAAAGTCAATCTTTAACGGCAATTGTTTTCTAGAAATTATAACGGCTGCAATATTCCTTGTGAAAACACCTTAATTTGCCCTTTTATCGTCCATTTTTTAGTTGGTATACCCAACTGCATTAGTGCTAAAAGTAACAAGCGGTAATAACAATAGTTTAGTCACCATTAATAATAGTTACTACATTCATCCAGAATGTGACCCAAATAATAAATTATATTAATATTAATTAAAAATATAATATATCTCATTAAATCTTAACAAACAAAAGGAAGTACTAATCAAAAATGTCAATGTCACAGTAACTTAAAACATGATCTTATATTATTTGGTTTAAATAGCTAATGTCATTATATAACTAATCTAGGTGAATGATGGTCTTCAAATGATTTCCACAACTTTTCATCAATTTGAAATCTTCCACCCGCTAAATTATCGAACATCAAACTGTATGACCTGAAATTATAAAATAATGGTGCCAAAGGACAAAATATAATATGAAAAAATATCTTGAAGATTCCATTACTATTAGATTTTTTGTCGGCCAACTCCCTCACCCAATATCTATAAGCTGAAAAAACTATATCGATTGATAGAGGAACAAAATGGATGTGCAAACGATTAAGGTTTTCTCATTTGAGCTGGGAGAAGGATGTGCCCTGGTTATAGCTTGGGGCTTAAGGTGATTCAAGCTAGATTAGCTAATCTTATACATGGATTTAAATTGTCATTGCTTAATATGACTCCCCAGGACCTCAACATGGATGAGATTTTTGGGCTCTCCACACCTAAAAAGTTTCCATTTGTTGTTGTGATTGAGCCAAGACATTCACCAAAACTTTACTATGTTTGATTTAGTACTTCTATGGTTCCATCAAGATAGACTTTGTGTTCTGTTTGAACTCGTGCTCTAAATCTTTTGTAATGGTATCGTCTACTTATCCATTTTAAATCTTGTATCTTTTTCATCCATGCTGAGGTCCTTAGGAGTCATATTATCAGGCAATGACCATTTAAATCCATGAATAAGATTAGCTAAGCTAGCTTGAATCCATGTATAAGTTTATTATTTACTTATCCATCTTAAATCTTGTATCTTTTATAAGAAATCTTACAATTGTATTTCAAGACTCTTCATCTAATGGTCTACCATCCTTACGTTTTGTATGAGTTAATATATAAACTATTGCACGTGTAAGCTATATATAATGTACCTGCAGAAAAAATGTCGTTGCAGAAATTCACGCATCACTGTTGTATAGATAAATTTAAATATATACTTTCTTAATCATCAATTAATGTACCTCTTTATGACTTCAATTAGGGAACAACCAATCACCTTAGTAACTATGAGTCTGTGCGGAGCTTGATGAGGTAATCCATAATCGCGATCGGCTCGAGCATGTGGTGGCGGCGATTTGCTTTACTCAGAAAATGATGAAGGGGAATTAACTCCAACCCTAGATATAAAAAATCACGTTAACAACTGTGAGTCTGTGAAGGAAAATAATTAAGTTAGAATACAAATTTTTATGTCTTTCTTGATAGTTTCTTGTCACGACCCTAACCCCGAACCCGGTCATGATGGCGCCTCTCGTGAAGACAAGGCCAGCCGACACTTCCCATTTCCAATTTTCAACAGATAAGCATTTAAGAACAGTTTAAACATGATAGAATAAATCCGAAACAGTCGAAAATAAGATAAATACGTGGAAGAATCACCCATACACAGCCCTAACCGGGGTGTCACTAGTCATGAGCATCTAAAAGTCATAATAGAATTCTGATAAATCCATAACTAGTACAATGTCTGAAAGGAAATAGAGACAGTTGATACCCAATTTTTTCCTATATATTTTTAATATACAAAATACTTTCAAAATAGCATATGTATGCGTATATAAGCATATCCAAGGGTTTTATTATTTTTCCATATTTTTAAAAGTTTTCTAATTGATTTATTTCCCCTTCTTTTATCCATAAAATCTCAATAATTATTTCTAAAATTATTATTTTTGATAATTCATCTATTGAATTTTTATATCTCTACTAAAATATAGCTAACATAATTTTTGCACATTTTTACAAATTTATTTAGTATGTCTAAAGCTAAATTGCATATAATTGCAATATTAGCCTCTTGTAAGGTTTAATTGTGTTTATAATCATAAAATTAACTCCCATATTTTTAATTTGATAATTATGTACTATTAATCATTTTAATACCTTTAATTTATTTTCAGAAATTATTCTACTATTTTTGTAAAATAAACAAAGGAAAAAGGGCTATTTAAATGCTAGCCCCGTTTATTTCAATTTTAGCCTTATTTGAATCCCCAATTGGACCCAATTCTTAACCCAATTACCCAGCCCAAATCCTAATCTACCTGACCCACGACCCAATTAAATAACCCGCCCGAATTCCCTTTTAATCCTAGCCGTTGATCACCTAGATCAACGGCTCACATCAGCCCTTTCCTTTTTAATTCCCAATTACCCCCTAAACCTAATCATTTCTCGCCTGTAGCCGCCTTTGAACCCCCCTCTCCCAATTCTCTCTCAAGCTCTCTCTCAAACCCTAGCCGCCGCCTTCAATCACCACCTGAAAAGCTCCCAAATCCATGGCTTCCAAAGCCATAGAAACTCTATACCCGCCTCCCTTGGCCTCTATGTGTTCGAGTTCTATGATTTCCAGGGCCAGACCTTGGAGAAGCTTGGCCCAGATTTTGGTCGATCCAGTTTTTATGGATGTCTCCGGTCATCTTCAACCTTGCTCCGGCCAGCCATGGCTATTCAAGCCTGACTCTTGGATTCTCCTGCTTAGACCAATGATTTTCCAAGCCTTTCTCACCACTTGGGTTCTTCTGAAACCCTAACCTTTGAGGTTCTTCCGATTCTTTTAAATCTGTTTTAGATCTGTGTTTACTCTAAGCTTCTGAACGTTTTCTCAAGGTTTTCTTTCAAAACTTTACCTTCAAAACCTTTATCTTTTCTGATTTAGGGTTTTTGTTAAATTATTTCGAAGCTTTTCTGATTTTTAACATGTTCTACTATGTTTCTTTATGTTGTTCTTCTACTGTGTTTCTTTATGTTGTTCTTCTACTGTGTTTCTTTATGTTGGTCTTCTACTGTGTTTCTTTATGTTGCTCTTCTAACCGGAGTGTGCATATCAAAAGTCTTAGTTACTTTTTGAGATTTCTGAATTTGTTTTGTTAGTATTTTTTGCCTGATTTACTTGTTTTCATCTCTATACTCGATTGATGGGGAAAACCCTAAAATTTGGGAGTTCATTCGAGTTCTGAGATTATTTGCTATGTGTTTTACTTGTTCGTCCTACTCNTATACTACTATTAGTTCAGAGTTTTTAAAACTTAAAGACAGCGATTGGAGTTTAGTAGAGAGAGAGAAGAAGAGAAGAAGAAGAAGAAGAAGAAGAAGAAAAAGAAGAAGAAGAAGAAGAAGAAGAAGAAGAAGAAGAGAAGAAGAAAGTGTACATATAGCATCTACAGTCCAATGTTGCATCGACTCACGTTGAATACACTTTCTGGATGGTGCAGGGTGTGATGCGACCTGAACTGATGAAGTCGGCTGCGATACGTCCTGAATTGATGAAGTCGGCTGCGATACGGCCTGAAAGGACGAAGTCGGTTGTGATGCGGACTGAAAGGACGAAGTCGGCTGTGATGCGGACTGAAAGGACGAAGTCGGCTGTGATGCGGACTGAACCAACGGAGCCAATTGTGATGCGGCCTGAACTGATGAACCGAACTGTGATGTGGCCTGAACCGATGAATCTAGCTTTGTTGTTGCCAGAACTGACGAACCGAACTGTAATGGAACAGACGAAGCCGACTTTGTTGTTGCTTGAACTGACGGGGCTGGTTGTGCATTCCCCTGAATTGACTTTTGCAAGTTCTACTAACGCTTGGTCTTCGGCATATCTGTAATTCACAAAAGATAAGTAAATTAAATAAATGTTGATATAAACTAATCGAAACATCCATTCAGATTAAGTGATACAAACAAAAATCTTAATATGATATAGATTCATGTCAAACCAACTTACAATAACAGAAATGCCTAATTATATATCAAGACTCACTTACTTGCATATATTAAAGATATTCATACAAGTTGTAACAGCAAATACAAGTTATTTATGATTGCATAACAGAAAAGAAACTACACACATAAACAAAATTCTGTTATACATATGACATAACATTGAATTGTCATATATGAAACAAAACTTCACTGAGCAAACAAGAATACAGTCTTAAGGCACTGCTATTGATATCATTTATCAAAAACACACAACTAAAATAAAAAGGCATCGCCTATATCTATCCAGACATATGCTCCTCTATTGCAATTTGGATATTTTCTTAATCAACATCAAAAAATTGTTCAAATTCTTGTTGCTGGTATGGCTCGTTCTCATATACTTCTTCTTCATCAACCTCTCCCAGATCAACTTCTCCCATGTCAAATAAATCTCTTGGCTTTAGATGTACAGCCACACTCCACCCTTCATCATTTTCATCATCAACATAGTAAACCATATTTGCTTGAGATGCTTCAATGTAAGGATCATGATCCTCGCGATCACTGGTGTGAATCAATTTAGAAAAATTGACACAATTAAAATTCCAAACATCTCTTTTGAACCCCCTATCCCGAGTAGTGTCAGCCTACAGGCATTTGAAGAGCACAACCTTGAACCAGCCATAATAATTAAGTTCAATAATATCCTCCAGCTTGTCACGACCCAAAATCCACTAAGGGTCGTGATGGCGCTGGACACCATTGTCAGGAAAGCCAACAACTAATAACTAGAAACTTCTTGTTTTAAACTTAAGGGAATCGTTCCTTTTATACATTTAGACAAAAAGTAATGGAATTCATTGAAATAAGAATAATGTCTTTAACCAAGTAGATATTTAACAATCCTACAACCATCCCAGAACCCGGTGTCACAAGTGCATGAGCATCTACTGATAAGGAAATAAAATACAACATCCGTCCGGAATACAGTGGACATGAAATAAATGCAATGTACTGAAAAGGGCTATACTAGCTGCGGGCCGCCTCAAATAATGAATCTCACCTAGCCCCCAAATCATCCGTGCTGCTACGCCCAGTAGGCCACAAGAGTCACATATACCTGTGCAACAGAAATGCACAGAAGTGTAGTATGAGTACGAAAACAACGTGTACTCAATGAGTATCCCGCCTAACATCGAAGAAGTAGAGACGAGATGGTCGACCTCGACACTTACTAATGGTCCAAAAGTGAGGTCAGTAATACATTAAATTATGGATTTCTATAAACATGAATTTAGTCCAAATAGAGAGAAACAAGTAGACAATTAATTCTCTCATAGGAAGTTTCCAAAAATCCTTTCATAATTATCCAAATACTTTCAAGCCATGAAGAGGAAATAATAACTTAATTAAGTTCAGGGCAGCAATACAAGCATGCGCATATCATGCCGAGGCGACAGCCCTATCCAACAGAAATGTAAACTGTGCACTTGCTGAGGGTCGATGGCGCGCCTATAGATGCATCTATTATCCCACTCGCGAACTAACCTGCGACGCGGTCAACATAAAATAAACACACACCCTGCTCGCGAATCATGCATGCGACGCAGGTACACATAGAGGTACATGCTCAAACAATCAATCAAGAATTATCAGGGGACATTATCCAAATTAAACAAATCTTCTTTTAACAATTCGAGAAAATTGACGTTTAATCCCTTTTTAAATTCATTTACTAATCCAAGGTGATTTAAGCAATTCAAGCTATCAAAGGGGTTAATAAATAATCCAAGCATAACATGCTGTGGGTCCTAACTACCCGGACAATAGCATAATAGTAGCTACGCACGGACTCTCGTCACCTCGTGCATACGTAGCCCCCGCAATTAGGAGCACATAAGCAATTATTTAACCTATGGGGACAATTCCCTCTTACAAGGTTAGAAAGGAGACTCACCTCGCTCAGAAGGTCCATAACCGGCATTCCATGCCCTTCCGAAGACTCTAGTTGATGCACAACGCTCCAAAGCTAGCCAACGGTTACGCAAATCCATTAATATATGCTCAATTAATCATTACAATCTAATTTATAGAAGTTCCTAACTCCGATCGAAAAGTTGCCCAAAACGCCCTCGGGCCCACGTGCCCGGAATCTGAAATTTTTCGAAGATAAAAATTACCCATGACCTTAGGAACTCAAATATATAATTTTCACTAAATTCCATACTCAAAATCGTGGTTGAATTCGAAGAAATGCCAATTTCTAGGTTTTCCACCAAAACCTAAATTTTTTCATAATTTCCTTGCCTAAATCCATGTATAAACTTGGTATTTAACTCAAAGCTAGCATAAATTACTTACCTCATGATGAGTGCCGAAAATGGCACTTCAAAGCTGCTCACCATCGACTCCAATGGAAGAAAATGGGGTTGAAATGAACCCAACCCCAAATTTTAAAGACCTCACTGCCTCAGCTGTTTCCGCACCTGCGGTCCCTTGACCGATTCTGCGGTTCCGCAGGTGCTGTTAAAATGCCGCATTTGCGATCCTCCCTAGGCCGCCCTCTTTCGCTTCTGTGATATGCCTTCCGCAGATGCGGTCCCGCTTCTGCGGAACTCTGACCGCATCTGCGGTCCACTCCAAGCCGCTCGCTTCCGCTTCTGCGACCACCTTTCCGCAGATGCGGTCCCGCTTCTGCGGAACCTCGACCGCATCTGCGGTCCTCGAGCCCTTGACCAAAAATTGCTTCTGCGGCTCCCTTTCTGATTCTGCGGGGCCGCTTCTACGGTTAACCCACCGCAGAAGCGAAAATACCAGCAACCAGATCCTTCAGCTGTCTAAAAATCCCAATTTCGATCCGTTAACCATCCGAAATCCACCCGAGGCCCCCGAGACCCCAACCAAACATACCAACCAATCCCAAAACACAATACAGACTCGCTTGAGGCCTCAAATCACATCAAACAACGCTAAAATCATGAATCGACCTCCAATCCAAACTTAATGAACTTCAAAAATTCAAACTTCTATTTCCGATGTTTAAACCTATCAAATCACGTCCGATTGACCTCAAATTTTGCATACAAGTCATATTCGACATTACGGACCTACTCCAACTTTAGGAATTGGATTCCGACCCCGATATCAAAAAGTCCACCTCCGGTCAAACTTCTCAAAAAACCTTAAAATTTCTATCTTTAGCCAGATGGTTCCAAAATGACCCACGGACCTCCGAATTCACTTCCGATCGCGCCCCCAACTCCGGAATCACCATACGGAGCTATTCACAGTCACAGAATCCCAAACGGACATCGATAACACTGAAATGCACTTCAAGCCAAACTTATGAAATTTCTTCTAAAATGCTAACTTCCACAATAGGCGCCAAAACGCTCCCGGGTTATCCAAAGCCCAAACCGGGCATACGCCGAAGTCCGAAATCATTATACGAACCTGTTGGAACCTTTAGATCCCGATTCCGAGGTCGTTTACTCAAAAATACCATCCTAGTTCATTCTTCCAACTTTAATCTTCCGAAATGAGAATTCTCTATCCAAATCAACTCTGGACTTCCCGAAATTCAATTCCGACCACGCGCACAAGTCATAATACCTGAAATGAAGCTGCTCACGGCCTCAGGCCGCTGAACGGAGTGCTAGAGCTCAAAATGACCGGTCGGGTCGTTACATTCTCTCCCATTTAAACATACGTTCGTCCTGGAACGTGCTGAGAACTACACTGAAGTAGTCCGAAATCACCGGTTAACTTCTCATGCACCTTCCCGTGCTACCACCACTAAGTTGAGCACATTAGCTCGATCAGTTCTGAAGATATTCCCTTTTATTCAAGCAGATAGGACTTAAAGCCTATTCCAACATCCGAAATTCTCTGTCAGGCCTGTTTCCAACATACGAACACCGCATCAATCACTACACGATGTACCCAAACATGACTGTATAACATTGCTGAATTCACACTTTGCATCATTTTACTCACCGGACCAAAATAACATTTTCTGATCAACTTAGTCGAAATTCCCCGAATCTGATGCTCCTATTGCACCCCATGACATACACAGGTCTTACTCTAACTCTTGAATACCGCCACAACGGAAGAGATGTGCAGAAATTCATAATCAACTGCCGAATCAACCAATCATTTGGGTCTATACTCCTGACAATAACCATCACCTCATTCCGAACCAAATAATGGTCTTAACTCCTTAATGTACTTCATATATTCAGATTGCACTGATCCTAAATCCAATGATCTTGTCCCACCCAGTACGAACTGCTCAGGCAATAAGCCACCCTGACATGACCAAAAGTCCTATATGATGCTACAATGTGCCAATAGGCTACCATAACGAACGCGATATAAAGGAAAGCAAACTTTGAGAAGGAAACTCAACTACACCGCTCGCGAATCATACATGCGACGCGGTGGACTTATTAACAAACACCCCGCTCGCGAATCATACATGCGACGCGGACAGACAGCTAATATAAGCTTTCCTCATAAAATAGGAAACAAAACACATAAAAATAGGTATGGGGATCTGTACTCAGCTTCACACTGTTGCGGCGCGCAACCCAATCCGAATAATATAACCATGACGGCATGCCACCCGATCCACCCATAAAACTCGCATAAGGAGATACGCACCGAGCTAGATTGCTCATTTCAATAATATACCGAATATCGATCGTAAGCACACTAAGTGCATAATTCCATCCCTGGGGAGAGATGTAGTGCCAGATGCCACAAAACTGAAGCACGACTGAGGTGCGATATACGATTTGAAATCTCAAATGCATCCTGCTCATATAACATCATCTCTACGCGGATCCTCAACACATAAGCAATTTCTCAAGCCGTCTCCCAACTCACACGGCGCAACGCATCATTACATGAAATATTTGGCAATGAAATAACACCCTGACTACTCCATAAGGAGCACATTACTGAAATGAACACAACTGTGCTGACGTAGAGCCCAAATTCATATTTAAACCCATCCATCGACCTCAAGTCGATCTTGATCATATCAAACTAAGCCAATAAACTTTCAAAGGTCCATATTAATTTCCCTCTTCTCATAGCACACAAGGACAACCATCATAACCGGAGTACTCATCCACAGTCCACAACTCAGTAATGGAGTGCCCTCCAGGCATATATCCTCAACTTATCGATATCATCACAAATCTTCATACTTGGTTTAATTGCTTCAATCAATCAAGTGACTACATGCCACACTTATACGATCTTCCTGTGGGACTCGCTCCCACAACCTTCCAAAACACATAACAGGTCCACACATCCAAACCACCGGCCGCACTAACGCTGAAAAGCGATCAAGAATCATCAACCATGACACAGGCCCCTTTTTACAAAACACCAACTCAGGTGACGCTGAAGACAATACCAACTTACCTTAAACATCGAAACTCCTTTCCAGCTCATCTGAGCTCGTGACATCCTTGTCCACACCGAGCTGCTACCTTGATCTTCACTGCAAATTCCATACCACTCACTGCACTTAACATGCCAGTGTACGATAGAACTCATTTTTCATCATAGCTTCGGAACCACTAATAGGTTAACACTTCGTCACATAAAAGCTTTTCACTGAACTCACTTCAGGAGATCCATAGTATCACACAGGTGAATTCCCATAATCGTAGAATATGCAAATCTCTAAGTAGTGGCCTAAGCCACCATTGCCCTTCCGGAAATTCTGCTTCCACATAACAAGCCATAACAGTAGAATGCTTCTGAATAACATCAATTGCAGCGGCTGACAAGCCTGATACGTACCATCACAACTCACTTGCATAACTCGATCACTCTGAGGAAACTGATCACTAACACCAATATGCCAAATTCAATTATGGCCGATCAATCTACCTTCTTCCAATTTATCCTTGATTTCCTTAGAGATAATACTAACTCCATCCACACATCACATACTCCATCTGCACTCATCTCGAGTGACCTTGAATCACGAAACCATGCTGTCTCAAATCCCGCGAACCACTTCATACCTTCCTTGCGCGCATATTCGCACCCTCAACTGATATGCCCATTCTGCTAATCCTTCTACGAATCCGAATTCCTTTCTCTATCTTTCTCTCAAGTGCTATACTGCAAGTCAAAACATCATAGAACATTCTGAGCCTCCACTCATAAGCTGCTTCAGAGCTTGATTCTTAACTGTACTTATAGGCTCGAAATCATTAGGCACCACACTTCACCCCTTTTGAATCCATTAGGACCGTTACTGAGAGCCACCCGCTCTGACTTGGTCCCGAATATAATCAAATCCATAAATCTTATAACACATGAATACCCTCTCGACGAGGCACCCGGCGGAATTACTTCCTTTGAAACCTGCATTTATACAAGGCATAAATCCTGAATCTTTCCCCAAGTCTGAACATGAGCCAATAAGGCCTACCATAGCATGCATTTCGACAATTCATTAGCTGGAATTACCACTTATGTTCCTTTCCCGTAGCTGAAATAGCCCATCGATATGCTAATAGCCAAAAATCCTACAAGTGGTTAACCATGCACCCAATCATAAGCGGTGGGACTCTCCCACTTAGCATGAAGCCATTATTACACAACTCTAGCATTCACCAGGACTCTTTATCTCTTGTTGACGTAATCTTGCGCGATCAACCGCCAAAATTCTCGGAATCTTACTATAGAAATTATTAACAACATTCGCACGACCAATTCCTTCGCTATACAACCAGTAGAACTCTTTGCAGAAGCCTCGCCAATCACGCGACTGCTAACCTGCTCACAGGAATACCCCACCTGTAGAAGTCACTTCCCGACATCTTCCAACGCTGCTGTACGAGGGACATTCACTACGACATCAACAACCCATCCTCAGTCCGAGCTCACTCTCCAGCTGCACAAGTCCATTCACCCCTCGTGGACATCAATTAAATGTGCGGCAACATTCTTCCAATTTCAAGTTCTGTTGTATCCTTCTTCATTCAAGCAGCTCCTTCCCGTCATATCAAATCTCCCGCTGCATAATAGCCCATACTTCAAATTAAATTCCTAGACCCCAATCACCAATCACTAATATTCTCAAATCACTCCAACTCTCCTTAAGGTCCGTGGTCATCCTACCACAATACCCATATCCAACTCCGCCACTCTCCCACTTTGGCGGAACTCATCCCTTTAATCGACCACTCGCCCTTTGCTCCTTATACTTGGCCTTCTAGAAATTTTAGCCACCACCTGACACTTCCCAAACGTCTTTCCTCATTCTTTGCTGCTCAATTGTTGCCTTAATAAAATCTATCTTCATAGCACTTGAGCGCACAATTGCTGCTAACTTTAAGCATTTCTGAAGGTCATCTTTATCGAACCGTCAACATTAGAAATACTGATTCAATCCTGAACCTCCGCACCCTGCGATATCTGACAATCGTATCTCCAATACTATTTCACAATATCTTGCCCCAAGGAGAATTGTAGCAGATCATAACACCGACAAACTTAGCACGTTCAATTAGGACAACGACACCCCATCATAGAAGAAGGCTCCACCACGCTTGCAAATACCAAGTCTGATTACTTCCACCAGCCCACATCTGACCATCCTTGGCCCGCTTGCCTTTCCCATGCCGGGAATAAAATACTGAATCTCTTGATTAAGCACTGAGTAAACCTCCATTCAAGTCATTCACTGCCTCGACACGTGGGCAACATCCTACCGTCATATCACTACTACGGAATAGTCATTCATATGCATCATGGCAACTTGTGCCTAGCTTCAAAGCCCTCAGAAGTACTGTTACTGAGCTGAAACATTAAAATATCCTTCCATAAGGCGACGATAATAATCAAACCAACTAAACTGGGAGAAACATACTGCACCACATCCGTAGTACCATCATGACTCTTCAATTATCAATTTATAACAAGTGCTCTGCGTCGCGTAAGATAGAGTAGGAATGAATTAAAGGCATACGCCTCCAGGTGTCACGACCCGGATTTCCCACCATCGGGAGTCGTGATGGCGCCTACTATTAGGAGCTAGGTGCCAATTAATTATTAACCTTTTAGGCCACATCGACAATATTAAGGCAATGAGACATTTAATATAAAAACAGAAGTTTTAAATATAAATGAACTGAAAGCAAGTGCGGAAATTCAATTACAACCTCTACCCAAGACTAGAGTCACTAACTCACGAACGTCTATAGAATACTAAAAACAGAGTCTGAATAAAATACAATACTGTTTGTTCCGGTACAAGGACAACAAACGAAGTAAGGATAGAAGAGACTCCGGGCCATGCAGACGTCAACAAGGCTACCTCGGAATCTCTGGACTGAAGTCAACTCCAAACGCTCCTACTGCTGTCCAAAGGCTGCTGCTCCGACGCTGTGATCTGTGCAAAAAGATGCACAGAGTGTAGCATCAGCACAACCAAACCCATGTGCTGGTAAGTGCCTAGCCTAACCCCGGCGAAGTAGTGACAAGGCTAGACCAGACTACCAAACAAGCCTGTGCAGGTATATATACAAGTACAACGAAATAATAACGGAAAGTGAACAATTAAAATTGGGAGGGGGAAACATGCTATTGGGGTAGCAGATAAAACAGAATATCAGGAATAACAAAAGAAACTACATCTGATTTCTTCTAACACAGAATAAGGGAGAACAAACCACTTTCACTTGTTTCAATTTCCCTCTCGTTGCAGGCGTGCAACACGATCCCATTTCCTCATCTCACGTGGTAGGCGTATCACACGCTCCCATTACAATAATATCACGTGGTCGGTGTGCTACATGTTCCCATTTCATAATAACTCGTGGTCGGCGTGCCACACGATCCCATTTCATAATATCTCGTGGTAGCCACACGATCCCATTTCATAATATCTCGCGGTCGGGGTGCCACACGATCCCATTTCTTTCAACACAATACACAACATAATCCCGGCGAGGGTGAAAGATGTTATAATAACTATCCCGGCAAGGGAGCAATGTAATATAATAAACTATCCCGGCAAGGGAGCAATGTAATATAATAAACTATCCCGGCAAGGGAGATCCAGCTATAACCAAACTCATTCAATTTCTACTTAACACAATTAAATCTACACTTAGTCTCAACAATTACTGGCTCAGTGTTAAAGATTTCCAACCAATTCCTCATAAATAACAATTACAAATTCGATAATTTAGAAAATTAGGACTCACGGTCATGCTCGACACCAGTGTATAGATACTCGTCACCATGCCTATACACCGTACTCGACAAATAGCAATTAACAAATAGGACTCTACTCCTATTCCCTCAAGCCAAAGTTAGACCAAACACTTACCTCAACTTCCACGGCTAAATCAATCCACAACGACCGTTTTCCCTTTTGAATTCGGCTCCAACCCAATCAAATCTATGAAATAACGACTTTATAATATCAATAATAGCTAAACTAATCAAACCCAATGCCTAAATATAGATTTCCAGGCTTTCTTCCCAAAGTTTCCAAAAATGCCCCCAGGCCCGCTTGATCAAAACACGAGGTTTGGACCAAGACCAAACCCCCATTCACCCACGAGCCCGAATTTATAATTTGTTTTCAAATTCGACCTGGGGTCTAAATCAAGAAAAATTGAAAAACCCTAACTCTACCCATTTCCCTAATTTTCTACCATTAAAACCCTAAGATTATTGATAAAAGTTGATGAAAACACTAGATAATGGAAAGAAATCAGTTAGTAAGTGCTTACTTGTGATTTGAGAAGAAAATCTCTTGAGAAAATCGCCCTAGTCTTCTAATTGTTGAGAAAGTTTGAAAGAAAATCCCTGAAGTTATGTTTTTAAAAAGACTCACTGCCCGACTTCCGCATCTGCGGTACAGGGGTCGCACCTGCGCCACCGCACGTGCGGAAAAATGGGCGCTTCTGGGGAAATGGCTAGGCCTCGCTGGAGCCGCACCTGCGAAGAAATGATCCGCTTCTGCGGACCGCATATGCGAAGGAGACCGCATCTGTGACCCGCTGTCCGCACCTGCGAGTCCGCATCTGCCGCCAAAGGACCGCAGGTGCGGTTACACCAGAACTGGTGCAGCAACAGTGATTTTCTGCAATTGTTTCTAAGTTTCAACCACCCCGAACACCCCCGAAAATACTCCCGAGCCCTCGGGGCTCTTAACCAAACACGTACACTAACTCAACAACACCCTACGAACTTAACCGTGCGATCAAATCGCCAAAATAACATCAAAAACGAGGAATCAAACCTCAAAATCATTACTTTTTCATCAAACTTCACAACCTTCATTTTTAGATATTTAGGCCCGAAACATGTCAAACGACGTCCGATTTCGACCAAATTTCACAGGAAGCGCTTAAACCACATATAAGAACTGTACCGGGCGCCGGAACCAAAATACGGTCCCGATACCAACGCTTTCTAATCCACTTTCATTTCAAATTTCCATATAAATTTCAGAAAAACAATTTCTTTTAAAAATTCATTTCTCGGGCTCGGGACCTCGGATTTCGATTCCGGGCATATGCCCGAGTCCCATATTTTTCTACGGCCCCTCCGGGACCGTCAAATCACAGGTCCGGGTCCGTTTACCCATTTGACCATATTAATATCAAAATTCATCAATTTTTTACACGGAATTCATATTTAAGCTTTCTAGCTACGCGCCTGGACTGCGCACGCAAATCGAGGCAAGTAAAAATGAGGTTTTCAAGGCCTCGGAAGCACGGAATGAAAGGGAAAACAGGTGATGACCCCTTTGGGTCGTCACACCAGGGATCAAATCGCACGATAAGGAATCAAGAAGGGAAGTACTCTTAACAGTCCTGCAGCCTCCCGAGGATAAGTACAGATGTCTCCGCACCGATCCGCGAGACTCTACTAGACTTGCTCATGACTCATGAGACCCTAGGAACTTGGTGCTCTGATACCATGTTGTCACGACCCAAAATCCACTAAGGGTCGTGATGGCTCCGGACACCATTGTCAGGCAAGCCAACAACCAATAACTAGAAACTTCTTGTTTTAAACTTAAGGGAATCGTTCCTTTTATACATTTAGACAACAAGTAATGGAATTCATTGAAATAAGGATAATGTCTTTAACCAAGTAGATATTTAACAATCCTACAACCATCCCAGAATCCAGTGTCACAAGTGCATGAGTATCTACTGATAAGGAAATAAAATACAACATCCGTCCGTAATACAGTGGACAGGAAATAAATGCAATGTACTGAAAAGGGCTATACTAGCTGCGGGCCGCCTCGAATAATGCAACTCACCTAGCCCCCAAATCATCCGTGCTGCTACGCCCAGTAGGCCACAAGAGTCACATATACCTGTGCAACAAAAATGCACAGAAGTGCAGTATGAGTACGAAAACAATGTGTACTCAATGAGTATCCCACCTAACGTCGAAGAAGTAGAGACGAGATGGTCGACCTCGACACTTACTAATGGTCCAAAAGTGAGGTCAGTAATACATTAAATTATGGATTTCTATAAACATGAATTTAGTCCAAATAGAGGGAAACAAGTAGACAATTAATTCTCTCATAGGAAGTTTCCAAAATTCCTTTTCATAATTATCCAAATACTTTCAAGCCATGAAGAGGCAATAATAACTTAATTAAGTTCAGGGTAGCAATACAAGCATGCGCATATCATGACGAGGCGACGGCCCAATCCAACAGAAATGTAAACTGTGCACTTGCCGAGGGTCGACGGCGCGCCTATAGATGCATCTATTACTAATCCCATTCGCTCCCCTAGCTTTCGTCTCTCAGTGTCAGTGTCGGCCCAGCAGAGTGCTTTTACCCCGCTCGCGAACTAACCTGCGACGCGGTCAACATAAAATAAACACACACCCTACGGACTCGCTCGAGGCCTCAAATCACATCAAACAACGCTAAAATCATGAATCGACCTCCAATACAAACTTAATGAACTTCAAAAATTCAAACTTCTATTTCCGATGTTTAAACCTATCAAATCACGTCCGATTGACCTCAAATTATGCGTACAAGTCATATTCGACATTACGGACCTACTACAATTTTCGGGATTTGATTCCGACCCCGATATCAAAAAGTTCACCTCCGGTCAAACTTCTCAAAAACCTTAAAATTTCTATCTTTAGCCAGATGGTTCCAAAATGACCCACGGACCTCCGAATTCACTTCCGATCACGCCCCCAAGTGCGGAATCACCATACGGAGCTATTCACAGTCTCGGAATCCCAAACGGACATCGATAACACTGAAATGCACTTCAAGCCAAACTTCTAAAATTTCTTATAAAATGCTAACTTCCACAATAGGCGCCAAAACGCTCCCGGGTTATCCGAAGCCCGAACCGGGCATACGCCCAAGTCCGAAATTATTATACGAACTAGTTGGAACCTTCAGATCCCGATTCCGAGGTCGTTTACTCAAAAATCCCATCCTAGTTCATTCTTCCAACTTTAAGATTCCGAAGTGAGAATTCTCTTTCCAAATCAACTCTGGACTTCCCGAAATTCAATTCCGACCACGCGCACAAGTCAAAATACCTGAGATGAAGCTGCTCACGGCCTCAGGTTGCTGAACGGAATGCTAGAGCTCAAAACGATTGATCGGGTCATTACACAGCTTACCGTAATATGGCAAGTCTGCTTGCCTCACATTTCTATCAGCATTAGATGCAATGCAAGAAGTGTTGGAAATAAGAAAAACTCCACTATTTTGAGTTTGCAATCCTTGTTCTCTAGACAAAATCCAAAATTTGAATCCATTAACGTTATAAGCCGTGAATCTTCTTGCACTTGGCGCTGGACCTTGTGCTAAGAACTTCATATCATCAGATATTGTGTCTGCTATATCCGGATTCATAATCTAAATACAAAAATAATTTCGTAAAAACTTATAAATTAAAATAAGAAATCTACAAAAACACATTCTAATACTATCACTCACTCGCTTTGGGAACCAATCAGATAACTCTTTAGTAACTCTTCTCTCTACCTCTATTGTTGAAGGTCTTCGCCCTCTTGAACTCCTTTTGATGTGTTGCCTAAATTCACTAAAGAAGCGTTATACATATTAATTAAATTCACGATACTCTAAAACTTCTTTCATAGATCAAATAAAACTAAATTTCTTACTCAATAAATGGCTTCACTGCAGCACAATTGAGTAACACATAGCGATGAGCTTGAGTTTTCTCCAAAGGAGTCAAGGAGAATGTTGTGGAGCCTCCAACAGGATTACCTTGTTGAGGGAACATAGACGTTGTATTAGAAGCCTTGCTATGATTTGGTTCATCACTTACACGCTTATGCCTATTTACTCTTGACTCAATATCCTCAAAATACCGAGAACAAAGAGTTAGAGCTTCTTCAACTATGTAACTTTCAGCTATAGAACCTTCTGCTTGTGCTTTATTTCCTACCAGGGACTTTAAATGACCTAAGAATCTAGAACAAAAAAGGCATCGTATTAGAACAAGTATTTACATTGAAACAATATTACAAGATCGATTCAAATAATGTCAAAAAAGAAGTTGTACCTTTCAACAAAATACATCCACCGATAATGTACTGGGCCACCATGTATTACTTTATCCACTAGATGGACAGTTAAGTGTACCATTACAGTAAAAAATAATGGAGGGAACAACATCTTCATGTGGGAAATAGTGATTACAATCCGATCTTGTAGCTTTTCTAGGTCCGAGAGGCTCAAGCTTTTCAGACAAAGATGTCTAAAAAAGGAAGAAAACTCTACCAAAACTGCAACAACGTGGTTTAGAAGCACATTACGAATTGCAATCGGCAACAATTGTTCCATAATGACGTGACAATCATGGCTTTTTAATCCAAAGGTTCGTTTTTGATCCAGATCAATACAACGAGATATATTACTTGCGTAACCATCTGGAATTGAGACATTCTTTAAAGTTTTTAGGAAAGATACTTTCTTCTCTTTTGGAATTGTAAAAGCAGCAAGCCGATAATCATCTTTCTCGTCTGGCCAAAGATCACGCCTTACACCCATATCTCGTAGATCTTTTCGAGCCTTAACATGATCCTTTGATCTTTCTTTATCATTTAGTAAAGAGTATATAATATTATCAAACACATTCTTTTCAATATGCATAGGGTCTAAATTACGGCGTCATGAGTTGAATTCCTAATATGGAAGACTGAAGAATATGCTTTTTTTTCTCCATTGCTGAGTTACATCTTCCCCAACACTCTTTTGCCTATTTCTTTTTCTTTTATCATTCAACTCCGCTGCTTTCCCAAATGTGATATCAATATCTTTCACTTGTTTTAAAATGTCGGACCCAGATAACTTATTTGGGGGGGGGGGGGGCGCTCTCTTCCACATTTCCATCAAAGCGAAGCTTCATCAATCTAAATTTGTGATTTCTTGCCAAAAATCGACGATGGCCAATAAAGCACCACTTTCTACTATGCCGAAGTCGACAAGGTTCTGTATCAAAATTACAAGAGGGACATGCAAAACCGGTATGTGTGTTCCAACCAGATAAAATATTAAGCCCAGGAATTCACTGACTGTCCACATAAGAGCTGCTCACATTCTAAATATTTCATCCTTTTATGAATCAAAAGTTTCCACACCTTCACTCCACAACTCATTCAACTCCTTAATAAGGGGTTGCAGGTATACATCTATATTATTCCCCGCCGTACGTGGACCTGGAATGATGATTGAGAGGATAAAATTTGGTTGCTTCATACACAACCAAGGTGGAAGATTATATGGAAACAAAATCACAGGCCAAATGCTATAATTAGTACTCATCATCCCAAAAGGGTTAAAACCATCACTAGCTAGGCCTAATCGAACATTTCGAGGATCAGAAGAAAATTCAGGAAACGTTGTATCAAACCTCTTCCATGCCTCACCGTCTCTAGGATGCCTTATGATTCCATCTTTGTTACCACCCTCCGCATGCCATCTCATATGCTCTGCCGTCTTAGAACACATGAACAATCTTTGTAACCTTGATTTAATTGGAAAGCAACGCAAAACTTTTGCAGGCTTCTTCTTTTGCTTCTTAGTTGTAACAGACTGCTTCTTCTTACCTAAAGTAGACACAACATTTGTATTGCTTTTCTTATCAGGCTTCCACCTAGAAGTGTGACAATACTTGCATGTTACCTCATCAATATCATCTTCCCAGTACAACATGCAGTCATTCGGACAAGCATCGATCTTAACATAATTAAGACACAACTTATTTATGGTATTCTTGGCCTCATAAAAAGAATTAGGGATTTTTGCAAATTTAAATGCATCCCTAAGTAAATCTAGTATCATAGTCATCCCCTTGTCACTAGCCCAGACAAGCACTTTATGTGATATAACTTTAACAAAAACTCTAACTTTGAGTACTTGGACCCTTCGTACAGTTCATGATTTTCATCTCTAAGCAAGTCAAAAAAGTCTTTGTTGTATGAAGCTGGCATTCCGTTTAACATTCTTCTTCTCCCACTACTTGTGATGGACCCACATCAACGTTCTCATATCTTAAGCCCCAAATGCTTCATTAATCAATAATTCTATAGGATTTTCAGGAGATACTGTATCATGGGTAACCTCTATGTTGTTAGAATTGTGCGCCACATCCATTTCCCCATGCATAACCCAAGTGACATAATTTTGAGGGAATGGTTTGCAGACCAAATGGTCAAATACTATATCTTTAGTCTGCCACTTTCTAAAACCACATTTAGGACATGGATATTTTATTCTATCTCTTATAGCTCCATTATTAAATGCAAACTCTATAGATTGATTCAAACCAAGTAAATATTCTGGTGTGAGCCTCGGCATTCTAATCCAAGACTTATCCATTGAAAAAATAGATTAGTGTGAAATA
Organism: Nicotiana attenuata; assembly: GCF_001879085.1. NCBI lineage: Eukaryota > Viridiplantae > Streptophyta > Magnoliopsida > Solanales > Solanaceae > Nicotiana > Nicotiana attenuata. Next base: position 11,540,907 of record NC_031999.1, read on the forward strand.
ATATCACCTACAAGATTTTTAAAGCTATAAGATTAGAGACATATTTAACACTTTATAAGACAACAAAAAGTAAAGGTAACCAAAAGTTAACCAACAAAAGTAATTAACAGAAGAAGTTGTGATATTATCCAGATGTATACATATCAAAATAAATAGTAAAGGAAGATATTTTACAACTAAATAAATTACAGTGAAAAGAAGAAAAGAAAAATAAAAGAGAACTTTGACGGGGCCAGGCATGTCAATGCAGGGCAAGGGCAGCTAGTCAGGAAAAGTAGAGAAGATTGATCCTTCTGTTTTCCTTCTGTATGCAGAAGTAAAAATGCAGCAACAAGCAAAGTCTTTGAATTTTCTAGTTTCCTGGTATCATTTTTTCTTTCAAGAAGCAACTCAACTAGGACAGAATACAAACATTGTCAAAGAACATGTAGATAGGTACTCTTGGACTACTTTAACATGTTTAGTTTCTACCATAAACTTTGCCAGAGAGATAAATTTTCATATTAGGATGACAGTCCAGTGATCAAAAGTTCACAATTCGAACCATATTGTCACCATACCAAATTACATTAGCCTCCTAATTACTACTGCCAAATTGGACTTATCATTCATTGTCAAGGGTAAGAAGATATATACACATTTCATTAGTATTTCATAGACCAATTTAACAGAATCTATCTACTTACCAAAATAAATAGCAAAGGAAGATATTTTACAGCTACAAGTCTCAGCAAAGTCTTCCTTCTAAACACTAAAAAAACTAGAGGAAGTAGAGAAATAGTACGCATCATATCATGCAATACTATACATGTTTATTTACAAGAAATCAGCACAACTCGTACAAAATTAGTACAATGTATGTAGATTTGTGAAGGTTCAACGGTGTATGCAAGTGCAATAGCAAACAAGGTTATTTCTTTTAGTTTTTGACTTTGGAAACAGATATATATACCAAGATTGCAAAATCCAACTTGGTGGAATATGTTGATATCTTCATATATTTGATTCTGGAACTAAATATTATTTGAAAAGTTCCTCTTTTTTATTGTTGTTTTGAGATTCTTTGGTTCCTCTATCCTTTTTGCTTTACTGCTGATTCTAAGTTAGAAAATAATTTTGGCAGATTTGGTTTTTCAAGGCTGGAGCTTTATTATTGGCCATAGATAAGAGACATTCCTTACACTTATGTCTCTGCTAACTGCTTTGCTGGTTACTTCCTCGGTGGTCTCTATCAAATAGTGAATTATTAAGTGCTATTTGAGCCAAAGATGACTGACTTTAAACACTTAAAATATCCAACTTCAGTTTATTGCAAGGCTTTGAACTACAGACACAGCTAATGACAGAATATCATTGTCGTATATGACTTGATTTCAAACATAACAGAGGGATGGCTTGCAATAAACTGAAACTGATTATAATCATGTTTATATGGATTTTACAAATGAAATTGATTATAATCATGTTTAGTTAGAAATTTTCTTCATCTGGGACCATACTCTATGCAAATTGTCACTTGGACACCTGATTTTGTCCCAGGGATTGAAACATCCTTAGCCCCAGTTTGGATTCTTATCCATCAACTCCCTTGGCACTTATTTAGATGGGATATAATCTCTAAAATGGTGGAATCTGTGGGTACAACTATGGCTCCTGATCTTGCTACCTTTTCAAAGTCTAGGGGGAATGTTGCTAAGCTCAAAGTTGAATTCCTTTGAAAGATTAGGAAGCAATGAGGAAGATGGCTATTGGTTAGATATTGAATATGAAGATGCTCCAGCTTACTGTCAATATTATCTTATGCAAGGACATTCTCAAAGCTCATGTAGAAGGAAGCAATGGGATGAGGAACAAGAGAAGATCCAAACTGAAGTCGGGAAAAATGATTTGAAATCACAAAGAATGCTGGAAGAGCTCAAAAATCACAGCAATCTGACACTCAACAAGTGCCTGTAATAAATCCTCCAACTGGAAATGCTAGCGGTGATCAAATACCAATGCAGACTAACGGGCATCAGGTAACTCAACATGGTATAGCAACAGAAAATTTGAATATGCAGAACAAGTAGGAATGTGTCACTATCTGCTTACATTTATTCTGTTGTCTTCTCTAAGCAAAAATTAGGCATACTAGTGCAGTAACTAAAGAAATAATGGAGAAAAAGCTAACCAAAACTGAAAAATACAGCGGCAAATCAATTTATTTTACTGAAAAACACAGCGACAGAACATGAAAGAAGCGACGAAGTAGTAATGTGTTCTTAAAGTACTACTGAGGCAATAAAGCAGATTGCATGCCAGAAAATTCTAGGTTTATTGAGAAATCAAGCTAATAAATTGCATATAATCAACATAGAAACCCCAAATCAACCAAAAAACTCTAAATAAATAGAGAAACCTCAAATCCAACAGAGAATACCCAAAACAACACAAAAATAAAGTGAAAACCCACATGTAATTTATAAAATACAAAAATATCTGGTTACACAAAATCGAAATTGGAGAAGATGAAAGACAAATTGCAAATAAACTGAAGAACACCGTGGATTTTCTAGCCAAAAATCCACACTAGGACTGAAGAACACCGGTAATTTGGTGAGAAGGCATCGATTCACAGTCCAATTTGGTGTGAGAGAGAGAGAGTCGCTTGGAGACTGTAGAGAGAGAGTAAGAGAGACGGAAAAAAGGTTTAGGTTTTGGCGGAGAAAAAACTGAGGAAAAATAAAAATATAGTGTGAAAAATTAAAAGCTNTCGTTTTTATTGTTGTTTTGAGATTCTTTGGTTCCTCTATCCTTTTTGCTTTACTGCTGATTCTAAGTTAGAAAATAATTTTGGCAGATTTGGTTTTTCAAGGCTGGAGCTTTTTTAGGTTGTATTGTGTCTAGAAGGATTCTTAGTGATTACCATAAATTTGGATCAAGTACAGTACTGGTCTTAGGAATTTGAAAACAGATTGAGAGCAAATGGATGAAAGCGTTATTCCTTTGAATCCTTTGTTGACAAACCAATCTGATTATTTCATGGATTTGGATTATATGGATGGACTATTGTTAAAGGGATGTTGGTTAGAGACTAATGATGGTAATGAATTCTTGCAAAATAGTCCAGCCACTTTCAATGCTCCATTTGACTCTTCTTTTATGTGGCCTAATATTATAGATACCACAACTTAAATTTTATACCTGAAAGTCCGAAGTTAGGGTCTGTTAGAGGCTACTTCCGCCTGCAGGTCTAAATTTGAACTGTGTTCAAACTTTAGACTCGAAGGTCTGAAGTTTGATTCAGAGGCGGCTACACTTTAAAAGAGGGGGATTCTTTTTGGACAGTTGTTAGAATAAATGTTTGCTAAGCAACATTGTCCCCAAATTAGTGATCTAAGCAACAAAATGATTCAGGGGAGAAAGAGTCTTGCACGCAGTGGTAATTAAACATCCCACTGTATCTAAGGAATATTAAAGCAAAAAAAAAAGAAGATGCTGCACATGCCATGCCAAAAATTAGGCATACCAGTGCAGTAATTAAAGAAATAATGGAGAAAAAGCTAACCAAAACTGAGAAATACAGCGACAAATCAATTTATTTTACTGAAAAACACAGCGACAGAACATGAAAGAAGCGACGAAGTAGTAATGTGTTCTTAAAGTACTACTGAGGCAATAAAGCAGATTGCATGCCAGAAAATTCTAGGTTTATTGAGAAATCAAGCTAATAAATTGCATATAATCAACATAGAAACCCCAAATCAACCAAAAAACTCTAAATAAATAGAGAAACCTCAAATCCAACAGAGAATACCCAAAACAACACAAAAATAAAGTGAAAACCCACATGTAATTTATAAAATACAAAAATATCTGGTTACACAAAATCGAAATTGGAGAAGATGAAAGACAAATTGCAAATAAACTGAAGAACACCGTGGATTTTCTAGCCAAAAATCCACACTAGGACTGAAGAACACCGGTAATTTGGTGAGAAGGCATCGATTCACAGTCCAATTTGGTGTGAGAGAGAGAGAGTCAGTCGCTTAGCTTGGAGACTGTAGAGAGAGAGTGACAGAGACGGAAAAAAGGTTTAGGTTTTGGCGGAGAAAAAAATGAGGGAAAATAAAAATATAGTGGGAAAAATTAAAAGCTTGGCGCTCTTTTGCTTTTAGTGCAGGAGATCCCCAAATTATAATTAATTGCGTCAGTTAGAGATAAAGTCCCACAATTTGATACAATTTGCGGCAGTTACCAGCGACCGTCGCTAATTAACTGCCGCAATTTGACTGTATTTTTGTAGTGATGTGTAGTGTACATACAGTATGCATGAATACAGGTGTATTCAGCTGTATTAGAAAGAATACAGACCTTCAAAATACATAAACACAGGCAAAAAAAAATATATTTATACAAAAATACAATGTGTTGGATTGAATTTGTATAGAATATAATATATTTTTATCATTGTATGTGACTAAATAGCAAAGAAGAGAATAAAGTTCGTTGGAGATGGTGTTTTCCGGCCAAGACTCCTTGTATCGCTTCACTACCTCTTCCATTACAATTTACAACGCTTCCAATTCGACCGCTTCTTCCTCTTTTCTCTCTTATTTACCACGCTAAGAATCCCCTTTTCTCTTCAATCTCTCCGTCGCCCAAGGTATCTCTGCTTCCTTTTTTTATTATAGATTTACTTTCATGTTTCATATTTTGAGATTTTTAGGCTTTCTTTCATGAATTGTTTCTCGTTCGTGTATCTATGATTCAAAGAGAGAGAAGAAAGAGAGAGATGGAAGAAAAATTATGAGAGAGAATAATGTGTTAAATGAAAGAAAGAGAGGTAAAACATAAATATCATATTTTCATGCTTTAATTGTAGTATATATCATAAATACTTATTTTGCTATAAAATATAAAAGGTAGTTATAATGAATAATATTTTAAAATAATTTTAGTTTATAATAAATAGGATGTATACCTTTGTTATAGGAGGTAAAATTTCCTACTTATATTTACATGAAAAGGCCGATTGAGATTCCAACCGTCAAACCACTGGCAGAGGGGATAGTCTTTGGCCAAGTAAAATAAAATCTAGTTCCTTTTCCACCCAACTGGATTATTCTATCTTTATGGAGTTTAATCTAATTTCAATTTCGCAATAACATAAGAGTGAATTCAATACCAAGATACTTTACCTGTCCAACGTGGAACAATATCTAACTTTAAAAAGTTAACGCTTTTAATATCTTAATAACTCTTAATATTTTTCAATGTTTTTAACTCTTGGGGTGCGGCCATTTCTCGAGTCCTTAGTAAATCAGAGATTTTTGTGTATCGGACTGCCCTTTTTTACTAAATATTCCAATAATAAAATATATTGTTATGTTCGACTATGTGCAGAAAACTACTACTGTAGTATTTTCTTATAAGCTGGAGGGTCTGGCTTTGCAAACAGTTTGAAGTCCCAGATTCAGGGCCAAGTTTTCAAGTTTAATTTGGTAGTATCTGTATTTTGTATAAAAAAGAGCATGCATGACACATAGGAGAGTAAAGTTTTGTATATATATCTTAAAAGATTTAGGCACTCAGATGGACCACTCAACTCTCTCTGAAAAAACTTCTATTCGAATGACCACTTGTACAAGACGAATTTTGAATTTGAATACTAAACTTTTTGACAGTTAAGAAATAAATTACGACCTATTATTTTTCATAACCTTCTCTCAAACCTCAAATTGTTAAATCTTCCTCCATTATTTATTACTAGTAGTCTTACTCGCGCGATGCGCGGCCAATATTAAAAATATATTAATTAAATTAAATTATGATCGGGTTTATTTGATCCTGTTAGACCGTATTGCTTTAATAAATTTCAATTGTCATCATATTTCTCAATACGATCCAATAATAAAATTTCTATTAAATTAAAGGTGCTTATTTAGTTAGTGAATAACTTTTTGTTCTATATTTTTCTTTATTACATTATCCATTGTTTAGTATTATTAATAGAAATTTTTATTAGTATATTACTTTGTTTACTGGTTTTGTATGCTCGCTTTCTTTTTGTAATATAAGAGAAGATATATAATTTATTACTGTTAAAATATTTTTTTTATTTTGAATTTTATTCAGTTGTTCTTAATAATATTATCTAAATTTTAATAAATAAAATCTCTATTAAACTAAAGGGACTTATACAGGCAGCGAATTACTTTTTGTTTTGTATTTTTCTTTATTATATCATCCAATATTTAGTATTATTACATTGTTAATAAAAAAAATTATTAGCGTGTCACTTTATTTAATATTTTTCTCTGCTACTTTATTTTTGTAATATAATAGAAGATATATATTTTATTACTCTTGAAATAATTTTTATTTTAAATTTTATTCTATTGCTCAATAATATTTTCTGAATTTTAATGAACAAATTCTCGATTACATTAAGGGACTTATGTAGTCATCGAATAAACCAAACCAATTAAGTCGGTTTTTTCTCGATTCGGTTTATGTCGGGTTTTGTCGGTTTTTCCGGTTATTTGTCAGGTTTTTTCTTAAATATACGACATACACTACCAAATACATATTTCGGCGACCACATTTTCAACGTAACACTGTCAAATCAATTGCCCTTTTAGAAATCTATTATTTACCAAGATATATTGATGATAATTGAATTAAATAGTGATGAATAATTTAAGGACTCAATTAAAAATATATTATTTTTAACACGAAATGGATTCTTTCACTTAACAAAAGAAAAACTACCAATCAAATTAGAATGTAAAAAGGTAAAGAACTATACTAAAAGTGCAAACTATTAATATTTACCATAAAAATTTTGAAACTTTATATAAAAATATACATATATATAGGTGTAATAATGAATTTGAAATAGCTACTCCTATAGTCGGTTTGGTTCGGTTTTTTTTTTTTTTGATTTTTTCTGATTAAAACCATAACCAAACCAAATTTGATCGGTTTTTAAAATTTAAAGCCAAAACCAAACCAAACCAAAACGTATCGGTTTTTTTGGTCGGTTTGGTTTGGTTTTCAGTTTGGTTCGGTTTCTCGGATTTTTATGAACACCCCTGCATATCAAACTAATGTGGAAGGCCATACTTGTGTCACGACCCAAGTCTCCCTCCAAAAATACATCGTGATGACACCCAATTTTTACGACTAGGTAAGCCTAGCAAATTGCGAAATAACAGAAATGAAAACAGAATTGAACAACAAGACTGCAACAGGTAACTATAAAATGATAAAATGCCACTTAGCATGTACAAGTAACCCACCACTCGAGTACACACAGTATTCCCAAAACCCGGAACATCATAAGTCACAAGCTACGGAAGAAAACTAAGTATCTCTATACACCTCTAAGAAAAAAAAATACGGAAAGGTAAATGACATATGAGGGAATAGAGGGGGACTCTGAGGTCTGCGGGCGCGACAAATATACCTAGAAGTCTCCAAAATCTCACTGTTCACTGATGACGTGGCTGATAAGAAGTACTTGGATCTGCACACAAAACATGTGCTGAAGAGTAGCATGAGTACACCACAACAGTACCCAGTAAGTGTCAAGACTAGCCTCGATCGAGTAGCGACGAGGTAAGGTCAGGGCCCTACTAGTATATAATAAAATAAGGCAGAAGAATATAGCAGTGTAAGAAGAGACTAGAAATTTAACAAATAGAAAACCACAAAAAATAGCAGCACAACACACATGGATAAAACAGCAGGGGATCTCCCGAGATACAGTCTCGTAGTCCCAAAAATAAATATGCAAGGAGATCTCCCGAGACAACGCCTCGTAGTCTCAAAAGTAAATGTGCAGGGAGACCTCCTGAGGTACCGCCTCGTGGTATCAAAAGTAAATGTGCAGGGGGATCTCTTGAGGTACTGCCACGTAGTCCCAAAAGTAAACACATAGCTCGAAACAGATGGATGCAACAATCAACAACAATAATTCTACAGTTAAATTTGATACAGATAAAGTAAAAAAATAGGAAATTAACTAAGCATGCTGCACAGATTTCAAATAAGAATTTAAGATATGTAGACATGCGATATTATGTTAAATAGGATAACTACATATGTTGGTATAACTCAATCAGTGAAAACCGAATTTTACAACAATTTTCCTGTGCACGCACTCATCACCTCGCGCACACGTTGATCACATATCACAGAAGTATCACAACAGTACCAAATCCTAAGAGGATTTCCCCCACACAAGGTTAGGCAAGCTACTTACCTCGAACCAAGCTCAATCAATCAATAAGTATGCCTTTTCCATGATTTTCCGACTTCGAATGACCCAAATCTAGCAAACAACAATTACAGAATATAAATATAACTATAAGAAACTAATGTAATTAATGAAATAAAGGCTTAAGTAAGAAATTAGAAAATCACCCCAAAAAGTCGACCCGTGCCCACGTCTCGAAATCGGGTAAAAGTCACAAAATACGAATACCTATTAACCCACAATTTCACTCGTACAAAAATTATCCAAATCCAATATCAAAATCCCAATCAAAACTCAAAATTTGGGTGAAGAACTTTTCCCAATTTCTCAACCCAAATCCAAAATTAAAGGATGGAATTAATGATAGATTAGTGGGATATAACCTAAAACAAGTGAATAATCATTAGCCAATCAATGTCTCTTAAAACCCCTCAAAATTTCGTCCAAATCTGAGCTATTCATCTCAAGTTATGTTAAAAATGGTTAAACCCTCGATTTTGAAATATAATCTGCTGCCCAGGCATTTTCTTCTTTGCGAACGCGCCACACCCTCGCGTTCATGTTGAACAATTAATCACTGATCAAAAATCCCTCCTTCGTGAACACGAGTGACCTCTCGTGAACGCGTAGCTTCCACTGGCTTTTGCTTCCTGAACGCGTTCTCCACTATGCCAACTCGTAGAACAAACCCTTGGGGTCCCAGCTGCTCTACTTCCTCTACGCGGATGCGATACCCTTTGCACATTCGCGATGCACTGCTGAACATACCTTCGCGAACGCGGCCCCCGCTTCTCGAACGTGAAGCACAAATCTCCTCCTGCCTCCAGGTCCTCTTCGCGAATGCAGAACTCCACTTGCGAACGCGAATAAGGAAACCAACAACTGGAAACACTACAAATTCTACAACTGCAACAAGTCCAATTTTTGTCCGTTAACCATCCAGAATCCACCCGAGGTCCCCGGGACCTCAACCAAATATACTAAGAAGTCCTAAAATATCATACGAACTTAATTGGGCTCTCAAAACACATCAAACAACTACAAAAACACGAATCACCCTACAACCCAAACTTACTGAACTTTGGAACTTCAAACTTCTACAACTGATGTCGAAACCTATCATATCACGTCTGATTAACCTCAAATCTTGCACACAAGACATAATTGATATTACGGACCTATTTCAACTTCCGGAATCGGAATCTAACCCCGATATCAAAAAGTCAACTTCAGTTCAAACTTACCAAAAATTCAACTTTCGCCATTTCAAACCTAATTTAGCTACAGACCTCCAATTCACAATGCGGACACGCTCTTAAGTCCAAAATCACCCAATGGAGCTAACGGAACCAACAAAACTCTATTCTGGAGTCATGTTCACACAGTTCTAACTACAGTAAATAATCCTAGAATTTAAGCTTCCGTTTTAGGAACTAAGTATCCCAAAACACTCTAAAACCAAAAACAGAACCTCCCGGCAAGTCGCATAAGCAGAAAAAGATACGGGGAAAGAATTAAATAGGGAATTGGGGCTAATAATCTCAAAATGACCGGCCGGATCGTTACAACTGAAAGCCATGTTTACAAGATTTTCTATTAGTATCGCGGTCAAACCAAGATTCTTTTCTCAAAGTATTAGAGAGTCTTTGTCCACTTATTCTGGAATAATTTTTAGAAGGGACAATTTTACAAGTCCGGAATCAAAATGATGGACTTTTGGACTCAAAACACCAAATAGGTGAAACAAAAAATTGAGAACATTTTTATATATAGCGCATAAATTTCATGCGCTATACCTTAACGACAAGTTTGTTCGTTAAGGTATAACGCATGTAATACATGCGCTATGCCTAAGTTTGGAAAGGTGGTCAAAGTCGTAGTATAGCGCATCAAATACATGCGCTATACCTGAATGTGAAAAGACAATCAGGTATACCGCATGTATATACCCATTTAAATAAACCAATCTTCTCCTTCCCAACAGAAGCAAAACAGACCGGTCCCCCCACCCACCCACCCACCCACCCCACAATTTAAAAGCCAAAAAACTCCATTGAGCCCACACACCTTCCCCGAAATCTTGTCCCGTTATTATTGTATCGATCTAACATCCGATCCAAGGTCTTGTCGTGGAGTGGAACTCGTTTATTTCCCGATTCGGTGGTCAAAGCTTCATTGTTTTTCCATTCAAAAAAATCCAAAAAGAGGTATTTCTCCTCAATTTTTTTTGTATAAGTGATATATATAATTGAGTAATTAGTTGTGATTATTGTATTGTATGATTTTGTGATTGTATTGTGATTTTTTTAATTATGTATATATATTTTTTATCCGGATTAGTTTATTGTTTAGCAAATATGTATAAAAATTGTATATTATACCTTTGTTGAATATTTGTGTTACATGTTTACTATTTTTATTGTTGTACAACAATAATATGTGACTTTAGTAGTATTTAGTGCCATTTAGTGTTATGTAGTGCCCTTTAGTGTAGTAGAACTGATAATAAATTTTAATTTATGTTAATTGATGTTATTTATGGCCATTCAAAGTAGCGTGCCTTTTGTGCTCTTTAGTATGTTTAAGTGTAAAATAATATCTATGTGTCCTCATTAACGAATCCGGTTAGAGTGCTCAATTATGAATCAAGTTTTAATCAATTATTAAGTGTATAGTAAATGTATTATTAGATATGAATCAAAAATTAGGTATGAATCAATAATTAGATATGAATCATAAAATAATTAGTTGGCAGTACAAAAGAGACACTGCCAGATTTTTATGTAAAATGTAACAAATAACATACAAATAGCTATGAACGAAATAAATGCTTAATAGATATTTTTTAAAAATAATATCAAATAGTTAAACAAATTAAGTATTTAGTATTATCTTAATGAGGAATAATATTGTTGAAAAATTAAACACAAACCATCTAATGCCTCAAATCATCTACAAATCTCGCATTCATCCTCGTGACAGTCCAACTTCCACAAGGGGTCCAAACTCAAATTGCAACACATATAATTCACTGTTAAAGGAGAACTCTCTACAAAAACAACATAGGGATCACGCAACCTCAGGACACCCCGCAGGAGATAACCCACCTGTTTTGCCTCAAACTGACATCTCTCTATATCCTTCCACAGCCACAACTACTATGCCATCACTTAATCTTCCCGAGTCTGAACTCATAATACGACATGAAAATCTACTTCACTCCATAATTAAACAACATGAAAGATCCTTCAACACACCCATAACTTGAGACTATACGTCAAATCAAGCACCCAATATTGCTTTCTACGTCTCAAGCAAACTCTTCTCGTCATATTCGAACAATCTGAACACTTCCCGCAGTCACATCATACTCATTATATATACATCCAACCACTCATCGAGCCAGAAATTCCACTAACAGGGACACTACCAGAATATTAAGTCCAAAAGCACGTGCTCACACAATAGAAATCTCCATGCTCAAGCTACAGTCAAAACCCGACCTCAAGTCTTCCAGAGGCCCTCCATCTGCACACCGAAATCATATCTCGCACCTCATCCATGGAATCACATGCCGGCGATGCAGAGCTGATACCGAGCGCTCACATGTGCATTCGAATGCGTGGAAGGAACTCAAAGAGTTACGCTTCAAGCTGAATCAATGTTGCACGATAAGGAAGAAAGATGGGAAGTATATCCTAAATGTCTTGTAGCCTCTCGAAGATAGGTATGGACGTCATCATATCGATCCACAAGACTCTACTAGACACTTGCTCATGACATGCAGAACCTATGAACCTAGAGTTCTTATACCAATCTGTCATGACCCAAAATCCAACTAGTGTGATGGCACCTAACCCAACCCGCTAGGTAAGCCAATTAACAACTATCCAATTCCAATAAATTAATAAAACAATTAAATAGAAGAAATTATCTGAATCTTATACATTCCCCAAAGACTGGTAACACAAATCATGAGCTTCTAAGATTTGAATTTACAAAGTTGGTATAAAATAAATACATCATCTATTCAAAAAGTACATAAATAGATTTTATATTCCAAGGCTAACATGAACAAGAGGAAGCTACAACCGAAACACAGGTACGTCTTCAATTCCAACACCCGTCGATCACAGCAACATCAGCAGCCAACATTTGCACGCAAGGTGCAGAAGTGTAGTATGAGTACAACCGACTCCATGTACTCAATAAGTAATAAATCTAACCTTAGGTTAAAAGTAGTGACGAGCTGGAACAAAGGTCGGGTCCAACACCAATAGCCAACGACAGTTCATAACAACGTAAAACAAGTAATAAAAGAAGCAACTCAGAGGTAAAATGCTCAGCTTTTCATAGTTTTCTGAAAAATAGTTCCGCTTTTCAAGTATATCAGTGAAAACCCAAATCCTTTACCGAAATCGTCGAAAAATATGAGTAAGTTTGAAAATTGTAATTTTTCCCAAAATTCCTTTCCACAATAAATAAGATGTTCCATTTTCTTTCCAGATAGAAAGTGTAAAATACCTCTCTATTCTTATATGTCAATATGTGTGAGAAGTCATGAATGACGTGATACCGTACAACATGAGAAAAAATGCATCTCTATGCATGTATGTCATGTGTGCATGTCAATGCAATGTATCTTAGAGATGAACTCATGTACCCACACTCTCAGAGTACTAAATCTCACTATCTCATTCTTTTCACTCATCATGCTCAATCACCAGTACTGTATATGGCCAGTCCGGCCCAGGAAAAATCCATCCCGAAATATATACATCAACTGACCATCAGTCACTCAGTACTGAGTAGGGCCAAATCTTGCATGTGGGGAAGATCCATCCCTCAATATAATTAACTGCGCTCACTGGGGTTGTGTGCAGACTCTGGAGGGGCTTCTTCAGCCCAAGCGCTATCATAAATCTGTAGTCTAACCATTGCGGCATGCAACCCGATCCCATAAATGTCACTTATAATCAGGCCATCGGCCTCACTCAGTCATCAATCTCTCCAGACTCTCAGGCTCACAATGCCATGAAACTAGCCCAAAATGATGATAAGATGTATCAATAAATGGTAACAGAGAATGATATGATATCCATATGAATGCATATGACTGAGTATATAAAGCAATGAAAGCAAATAACTCAACAGCAGAAATGACCTCAGTGGGTCGCAATAGGATAAGCATGTAGCCTAGACATGGTTTCTAACATGGATCACAGCTCAATAGCTCAAGTGTAGAGAAATTTCATAGTTACAGGTAAGATCAGGTAACTACACAGTACCACAGAAATAGAGGAGTCAAAATTCACACGGTGCACGCCCACACGCCCATCACCTAGCATCTGTGTTACCTCAACACCAATCACATAGCACGTAATTTGGGGTTTTATACCCTCAGCACCAAGTTTAGAAGTGTTACTTACCTCGAACAAGCCAATTCAATTAGCGAGAAATCCAAGCCAAGCAATGCTCCAAAAAAGACATCTCGAGCGCCGACCTCTGAACGGCTCAAAAATAGCCAAAAGCAACTCAAATACATCAAATAATGCCAAAGGAAACCAACCCATCGATAAACGTTGAATCTTTAATCAAAAGCCCAAAATCATCCAAAAAGTCCAACCGGGGCCCGCACGGCTAAGCCCGATAAAAGTCACAAAATCCGACAATCTATTCAATTACAAGTTCAACCATACTAGTTTCGCTCAAATCCGACTCCAAATCGATGTTCAAAATTCAAAAATTCACATTATGAAACGTTAGGCTAAAACCCCAATTTCTCTTTAAAAATAATTCAACCAATTGCCAAAATCGAAGTTAGATTCATGAAATATAACAAAAACCGAGTAGAGAACACTTACCCCAATCCACATGGTGAAAATTGCTTCAAGAATCGCCTCAATGCGAGCTCCAAAAATGTAAAAATGGCTGAAACCCTCGAAATAGAGTACTTTTATATTTTCTATAGCTACCTTTTATATTTTATAACAAAATAAGTATTTATGATATATACTACAATTAAGACATGAAATAAGGCATGAAAATACGCTATTTATGTTTTTCTTCTCTCTTTCTTTCAATTAACACATGATTCTCTCTCAGAATTTTTCTTCTTTCTCTCTCTTTGGATCATAGATACACGAACGAGAAACAAATCATGAAAGAAAGCCTATAAATTTCAAAATCAGAAATATGAAAGTAAACCTATAATCAAAAAAAAGGAAGCGGAGATACCTTGGGCGATGGAGAGATTGAAGAAAAAAAGGGATTCTTAGCACGGTAAGTAAGAGAGAAAAGAGGAAGAAGCGGTCGAATTGGATGCGTTGTAAATTGTAATGGAAGAGTTAGTGAAGCGATAAAAGGAGTCTAGGCCGAAAAACGTCATCTCCGACAAAGTTTCTTCTCTTCTTTGCTATTTAGTCACATATATGATACAAATACATTGTATTATATACAAATTCACTCAAACACATAGTATTTTTGTATAAATACAATTTTTGCTTGTGTTTATGTATTTCGAACTAATACAGCTGAATACACCTGTATTTATGCATATTGTACATACAGTACACATGAATACAGGATGTAAACATTGAAATACATTGAATACAAACATTGAAATAGAAATACAGTGAATATAACCAATCAAATATACTGAATACAATAGTAATAACATGTATTAGGAATAACTAAAATACTGTTAATACAAATACATTTGAATATACTGAATATAAAATAGCGAATACAGTCAATACAAACATTGAATCTAATGAATGCAACAGTAAAAAAAAGTTATATACAAGTGTAAAGTCATTCTAATTATGGGTTGATAATGAGGCATATTAGAATTGATTTTCTTGAGTTATAATAGGAGTGTATCACGCTATTGATATTATTTCCGTAATTAGACAGCTGGATATACCTATTTTTAAGGTAATTGATGTTATTGTATTCATGAATACATGGCGCGAATACATGTGAATACATGCACGTACAACTGGACTACCTTAATTTTAGGTATCTTTTGCTGCTGTATTCATGAATACAGCATTGCGAATACATATGAATACATGCGCGTACAGCTGGACTGCCTTGATTTTAGGCATTTTTTACTGTTGTATTCATGAATACATGGCGCAAATACATGTGAATACATGCGCATATGTGATGACCCGAAAGGTCATCACTTGTTTTAGAAACAAATTCAGTGTCCCCAGGCCTTAAAACCTGCTTCCTAGCTCACCTCGATTTGCATGCATGATCCGGACGTATATCCGGAAAGCTTTTATGTAAAAATATGAGAAATAGAAATTTCTAGAGTTAAAATTTGATTATGGTTGACTTTGGTCAATATTTTGAGAAAACGGACCCGGCTCCGTGTTCCGATAATCCCGGGAGGTCCACAGTAAAATATGGGACTTGGTCGTATGCACAGAATCGAATTCCGAGGTCCCAAGCCCGAGAAATGAATTTTTGAAAGAAATTGTTTCACTGAAAATATAAGAGTTTTTGGAAATTAGATTTTATTTGAAATTTATGGAATCAGGTCCGTATTTTTGTTCTGGAGCCCGGTACAGGTCTTATATATGATTTAAGTTGAGCCTGTAAAATTTGGTAAGAAACCGACTTGAAATGACGTGAATCGGACCCTCGGTTGTGAAATTTGAAACTTAATTGTTCTTGAAAATTTTCTTTGATTTTGATGCTAAAGTCCTTGTTAAAGCTGTTAATTTGGCGATTTGATCGCACGAGTAAGTCCATATAATGTTTTGATTTAGTATGCATGTTGGGTTTGGAGCCCCAAGGGCTCGAGTGAGTTTCGGATAGGATTCGGAAGGTTTTTAAACTCAGAAAAAGTTGCAGGTTTTCAGTTTCTGGTGTTTTGAAGTTTTGTTCTTCGCGTTCGCGGAAGGACTCTCACGAACGCGAAGGTTAAGTCAGGCTGAAGGAATTTTCCTTCTATGCGAACGCGAGAAACGGGTCGCGAACGCGAAGGTTTGGGGGGTGCTACCCTTCGCGAACGCGGACCTGCTATCGTGAACGCGAAGGTATTTGGGCTTGGGCAGGGGGAAGGGGATTTTGTTCTACGCGAACGCGGCTACTGGACCGCGAACGTGAAGGCTCGAGGAGTCAAAGCTCCGCGAACGCGAAAGATAATGGGCCTGCCCCTTCGCGAACGCGACAGGCTCTTCGCGAACGCGAAGAAGGCCTGTCCAATGAATTAAAAACAGTAGCAAATTAGGATTTAGTTCAAAACTCCATATTTTCAAAAGTAGAGAGCATTGAGGCGATTTTCAAAGAACAAGTTCTTCCCCAACGCATTGATACAAGTAACTTGGAGGCGAATTCTAAAGGAAAAGTGGTGTTTGAGGCTTGAGTTGGCCGTGGAAGTTTGAGGTAAGTGTTTGGTCTAAGCTTAGCTTGAGGGATTAGGATTTGTGTCTTATTTGCAACGCGTTAATTGTGGAGTACGACGTATAGGCATGGTGACGAGTATCTATACGCCAGTGTCAAGCATGCCCGTGAGTCTTGTATTGTAATTTTTATGACTCCGTTGTGGTTTATTCGTGCTTCTTATAAGAATTATATGTTCGTTCCCTTGCCCGAATGTTGTTGTTCCCTTGCCGGGATGTTGTTGTAATATTACTGTTCCCTTGCCGGGATATTGTTATTATGCTATTGTTCCCTTGCCGGGATTCTTTTATGATTAGTGTTGATAAATGAAATGGGAGCGGGTTGCACGCCTACAACGGTAATATATGAAATGGGAGCGGGTTGCACGCCTGCAGTGGTACTATATAAAATAGGAGCGGGTTGCACGCCTGCAACGGTACTATATGAAATGGGATCGGGTTGCACGCCTGCAACGGTACTATATGAAATGGGATCGGGTTGCACGCCTGCAACGGTATTACATGTGTACTTGTTCTTCTTAATTCCTTATCTTTTGCTGGTAATTGGTTTATGACGTTCCTTACATTTCTCTATTGTATTCTGTTGTTATCTGTTACTCCCCGCAGCATGTTCCCCCGCCCAACTTTAGTTGTAATTATCTGCTTCTATTTCCGTTGTATATGATTAACTGCACAGGTTTATTTGGTAGTCTGGTCCTAGCCTCGACACTACTGCGCCGAGGTTAGGCTAGGCACTTACCAACACATAGGGTCGGTTGTGTTGATACTACACTCTGCACTGTGTACAGATACTGATATCGGGGCGTTTGGACCGCAGTGAGGGTGCTGTCTTCAGTCCATTCATGCGACCCCAGGTAGTCTTGCAGACGTCCGCGGGCCTTGGCATCTCCTCCTATCTTTTCTCTTTCTGTTTTTACTTATTTAGAGATAGACTTATATATTTTCATTCAGACCTTATTTGTAGTATTCTTAGATAGTCTGTGACTTGTGACACCAAATTTTGGGTAGTATTGTACTTCAGATTATGTAGCAGTGTTTGGTTGAATTATTAAGTTTCGACTTCCGCATTTCCGATTATTTAATTTATTCCGTTGTTTAATCACTTATTATTTTAAATTATTGAACATGTTTAATAAAAGGAAGGTAATGATGTTATAATATTTGGCTTGCCTAGCCTCCACGAGTAGGCGATATCACGACTCCCGAGGATGGAAAAATCCGGGTCGTGACAGCGTACAGCTGGACTGCCTTGATTTTTAGGCGCGGCGAATACACTACCATAACAACTGAATAGTAGCTATATGAAATAATTATGTATATAATAGCTATAAAAAGTTAATAGTCACTAAACAATAGTGGTTTCTGAAAATTCCTGGTATAAGTAACAATCCAATAACACTATTCCTATTTCAAATGATTATTGTAGATTTGTACGCATTGTGCCTATTTGTCGTTTTTGCAATACTGTACAATTCCATTAATTATTCTAATTAGCTCTGCTTCTTTCAAGTGAAAAAAAAACCCCATTATTTTATTGTCTATAAGACTATAACCAGTGCACCAATTTTTTGAAAAGACTGCGGTACAATAATATTTCCGGCCATCTTTCTTGCAACATTAATCGGGGCATTTGCATCTATATCCGTTTTTTGTGTCACATTTTAACTTGTGCCCGCTTTGCAAAAAAATTACAAGCGTAATCGCTTTTTCGCATAACTTCAGCACACGGGGCTGAAGTAGCAAAGATAATCACGCAAAACTTCAGCATTTTAGTAGCCGGGCATGAAGTTCAGCTCTAGAGCTGAAGTTTTTGTTTTATAACTGGCGAACTTCAGCTCTAGAGCTGAAGTTTTTGTGTTGTTATTGTGTTGCAATTTTGTGTTGTAACTTGGAAACTTCAGCTGTAGAGGTGAAGTTTTTGTGTTGTAACTTGGAAACTTCAACTCTAGAGCTGAAGTTTTTGTGTTATAAATGGGAAACTTCAGCTCTAGAGCTGAAGCTTGGATAAAATTAACTCTTTATATGAAGCCGTTGGAATTGCTCTCTCCATTGATCCAATTGACTGGTAGTTCTTTTCTCTTTTCTCACTGAACTTTTTTTTGTCCCTCATAGAGCACTCTGCTTAAAGTTGTAAATCAAGTGCATTATTTCTCTGTTTCGTTGTTTTCACGTCAACGACTAAATAATATTAACCAGAAAATAAAAGCGCTATGTTTTACATAGAAATTGTATAATGATCGTGCTGGCTACCCAATCCTTTTCCACAATATTCTGTACTTTGATTTTGTTTAGATAACTTTACTGAAGTTTTATAGAGTAATATGGTATCTGATCAGAGAGAACTCCTTGTTGGCATCTAGCTGTGATGAGATGGAGTTCCTTTCTTTCAATTTGCTTGTTTGCATATTTCAGCTATTTATTTCAGAACAAGAAGAAAACGAAGGAGGAGAGAATGTGCTGAACTTATTTAAGAAGTGAGTACAAGTTAAAAATTTTAAAAAAATGGGTATAGGTTAAATGGGAACAACCAAATAGGGCGCCCCGTGCAATTTTTAATCAGGCAAATTTGCGATCTTGTTCCTACAATGCTATTGTAACAACTGTTTGCTTTTCTATATTTTTAAATTATAAGCAGACTCAAGTTTGTTTTTCCACCTTGAGTTTGAAAAAGCGTCCAGACTTTCAGTAGTTTTGCAGCTAAAATGTTAGTGCTGGAAAATTTTCAAAATGTTAACTTCTAACTTAGATGTTGCCTCCTATTGCAACACCTAGATTTCTCTTGTATTCATCAAATGATCAATACATGTCATCTCTTATTCTCACTTTTGACACAAAATTTTTCTGCAAAAGCTGGATGTATAATTCAAAAAATACAACAGGACTGTACAGGTAATCTATGATTTGCACAAACATGATCATGCAGAGAAAAGAGAAACAGAAGAAGAAAATACAGCATTCCCGGGGCAGAGAGTTTTTATAAGGTTTCCAACACTCAGAAGAATTCAAAGTCTGATGTAATTTAGAGCTTACGAGGAAGCAACTGATCCAGTCTCGAGGGGCTCGCTGATTTCAAGAAGCTCATTACAAAGACCAGTAAAAACAACCGAATCTGTTTCGATAGGTTTAAATTTGAGTAGAGCTGCAGGAACCAAATCCTCCTCTTCAACTGTTACAGCCCTCTCCCCAGCAGCTGGAAAATGGGGAATCACCCGCCTTTTAACAAGCACTGGATGTAACAATTCGAACTCTAAGCTTGGTTCCTTTAACGCTGCGCTCACAAACTAGAAAGTAAAAAAGGAAAAAAATATGAGGAAGAAAAATCAAAGAGAAAATAAATAAATTAAAAGCACATGTATACACCAGATTACCAATCAATCATCACATGGAACAATAGATATTGAAAAAGTACCACACAATGCTCAGAAAACAGAACGTTTCCAGCTTAATTAGACATTTAATTTTCTATTCACATGAGATAAAACATGGAATTTCTACTTTAGTAATATAGTTGACCTTTATTTTCTTTTTCTTATCTTTTCCTTTTTTATTCTGTTGTTGAATCCATAGCACCTCTTTATCCTATTTCTATTAGCGTAACCAAATGAAAAAACGCCTGGCAAGAACTTCATTGGCAACACCACAATGATTAATGGAATTTTAAATCTAACTACAAAAATGGTCCGCGCAGTACGAGCAGGGATCTTCCTTGTAAAGATTAACTCATCCCCCATGCCCCACCCTCCTAATAATCTACATGTAAAATTTTCTCGTCCCTTTTTGTCCTTTCTATCTTAATGTTATTGCAGGAAAGTATTTTGATATCAGAAAGAAACTGAATTGACTCCCAACACCCCTTACCTTGAACTTTTCAAGTCTTTTAATAATACCATTGTACCGCGTAGGGAATATTTTGAGAACTTAAAGCTTATTTATATCGCATTCTACTTGGTATATGCTAATGATGAGCCATAATCCTTTGACGCACTCAACTGTGAGAGAGAGAGAGAGAGAGAGAGAGAGAGAGAGAGAGAGAGAGAGAGAGAGAGAGAGAGAGACTCAAATGGTACAAGATGTAGGTTATGAGCCAACCATACAAGGAGTTAAAGAGATATCAATCGATCGATTGATCGGAGAGAAGGGGGAGGGGGGTGAAGAAGTCTTTTATTGCTCTACAAAAAGTAATCGATTGTATACTTAGTAATTTGGAAATAAAGGAAGATTTTCTTTTGAATGTAAAAGAAGTTCCTTGCAGAAAATCCATTAAAGTTCTTACCAAATTAGATTTAGTAATTTGTCAACAAATATAATAACATAAAAGGCCAAGTACCAACCTCATAAAGAGCACTAGTTGGCTCCGAAGGTAGAAAGACACCTTGAAGCAATACTCCATCTGGAAACTGTATTCGGATAATGGATTTTGTGTACTTCTTTCTTGCAGCTTTTGCCTGCTTTTCCCGATAAGATTTAGGAATCAATAATTTGGAATCTTCTAATTTCTTCTTCCTCATCTCCGCTTCTCTTCTCAATTCCTCACGTGAGAGGTTAAAGAAGGAATCAGGTAGCTCAATTTTTGCTGCTATGCTCTCGGGAACAGAAAAGAACACTCGAATCTGTTGGGTATAGAAATAAGAATGTCAGAGGCAGAAAGGACCAATATAGCGCGAGCACTAAACAAAATGTCATACAAATAGGATAATTACTATGTAGTTTCAAAAGTCTGAAAAGTGTTATATGTAACTTTCCAAATTAAGCTTGACCATATTCACCAAAATAAGATTTGACTGTATTCACCATAATTAAACTTGATCATAAAAGTCTACAGAGGCAAGACAATATTCCAGTTTTCGAACGAATAGAAATAAGCCTAACAAATTAATTCTAAAGCAAATTCATGAAGTTTGATCATTACGTAGATGTTAAGAAACACACAAGTAAAAAACAGCACAAGTACTTCTTTCCTAAATACATAAATGAGATAATTATATAATAACTAAACAGCAAAAAGTTCAAGTTCAATTTTATCTTTCCAAATTTAACCTCATGTAATCATGAGTGTGTGTTCGCGCATGCTAACGCACCCCCCCCCCCCCCCCCCCCCCGGGGCCGTCGTTTCAAAATCACAGTTACCACAGAAGGTAATGCACTTAAGAATCATTTATGGATACAGGCATAGAAGAACACAATGGAAGAAGGATTTGGAACCGTTACCCTTTTGTTTAACTCATTTTTACACCAAATAACTCAATTTATTAAATATGTATTCTAATAGAATTGCCTCAGTATTTCCTCGTGATGAAACTGGACGTCTTGCCAGATAAAGTATATTCATCGAGAAAATCTTTTGAAATATACGAAAAAAGCCTATTTTATCAATTTAGGATATGTTGTGATGTGATCTTAACCGCTTAATGCAAACTTCTGTTGGATAACCTAATGTTATCCATTCTTTTCATCCCTGAAAACTGATCTTTTATATACTGACACACAAATATGTCTGAAAATAGAAGACATTACTTGAGGTTTCTACGAATTGTTAGGTTGTTCTGTAACCAGGACTAGCACCTATTAGAGGAGACCCAAGGTAAAAAGACACTTGAAGCGCCCTGAAGCATGGTGGGGAATTACTTCGAAATTACTAGTGCCGAAGTGCCAAGTTATCAAACAGTCTTAGGATCCTAGGAGATAGGGTGAGAAGAGGGGAATGAGTGTGGGCGAAGCAATCTTATGACAGGGTTTGGTAGCTCCTGAAAACTCAAGTAGAGGCCACTGGTTTTAACTCTTTCAAAAATAACTTTCCTTAAAGACTAGGTCATACATGAAAAGCGATGAATAGAAAGTAGTTCAAAGTTTAAAAAAGGTTAGCAAAATGTTTTTAACATGCTTTTTCCTTCCTTTTTTTTTTTTTGGATATATATCTCTTAAAAAGCTTAAGAGTTTTTCCTAAATTTTTAGTTTAATGTAACTATTGCAGCTTTATTTGATTTTGGAAGCTTCTGTGGCTTATAGAAAGTTTTATTTAACCCAGGAAGCCATCGGAACCAAATTTAAGGTAGCGTATCCGAGTTGTAGTTGTGACAGAGTGATAGACAGACAGACACGGCACCCCAACCAAAGCAAAGGAAGAAAACGAAAAACACAAGGAAATAAAAAAGGAGTGGAAAGAAACCTGTGTGGTGACTCCTTATAGAAAAAAATAAAAAGAAACTTGTCTGGTGACCATAGTGGTTGCTACTTGCTAGTAACATCCCAACTACACGAACCTGAGCAGCCAGGAAACCCCCCCCCCCCCCCCCCCCACCAAACAAAAAAATGAGAACTTGAAGGTTAAATGCCCTTAAATGCTCATCAATTAGGTACATTTTTGCCAATCTTACTTATGGATAAACTATGTTGAGAAACAGATCCTTACAATAGATTGTGAGTAATGTAGCTTTGTTTTGGTTGAAAATAATGTAAAGCATTGGGTTCTATAAAAAAGAACAAAAAACATAAGGAATTTAGTACACAATTCAAAGAAATCTTTGTTCAAAATATCCAGCGTACTCTCACAAATACTTGCTTTCCTAGCATCGATTCACACATACAGGAAATGATCACAATTCAAAAATCTGAGTATCATTTGGCTATAAGAAGCACGGTATTAACTCCAGTTCAAAATGCTAAAAATAGAATTTGAACTTATTAGTAGAAAACACTAAACAAATAGTAGTGGAGCTTCGAATGTGATTTATCTTTTTCTAGTCACTTGCTCCAAGGGCCTAAATCTATTGGTTGATTCTTAAAATACACAACTGAGAGGAGACTCAAAGAGTTAGGATTTCACAATGCTAATCCACGTCTTACTTTATCTCTAAATCAATGCTCTCTCATAAAAGGCATTAGCACCAGAAGATATATTCTCATCAGTTTATTTCAGACTCTTAGTAATAATTCTTCACCAAATATTTTGTTGCATTCAATCTCATAAGACCTTCAAACTTGTGGTATTCTTAACAGAGACTAAATTATGAGTATACCCAGCAACATTTGAAATATCTAATCGTATATAGCAAATTGTAGGATATTAGCTTATAGTTTTGGCAGCTAGATAAGATTCTGCTATAACATCCAAATGGTTTTACACATTGGAAGACATAAATGACAAAAAATTTGAAACTAAAGAATAATTTTATATTTATCAAGCATTGATGTATTGAGAAAACATGAAAAACACAAATGACATGCTTCATCAATTTTACAGATTCTAGTATCCCAAATATATATTCAACTCTTTCCACTTCAGAACAAAGTTAAAAAATTATTCGTTGGATTATTGTTTTGAAGATTTGGAATTAGACGCCAAAGCGAAATATTTTGGCAAAATGAAAGAGTGGGGGTCAGTGTCCCGTCACATAGGATTGACACGGTAGCTGAATTGCAATTATTAAATAAAAAGTAAGACACAACAGCGGTGTTCGACATGTTGAGAACTAAGTAATGGTGTTCAAGTGAAGGTTCATCAGTTTACGTAATTAAGTAATATCTCTAATAAAGAAGCCTAACCCAAAGTAATTGCAACATACTAAAGCTTTTTAATGTATCAAGTGGAAACAGGAAATGAGTAATTTTATGTCGTAGTAATCAATCTAACACGAAAGAGCCATGCCTAGAATGTCTAGTCAGGCATTTTCTTTCTACCACCAGATTTCTTTGCATGAAACAAACTATAACATAGAGAATAACCAAATAGACCGGTCCGGTCAATTTGTGCATAAAAACGCAATATGTTTCATCTACCCTCATATACTGAATTCACCTTCAAAACAACCTTATGGTTGGCATTTTATTACAGTTCTCATTGAAGAATAATTCAGACCAAAAATATGTCAGTACTACCACTCTGTAGCTCTCCTTGCTAAATCCTGATAACCATGCCAAGGACCAATAAACCGAAACCACCAGCTAGATGCTCGGGTCCCTTTCTAGAGGAAATACATATTACCATGAAATGATACACCTAATTAACATATTGCCTGCATACGAGTTTGGCTATCTGTGTCCCAGAGGATTTAGTATAGCGAGAGTGAATTTTATGAAAAAGCATAAAGAATATGGAGTCAACGAATCCAACAGTGTCATCTCAGAAGGAATATGAAAGAAAATCAATAAAGATATCGTTACTCCACCAACTTTTCAAACAATACTTCTATTAATGCACCTATTTCAAGTGTCTTATAGCTTTAAGCATCAATCTGCATTCTCTCAAACATCTATGTCCAGTTGAATCTATGTTGCTCGGGCTCTTCAAACATATTGATGGGTGCGTGTCGGATCCTCCAAAAGTAGTGCATTTATGGAGGATCCGGCACAGTGTGACAATATATTTGGAGACCGAGCAACATACTTGATAAATAAACCAAGCCAGAAGCTATAGTATCCTGACACAAAAATAGCAGAATTTCCTCATTAATTGGCTAATAAGAAATAAAGTAGCCATTACCTTTTAAGAAGAAGTTATGGACTTAAAAGAATGGTGCTATGTCACTATTTCAGTACGAAAACATCATTCATCAATTCTCATTAGTAAGGGCTTTACTTGATGGGAAGCACAAGTAAAGTAGCCAAGTTGCTACATCATGTTCAACTAAGAGAAATAATTGGATGCCAAGGAAATTTTATCGCTGAAGCATCAGGAAACGTAATACTATTCAGTAGTATCAAAAAGTTTCATTCGAGCACTAGTAAAAGAAAGCTTTAACATTGTATATAGGAAATTAAAAGAACATGGAAACAAAAAGACCGAACTATTACCAAAAGTTATCCAAATTCTACCTGTCTATCAATCTTCTTCGGCTCAACTGGTTCACTCGCCTTAACTTGGGATACGGATGCCAAGTCTTCAACCTTCTTCGGTTCCAAGAGTGAAACTACATTCTTAAGCATAACAAGTTGTTCTTCAGAAGGAACATCCATCACAGCCCAAATTTCCCCACCTTCTTCTTTCAACTCAAATCTAACAAATTCCAATAGCTCCACTCCTCCTACCACATCACCTATAGCCTCTTTTATTTTTGGATTCCCCATCCTTATTTTCCTATACTTGGCATTCTCTGGTTCCTTCACAATATTCTTTAACAACTTAATGACCACTTCAACTGACCCTTCTGAGGGCTTCCCTGAAACATATGCACTAACACATGTTTCCAATTCACTTTTAACTTCAACTTTACTTTCAAATCCCAAATTAGAAGACACTTCAGAACTTAAACAGCTATCAATATGAGTTGACACCTCTTCTTCAGAAACAAAACCACTACCACAGACAGGGCATTCAAACACATTAGTAAGTGAATACCCTTTTGGGTTTCTCTTCCCAGAAGTGATCAATTCACCATATGGATCAAAACCATCCTTCGATTCACTTTTGTTGACATGAATTTCACATTTACTCTCAATTCTTTGATCAGAATTACTTGGTTTTTGAGGCGATGTTTTTGTATATGAAGGTTGTTGATTTTGCCTTGTATTTAGGGGATGTGATGAAAAATTATTGACATGATTTGAGGGTCCTGAAGAAGATGAACCACCCAAAACTCTACCTTGGCCTTTAAACTTACCTGAAGAAGAAGATGTGACTTTTTTCATGAACCCTTTGACTTTATCCTTCATATCACCCATTTTTCAATAACACCCTCTCACCAAAATATGTCAATCAATCAATTCAAACCAAATTCAGGAACAATTCCACCTCTCTATATATAGAGGTGGGAAAGTTCCTTAGATCTCCTTGTGTTTTTTGTGGAATTGAGATGGGAATCTTTTCTGGGGCTAAGAAATGTAAGGAACAAGGTTTTCTGGAAGCATGGCTTTGGAGGTGGAAATTGGGAAGAAGAAGCAATGAGAAATTGGAAGTGGAATTTGTGAAAGAAATCTGATATTGGATTGTGTTATTGTTGGCGCGTTTGGGTGGAATATTCTTAATAGGTATTAAAAAAAATATATTTCTATATATAGCGTGCAAATACAAAATGTTATACTTTAAGGGTAACTTTTGCCGTTAAGATACAGCATTTTGTATTTGCACGCTATATATGCTGTCAATTTGACTAATAGCTATAGCATCTTCTTATTTTACGCTATATATATGAGAAACTTTATTGTGAGTGAGGCACCCCTATTTTGACAAGTGTGTTGCAGGCCCCCACTTGTCAGGACACTCTCTCTTTCCTCTTTACTAGTATAACAACCCGCGCGATGCGCAGAAATTTGACAGAAATATTAATCTAATAAAATTATGATCTAATATATTATATTAATTTAATAAATATTAGTTGTATTTTATTATTTAAATAGTGTGCAGAAATATAATACAATCAATAAAAAATTAAAGGATACAAATCATATAGTAATCAAATAAATTAGTTGTTCCTTTTTATTTCTATTANATATATATATATAATGCTTATCTTATATATAAATTAGCTACAGTATTTTTATATTTTTGTATTATTTCATTTGAATTGAAAGTTTCTTTATTTTTTTATTTTAAAATAATTTAAAACTCCAACTTGAAACTACTACCCAATTTGAATGGATATTCTTATTATAGTTATTTTTTGTTTTATTTTATTCTAAAATATTTGTAAAACTCCAACTTGAAACTACTCCCTAATTTGAATGGATAGATTTTTATTTTATTTTATATTATAGCTAATTATAAAATATATATATATATATATGTGTGTGTGTGTGTGTGTGTGTGTGTGTGTGTATATATATATATAGAGAGAGAGAGAGAGAGAGACTACTATATTAGAAAGAAATCACTTTTCATTTTTATTTTAAAATAATTTTAAAACTCCAAATTGAAACCATACCCCAATTTGAATTGGCACTTTTTTATTTCTTTATTTTAGTTTTTTTATTTTAAAATAATTGTAAAACTCGAAATTGAAACTATTTCCCAACTTGAATAGGTAACTTTTTTTTAATTAATATTTTCATTTTTTATTGTAGCTAATTTAATTTTTTATTATTTTTCATTTTTTATTTTAAAATAACTTTGAAACACATCCTATAAACTACTCCCCAATTTGAATGGGTAGTTATTTTTTTATATTTTCATTTTTTAATATAGCTAATTATAATATATTTATATTTATTAATTCAAAAAGAGTAACTAATTAATTCAAAATTTTTAAAAAATTTTTAGTTAAAAAGGTAGTTTATTTTGTCTTAACAATGACACTTGGCTTTTTGTGATTATGCCACGTGGCTTTTTGTGATTATGGGTAGTTTTTTTTTTGTTTTTTTTATTTTTGTTTTTTAATGTAGCTAATATAATATATTTATATTTATTAATTCAAAAAGAGTAACTAACTAATTCAAAATTTAATAAAGTTTTTTGGTTAAAAAGGTTAGACAATAATTAATTTTTTGCATTTTTTTTATTGCAGCTAATTTAATTTTTTATTATTTTTCATTTTTTTATTTTAAAATAACTTTGAAACACCAACTATGCTACTCCCCAATTTGAATGGGTAGTTATTTTTTTTATATTTTCGGTTTTTAATATAGCTAATTGTAATATATTTATATTTATTAATTCAAAAAGAGTAAATAATTAATTCAAAATTTTAAAAAGTTTTTTAGTTAAAAAGGTAGTTTGTTTTTTGTCTTAATAATGACACTTGGCTTTTTGTGATTATGGGTAGATTTTTTTTTATTTTTTTTTATTTTTTATTTTTGTTTTTTAATATAGCTAATTATAATATATTTATATTTATTAATTCAAAAAGAGTAACTAATTAATTCAAAATTTAAAAAAGTTTTTTAGTTAAAAAGGTAGTTTATTTTGTCTTAACAATGACACTTGACTTTTTGTGGTTATGTCACTTGTCTTAATAATATGCTTTTGCCTCTCCTTTTATTATATATATAGATATAGATATATAGATTTCTCAAATTTCCATCCTTCAACATTTGACGTCTTTCTCCATTTCGATCCTTTCTTTTTTTCTCTCCAACGCCCTTCTCTTCTTTAATTTGTCTGATTGTCTCCCTTACTCTTTTCATAGTCTTGCTTCATTTGTCAAAACTCAAATAGAAAATTGGGGATTAATATTAATCTAAATTTTATATATCTCTTTTTTTTCCCCTGTGTTTTCCGAATTTTTGTTCCTAATACACCTACAAGACTACATTTTATAAGGATTCCAGTCTTCTAATTTCCTCATTTATGCTTTTTAATTAGTTCTTAAATTTCATAACGTAAAAATTCTAATAAGTATAAAACCAGTTAATCACTATAATTTTTCAAATGCAAATTTATTTATTTATTTATTTGAAGGTTGACAACGACAAGTGGGGGTAGAGCGCGTATAAGTGTGCTTACACTTGCTCATTTATTTTGAAGTCCGAATTAATTTTTTAATTGTATTTTATTCACTTTGTCTCAAATTATCCATTTTTGCTTCTGGAGAGTTAATTTGAATAATTTTAACATTAAATTGGATTAGATAAACTCAATATGTTAAAATTTAAATATTTTAAAAAATTACAAAAGATATTATAAGTTGCAAATTTTTTCATATCAATATGATAAAAATAATATATTTTAAAATATTGGTTATAGTTCNTTTTAAAACTCCAACTTGAAACTACTCCCCAATTTGAATGGATATTTCATATTATAGATAAATTTAAATAAAGTAAATTTTTTTTTACTAAATTATAAAATCAAAAGTATAAAGAGATAAATAGTTTTTATATATATATATATATACCAAAGTTGCTACATCATGTTCAACTAAGAGAAATAATTGGATGCCAAGAAATTTTATCGCTGAAGCATCAGGAAACGTAATACTATTCAGTAGTAATCAAAAAGTTTCATTCGAGCACTAGTAAAAGAAAGCTTTAACATTGTATATAGGAAATTAAAAGAACATGGAAACAAAAAACCGAACTATTACCAAAAGTTATCCAAATTCTACCTGTCTATCAATCTTCTTCGGCCAACTGGTTCATCGTCCTTAACTTGGGATACGGATGCCAAGTCTTCAACCTTCTTCGGTTCCAAGAGTGAAACTACATCTTAAGCATAACAAGTTGTTCTTCAGAAGGAACATCCATCACAGCCCAAATTTCCCCACCCTTCTTCTTTCAACTCAAATCTAACAAATTCCAATAGCTCCACTCCTCCTACCACATCACCTATAGCCTCTTTTTTTTTGGATTCCCCATCCTTATTTTCCTATACTTGGCATTCTCTGGTTCCTTCACAATATTCTTTAACAACTTAATGACCACTTCAACTGACCCTTCTGAGGCTTCCCTGAAACATATGCACTAACACATGTTTCCAATTCACTTTTAACTTCAAACTTTACTTTCAAATCCCAAATTAGAAGACACTTCAGAACTTAAACAGCTATCAATATGAGTTGACACCTCTTCTTCAGAAACAAAACCACTACAACAGACAGGGCATTCAAACACATTAGTAAGTGAATACCCTTTTGGGTTCTCTTCCCAGAAGTGATCAATTCACCATATGGATCAAACCATCCTTCGATTCACTTTTGTTGAATGAATTTCACATTTACTCTCAATTCTTTGATCAGAATTACTTGGTTTTTGAGGCGATGTTTTTGTATATGAAGGTTGTTGATTTTGCCTTGTATTTAGGGGATGTGATGAAAAATTATTGACATGATTTGAGGGTCCTGAAGAAGATAACCACCCAAAACTCTACCTTGGCCTTAAACTTACCTGAAGAAGAAGATGTGACTTTTTTCATGAACCTTTGACTTTATCCTTCATATCACCCATTTTTCAATAACACCCTCTCACCAAAATATGTCAATCAATCAATTCAAACCAAATTCAGGAACAATTCCACCTCTCTATATATAGAGGTGGAGAAGTTCCTTAGATCTCCTTGTGTTTTTGTGGAATTGAGATGGGAATCTTTTCTGGGGCTAAGAAATGTAAGAACAAGGTTTTCTGGAAGCATGGCTTTGGAGGTGGAAATTGGAAGAAGAAGCAATGAGAAATTGGAAGTGAATTTGTGAAAGAAATCTGATATTGGATTGTGTTATTGTTGGCGCGTTTGGGTGGAATATTCTTAATAGGTATTAAAAAAAATATATTTCTATATATACGTGCAAATACAAAATGTTATACTTTAAGGGTAACTTTTGCCGTTAAGATACAGCATTTTGTTATTTGCACGCTATATATGCTGTCAATTTTGACTAATAGCTATAGCATCTTCTTATTTTACGCTATATATATGAGAAAACTTTATTGTGAGTGAGGCACCCCTATTTTGACAAGTGTGTTGCAGGCCCCCACTTGTCAGGACACTCTCTCTTTCCTCTTTACTAGTATAACAACCGCGCATGCGCAGAAATTTGACAGAAATATTAATCTAATAAAATTATGATCTAATATATTATATTAATTTAATAAATATTAGTTGTATTTTATTATTTAAATAGTGTGCAGAAATATAATACAATCAATAAAAAATTAAAGGATACAAATCATATAGTAATCAAATAAATTAGTTGTTCCTTTTTATTTCTATTATTGAATTAGGAAGTACTTAGTATTATTGATGCTTTTGTTGAGTGTTATGTATTTATCTTTTATTTTTTAATTAATTCAAAATGTATATATCATAAAATCTCTATCCCCTTTTTCATACATTCCTTTCTACGGTCATATTATTTTGATGTTTTCAAATTTTGTAGTTTATTAAAAATTCAAATAAAGTAAATTTTTTACTACATTATAACATCAAAAGTATAAAGAGATAAATAGTTTATATAATATTATATATATATATATATATATATATATATAAATTAGCTACAATATTTTATATTTTTGTATTTCTTGAATTGAAAGTTTCTTTATTTTTATTTTAAAATAATTTTAAAACTCCAACTTGAAACTACTCCCCAATTTGAATGGATTTTTATATTATAGATAAATTTAAATAAAGTAAATTTTTTTTACTACATTATAACATCAAAAGTATAAAGAGATAAATAGTTTTTATATATATATATATATATATATATATATATATATATAATGCTTATCTTATATATAAATTAGCTACAGTATTTTTATATTTTTGTATTATTTCATTTGAATTGAAAGTTTTCTTTATTTTTTTATTTAAAATAATTTAAAACTCCAACTTGAAACTACTACCCAATTTGGAATGGATATTCTTATTATAGTTATTTTTTGTTTTATTTTATTCTAAAATATTTGTAAAACTCCAACTTGAAACTACTCCCTAATTTGAATGGATAGATTTTTATTTTATTTATATTATAGCTAATTATAAAATATATATATATATATATGTGTGTGTGTGTGTGTGGTGTGTGTGTGTGTATATATATATATAGAGAGAGAGAGAGAGAGAGACTACTATATTAGAAAGAAATCACTTTTCATTTTTATTTTAAAAATAATTTTAAAACTCCAAATTGAAACCATACCCCAATTTGAATTGGCACTTTTTTATTTCTTTATTTTAGTTTTTTTATTTTAAAATAATTGTAAAACTCGAATTGAAACTATTTCCCAACTTGAAATAGGTAACTTTTTTTTAATTAATATTTTCATTTTTATGTAGCTAATTTAATTTTTTATTATTTTTTCATTTTTTATTTTAAAATAACTTTGAAACACATCTATAAACTACTCCCCAATTTGAATGGGTAGTTATTTTTTTATAATTTTCATTTTTTAATATAGCTAATTATAATATATTTATATTTATTAATTCAAAAAGAGTACTAATTAATTCAAAATTTAAAAAAGTTTTTTAGTTAAAAAGGTAGTTTATTTTGTCTTAACAATGACACTTGACTTTTTTGGTAGTGTCACTTGTCTTAATAATATGCTTTTGCCTCTCCTTTTATTATATATAGTAGATATAGATATATAGATTTTCTCAAATTTCCATCCTTCAACATTTGAACGTCTTTCTCCATTTCGATCCTTTCTTTTTTTCTCTCCAACGCCCTTCTCTTCTTTAATTTGTCTGATTGTCTCCCTTACTCTTTTCATAGTCTTGCTTCATTTGTCAAAACTCAAATAGAAAATTGGGGATTAATATTAATCTAAATTTTATATATCTCTTTTTTTTCCCCTGTGTTTTCCGAATTTTTTGTCCTAATACACCTACAAGACATACATTTTATAAGGATTCCAGTCTTCTAATTTCCTCATTTATGCTTTTTAATTAGTTCTTAAATTTCATAACGAAAAATTCTAATAAGTATAAAACCAGTTAATCACTATAATTTTCAAATGCAAATTTATTTATTTATTTATTTGAAGGTTGACAACGACAAGTGGGGGTAGAGCGCGTATAAGTGTGCTTACACTTGCTCATTTATTTTGAAGTCCGAATTAATTTTTTAATTGTATTTTATTCACTTTGTCTCAAATTATCCATTTTTGCTTCTGGAGAGTTAATTTGAATAATTTTAACATTAAATTGGATTAGATAAACTCAATATGTTAAAATTTAAATATTTTAAAAAATTACAAAAGATATTATAAGTTGCAAATTTTTTCATATCAATATGATAAAATAATATATTTTAAAATATTGGTTATAGTTCACATTAATTATATATCGAAGAGCGAAAAAGTGATAGACAATTTGGGATGGAGGAAATACTAATTTTCTTTTACAAATAATAAATAGTACTCTAAAATATATTAGTCAAACTATCGAAATTCATTCTTAAGTC
>NC_031999.1:11574359-11598179 GCF_001879085.1 Nicotiana attenuata
CTAAAAAGTTATGCTAAAACGAGATGGAAGAAGATCTTTTCCCAAAAATTTCTTGTTTCCTACAATTTGATTTATTATACCCATCCATTTTAATTTACGTGAACATATTTCTCATTTTGTCTGTACAAAAAAGAATGACCACTTTATATATTTGAAAACAATTTATTTTTATTCAATGATTTATAGTCAAAATAGGACGGGCTAGCCAGTTTTCGAACTGGTCATTCAAAAATAGCAGCATTTGTCAAGTCATTGAAAAATAGCCACTAGTTTGTTGCAAAGAAACCGGTCTAGCATAATATACTGGAGTTCGGTGGACCTGTGTATGAACTTCCAGTATATTATGCTGGATCAATATACTTTGCTGGGTCCAGTATAATATACTGGAGTCCAGCAAAGTATATTGGAACTCTAAACTCCAGTATAATATACTGAAGTTTCAGTATATTATGCTGGAGTATTTTTCGGATTTTAAACAGTATTTTCTTTCGGATTTATCTTTACATGAAAAGTGGCTAAATTTCGATGACTTTTGAAACTGTGGCTATTTTTGAATGACCGCTTATAAATCTGGCCATTTATAAATTTCTCCCTGATTTATATCCATATAAAATATATGTGCCTCATTTTACATCACAATTTCAAAAGTTTTCTATCTTTTCTTAAATTCCATGCCCAATTAAATTGGTTGGCATAAATTAAAACGGAGGAAACATATTATTCGTAAGCTATCTCATGTTGGTTTTGGCCATAAATTATTTCAGTGAAATTACACGACTAATGAATTTATTTACGTGTTCGAAACTGCAAAGTGCAAACGTAGAACCAGCACAATTTGAGGAATGAGGTGGAAGAGAGAGTCTGCCAGCAAGGTGGGGCCCAACGGACACTTGTCAAAACAAAAGGTGCCCTCATACAACTATTGTTGGTTGTGTCTCGCCCAAAATAAAATTTCTCCTATATATATAGCGTATGAAAGAAAAATGCTATACCCCTAATTAAATATTGCCCTTCGTCTTCTTCCCCGACCAGAAACTCCTTTCCCCCATTTTTTTAACCTCCACTGCTTCTGGTCCCCCCCCTCCCCCACTGCTTGTTTTTTTAAAAAAAATTGTGACGCCCCACCCCCCCCCGTCACACAAAAGGTTAAGAACGTAGGCCCCACATCGTAGTAGAGCATTGTATTATTGTGGTTTAACTCCTCCGTCTTCAAATTTTCACACAAAATACTACATCGAGGTATTTCGATTTATTTTATTCTATTGGACTGACGACCACTTCTACCGATCCTGTTAGCACCACTGATGATCATGCAGCGGCGCATCCGGCTATAAGGAGGCGACTTGATGATGACGATCCCGATAGCGTACCCAGGCAGGATGCGATGCGCCTCAGGCCAGCGGCTGTGTTGAAGCACACTGGATGCGGGACACATTGATTTTATTCTTTTTTTTTTATTTGATGTAAATAATATTTGTATATACATTAACAACAACTTTTATATAATATGTGCATTACTTTTTTATTTCTCCGTTAATTAGCTAGTTTCGTACTACAACACAAACATAAGCATTAAAACTTAAATTCTATTACAATCAATGAAAATAAAGTTCATTACAACTACTTTAGTTTAATACTACAACACCAACACAAACATAGCAACTTAACATAATTAAAATTCAGTACAACTAATAAAAATACACGACACAGGAAACATAAAGATAAAGTGATACACTAAACACATACATTTAGTCTCTGCCGCCCACTATTCTCTGCTCCAACCACTTAAATTGTTCTAACAACTTATTTTTTTCTTCTTCTACCTCTTTAAGTTTCGCTTTCAACTCCGCAACCTCTCTTTTATGTTCTTTTTCACGTTCCCACTGTTTTAAACACAAATCATTAAGATCGTTCAACAATTCTTTGTAGTATTCCTGATGACAGTGTTCATCAATCCATACCTCAAAATCGCAAATAGGTTCGCTGGGAACCTTATAAAACTTGTTCAAACATTCCCAGTAGCGGCGTCCAGCTTCACCATTATCCCAACAACTTTGCATCTGGCATTTTTTCCGCACTTGTACCTTGGTACATAAAGAGGTTGAGACATTTTTGTGTTAAAAAAAAACTTACTCATTCAATTATTGTTGAGCGCAGAAAATAACTAGAATGAGCCCGTTATTTATAGGCAAGACAACACACATAACGTATTATTTCACCGCGCTATATATATCCATAACGTAGTATTTGACCGTGTTATGCTTTGCGTGTTAAAGGTTCTGACGGGTACGAAACAACTTTATGTCAGTTGGGCAACTTTTTCAGTTTGACAAGACAACACATATAACGTATTATTTCACTGCGCTATATATATCCATAACGTAGTATTTGACCGCGCTATGCTTTGCGTGTTAAAGGTTCTGACGGGTACGAAATAACTTTATGTCAGTTGGGCAGCTTTTTCAGTTTGACAAGACAACACATATAACGTATTATTTCACCGCTCTATATATACACATAACGTAGTATTTGACCGCGCTATGCTTTGTGTGTTATAGGTTCTGACGGGTACGAAACAACTTTATGTCAGTTGGGCAGCTTTTTCAGTTTGACAAAACAACACAGATATATAAAATAACAAACATAATTAACATTAAATTAATCAGCTTTATGAAATTTCAATGTTGTTTCAAGTTCTTCCGATTTATTATCATTAACAAAACTGAAATGGAAAAGTTCAACTCATAATTAACAAACATAATTTTATTTTATAAATCTTGCAACATAAACAAAACAACTAAATATTACAACATAAATTCATTGATAGTTAGGCACAATAGAAGAACACCCACCACGAGCTTGATTACTATTGCCACCCAAAGGATATTTTCGACGGTCGTGTCCTGTTTGCGAGCATATACCACATCTGCACGCATAAACGGTATCACTAACATCCATTTGGTTCCGCATACTCGTTCTCTTCTTCACCTGTATTCGATGCAAATAGGACTTGTTACACACCATTTTAAATGGTTCAGGCGGCCAATAATGCTCAGCACCCACTAGCTGCAACTGCCCACTATATGTGTTTATGTACTTCGCAACACTATTGTTGATCAACATAGTTGGTTGCACCTAAACCAACTTGTTGAAAGCACTTGATGGCATGTGAGCAAGGCATGTGGTAGATGGACCATTTTCCACAAGAGCATAACCTTGTAGATTCATTTACAGTATGTACTTTATTACCCCGATTTTGATGGATAGCGGTGCGAACTTAAAAAACATTTCTTTTGTTATCATACTGCAAAAATGAATGCCAATGCGCTCGCCGTCTGTATTTCTCAAATCTCTTCATCGGCACTGGCATAAATTCAACACCCCTTTCCATCAATGACGTTACAGCTGCAGACCTTTCAACAAACCTCTCCGCCATCTGCTTGAACGACATCCGCACCGTGGCTGTGACAGGCAATCCTCTTGCTGACTTCAATAACCCGTTAAAAGAGTCTGACACATTTGTAGTCAGAGTTCCCCATCGTCTGCCAGCATCCGCATGCAAA
Source organism: Nicotiana attenuata (assembly GCF_001879085.1). Lineage (NCBI taxonomy): Eukaryota > Viridiplantae > Streptophyta > Magnoliopsida > Solanales > Solanaceae > Nicotiana > Nicotiana attenuata. Next base: position 11,577,923 of record NC_031999.1, read on the forward strand.
GTCCACTTTTCAAGGTCATGTCGCATTAACCAACGATAGGCTGCCTCGTCTTCTTGCCTGATATATTCCATGTGCCTCCAGAATTTATACTGTTGGTGGTCTGTTGCTGCCGTCCACATCAAATCATGCAGATCCTTGTTGGGATATGCCTTCTGGAAATTGGCTTTAAAGTGCCTAACACAGTAACAATGGTAGGCATAAGGTTCTTGCCATGCAGGCAAGTTCTCCATAGAACTTAAGATACCACCGTGCCGATCAGATATTAGACAAATACCGGAACGATGTTTGACAACGTGCTCTTTGAAGTGGTTCAAAAACAGCGTCCACGTTTCTTGGCTTTTATTGGCACAAATAGCAAAAGCTAGAGGAAATATCTATCCATTAGCATCTACTGCCACGGCTATCAACAGCTTGATATCGTACTTTCCATAGATATGAGTGCCGTCTATGGATATTACGGGCCGACAATGCGAAAAACCATCAATTGCTGGTTTAAACGCCCAGAACACGTAATTGAATATATATTCTGGTTTACCCGAATTCCGCTCAAGCTTCCATTCAACAACCGTCCCGGTGTTAAACTGCTGCAGTGCAGCCATGTACCTAGGCAGATCTGCAAATGACTTATCCCAGTTACCATAGACTATTTCAAACGCTCGTTTGTGCTCGAGATATGCCTTTCTTTTAGTAATGGTATGGCCATGTTCCTGGTGGACTGTTGTAATGCACTCTTTGATTTTATACCTTATGGACGCTTCGATGTGTGGAATAAGAACAAGAGAAATTAAGTCAATATCCAAGTTGAAGTGATTCCCGTTGAATGTGTCCATTTCGCATGTGTGGGTGGAAAGATATTTGTTCAATGAGCTCCAAATGCTTTTATCATGCTATGCTATCATTTGAGAATGTGTTCAAAGTATGGGCTGTGTGTTAAGAATATTACGACTTCAAGTCAAGTTTGAATGAAGGTTATTGTGCCAAATTATGCGAAAAACCTCTATATGTCTAAGACTCTTAATTGCTCACATGTGTAGTCAAAGTCTTGAATTGAAAAGCCTGGTTGTTGATAATGATTATGATGTTTGAAAGTGAAAAGGGTGAGAATGAAATATGAGATATTGCCAAGTGCCAAGAATGATATTATAATTGTGGCCATTAGTGCCAATCAATTGAAAAAAATGTGAAAGAAGTATGAAATGTGATGATTGATAGAAAAGGATGATGTCTCAGGTGAGATGGCCTAGCCGATCGGGTCATGATCGGACACCATGCCGTACACATGGTGGTGATTGTGCTGGAAATTGTAATTGAAATTGTGGTGCTTGGGGGCGAACCTCAGAAGGCATTACGGTGAAATGGGTTGACATAGTAGTATATCCGAATGGGGTGGCTGGGTAGTTTATAGGGACATTGGAGGTTCCATTTGTTCTGGGAATCGGCTTGGGAAAACCAGGTATTGCGCTGGGCGGCTCCCTGCCGTTAGACCAAGCGTCCCACATTTCCAACATGCGGAGGTGCATTATCCTATTCTCTTCAGCAGTTGCTGAATCTGATGTCGGGATAGCGGTCATTAGGCAGTCCTCTAAGGAGTTAACGATTGGTAGGTGACTTCCAATGTCATTTCAACACTCCCTTTAGCTCTCGTGAAGTAAGGTTGCCAAGCCAGGTTACCACAAAACCAACCACCTTAAAAATAGAACCTGTTCTCAACAGCATACACAACAAACCGGTTAGTTTGAGACAATTAACACATAGGGAATTGCACGTTGGGGAATACAATGCACCTAGACAGTTAACGTTGTTGTACATGCTTTGCAACGGTTGCGTGTCTCATCCTGGCTTTTGTTACCTTTGCAGATCTTTGAATCTTTTTCTTTTCTTTACGCTTTTCATTATTTTCTCTCTTTTCTTTGCATTGTTTTCTCTCTTTTTCTTGTGCCCTCACTTCATCATTTTCTCTCTTATTCGAGTTATTTACATCTATGACTGAGGATTGCCTACGTATCGTGATGCTGCACGAATCAGATCATTACGTAGTTCAGGGGATAAACGAGAAATAAAAGAAAAGAAACATTTTTTGGGTTTTCAAATTTTCATTAAATAAAAACTTGTGATTTTCCTCTGTTACAACGACTCCAACATACATACTGAAAAACTAAAACAGACTCAAAATAGACTCTAAAAGGAAACTGAAATACAGACTCGAAAAGAAAAATCAGTAGTACATAAGTGCCTCCAAAACTACTCTAGGGGCCTGCGGGACATCAGTCAGTCCTGTCGTGGGCCTATGTGATATCTTCTTGGAGGCGATACAGGTCGTCCACTATCTAACGGACAAAAATCATTACTGCAGCAAAAAACATGGACCTGGTCATGTCCTCGCATTCATTGCACTTCATCACAATATAGTCAGCAATTCTTCTAATCCTCTCCCTGATGACGCCTTTCTCTTGGAGCAGACGCCTAATTTGTTGAGATCTAGCCTCCAAAACTTGGGTGGCCGTATGATTTTGCTCTTGCAATTGTTGCAGGTCCTCCTCTAGATATGACATCAATGCATAGCAGTGCTCCCTTTCTGCTTTGAAGTTCTTTGCTTGTTTGGTCATTTCACTCTCAAGGGTATTGATCTTTTCTTCAGACCCGTGATTCCTTTGTCGTATTTTTCCTTCAACTGTCTAATGAAACTTGCCCGTTCTTCTGCATTCCTGGCTAACTTTGCTCGGTCCTTTGCTAGTTCAACCTCCGTCTTTTCCAAATCATCCCCATAGTCACATACTTTCCGCCTAAGACTGTTTATAAGTATCATCTGTTCCGCTCTTGACCGGGTTTTCAGCTACTATTTTCATCTTCTGGATTTTTGCTCGGAGGGCTTCATTTTCTTGAGCCAACCTTTTTTTTCACCCTCATCCACAGCGGCTTGCAAACCACTATCAAATTTAAGATATCTGATTTTCCCTTCCAACTTGCTTATGGAAGCCCTGTATTCATTTTCTTTGGTCAGCCAATCCCATTGTTCTTGTGATGCTTCAACAAATTCTTGGAGGTGGGGTCTTTTAGCTGGTCTTCCAAACTCAAAACTCCTTTTATACCAAGCAAGATAACCAGGCGAGACTTCACCCTTGGATAAATCATGTACTCAGGTGTTCGCCGTCAAATATTGGTAATGACTCCAGATCTGGCAAACCACGACTTCATGGAATCGACCATCATAGTGGATCTCGACTGCATGAATGCTAAGATCTTCATCCTTGGGGACTATTTCACATCTTCCTAGCTGTCTCAAAACTCGGTACGGGGCATAAGGTTAGATACTTCTGAGACCCATTAGGAGGAAGTGAGGACTGGTGGCAGGCATGTATACAATCTCATTAATAGGAAGCCAACCCGGCGTCCATTCTATCTGATCTGCAGTTATGGAGCGAAGGCAGGATATCCAATCTACGACCCCTTCTGGCATCTCAAGCCCATTGAACCCTTGTACCACACTCCTATATACAGCTTTTCCCTATAGATCCGTAGTTCATGTACCGAGGACGATGACACAAATGCTCAATCATCCAGATTTGCAGTAACAAATTGCACCCTTCGGAAAAATCCACTCCGGCTTTGCAAGCTGTAAGAACTCGGAATGTTTCTGGTACTATCATAGGTGCGAGGGTGCTCTTGGCACTGGTAATCAAAGTGTTGAAGACTTCGGCTACCCGTAAATCAATATTCCAATCCTTCATGGGAAACACTAGAAGACCTAAAAATGCCACCATGAAAGCGAAGCATCTATGCTCTTCCCACTTTGGTAGGTTCCCTTTACTATAGATTCTGCTTTCTGGGTTTTTAAATCCCTCTATATGTCCATACCACTGGTATATAAAGTGTAGAGTGGAAAAGCTATCTGCCAAATCTGCATAGTGGACCTGCCTGTTTATTTTTAGTAAGTCCAGAAATTTGTGAGGAGTGACGGACCTTGGAGTGACCAGGTATTTATGGCTTAGACCCTCTGTACTCCCAGCATAACCTGCTATCTCCTCCAAAGTAGGTGTAAGTTCAAAGTCCGAGAAATCGGAACGTTGTGAGTTGGGTTACAAAATGTCACCAGTGCTTTTATTATGTCCCCCCTAAGCCTGATCTTTAATAATCCGGTGAGCCCCCAAGTAATGGTTGACCATGTCTCGTCCTTGCTTACCTAAATCTTCCTACCACATGTGTAGCTCCAACGGAATCTTGGTCATAACCTTTTCCGATTATGATGGGGGAGAGGGGGGACTCATACCATTTTTCGGTTATGATGGGGTTGCATCAGGGGTCAGCACTAAGCCTATTTTTGTTTGCTCTGGTGATGGACGTATTGACGCGCCACATCCAAGGGGAGGTGCCGTGGTGTATGCTATTTGCAGATGATATTGTCTTGATTGACGAGACGCGAGACGGTGTGAACGTGCAATTAGAGGTATGGAGGCAGAACCTGGAATCTAAGGGTTTAAAGTTGAGCAGGACCAAGACAGAATACTTGGAGTGTAAGTTCAGCGGCGAGACTTTAGGAGGGGAAGGGGAAGTGAGACTGGACTCGCAGGTCATCCCTAGGAGAGGGAGTTTTAAGTACCTCGGGTCTATTATTCAAGGGGATAGGGAGATTGATGAAGATGTCGCACATCGTACTGGGGCGGGATGAATGAAATGGAGACTCGCTTCTGGTGTTTTGTGTGATAAGAAGGTGCCACCGAAACTTAAGGGTAAGTTCTACAAAGTGGTGGTCAGACCAACGATGTTGTATGGGGCTAAGTGTTGGCCAGTCAAGATTGCTCATGTCCAAAAGATGAAGGTAGCAGAGATGAGGATGCTGAGATGGATGTGCGGGCACACCAGGTTAGATAAGATCAGAAATGAGGTTATTCGCGATAAGGTGGGGGTGGTCTCTATTGAGGACAAGATGCGAGAAGTGCGACTTAGGTGGTTTGGTCATGTGAGGAGGAGGAGCACAGACGCCCCGGTGAGGAGGTGTGAGAGGTTGACATTGGAGGGACTACGGAGAGGTAGAGGTAGGCCAAAGAAGAGGTGGGGAGAAGTGATTAGGCAAGACATGGCGCAACTTCAGCTGACCGAGGACATGAACCTTGATAGGAAGGTATGGAGGTCGAGAATTAGAGTAGTAGAGTACATAGTGTAGAGTGTTCATAACTTTAGTATTGGCACGCAGTCTCGTTTTCTGTTAGTAGTAGGTTTTTATGACTAACCGTTATTTTCTTTCATTGATGATCACTTTACTTTCTTGTTGTGTTATTCTGCTTTTATATGGCTTTTTGACACTGTATCTTTTTGCCTATATTTTTATTAATGTGGTACTTATACTATCTTGAGTCGATGGTCTATTGGAAATAGCCTTTCTATTCTCACAAGGTAGTGGTAAGGTCTGCGTACACACTACCCTCCCTAGACCCCACGGTGTGGGATAATACTGGGTATGTTGTTGTTGTTGTTATTGATTGGTTTAAAACAATGTAAATTTTATTAAAGCTGATAAAAAGGGTCATTTTGCAAAATTCAAATAAACACGGCTACTTTTGCAAATACGACCCTTCAGCACTTCAAAAGGAAAGATTTTAGGGCTGTGTTTGCTAGGCGGCCAAAAATTGGCAAAGAAACCATTGGTGGCTATTCTTCCAAAAACGGCCTTCCGGTGTCCCATTAGGACATTCGGCTATTTAGACAAAAATGACATCACCTACTTTATTTACGATAAAATGATGACATTTCATGTTTTTGCGTTATTTTTGCAAAGAAGGGGTTGGACCCGATGAGGGTTGCCTACGTATCCCACATCCGGTGAGAATCAAACCTGCCTAGTTCGGGCAGTTTTCACACAACAGAAAACATGAAGCACTTTGAAACAATTTCCCCTTTTTCTTTTTCTTTTCAAAATTTCGGCAGAGTTTTGGTATATTTTGGACATCAGATTTTTCAAAGGTGGGTAATTATCTCTCTCATACCTCAATTTGATTTTTCAAATTTTTCTCCCTATTCCAGAAACCGATCAACATGCAAATCGAAGCAAATAATTGTACAAGTAGCACGTAAGAAATGCATCGGGATGGTCTTTTTTGGGTACACCTGTCCTAGACGGACCCAACCCCTGTGTTGAGTCCCCAAAGTCAAATGCACATGATGCAAACAAGCGTTCCTACTAGGGATCCGGCATGAGGCTGCGTTATTTTAGGTTTAAAACCTGGGTGTATTGTTCTAGACCTGGCTTACCCCAGCGGACAACTCGAGGCGGGAGGGGAGGGGGGGAGGGGGGGAGGGGCTACGTACGAGAACCAAAAGGCCATCCGGCTTTCTAACTGATCCGATCCTCATCATAAATTAGGGTATGACACTAACAGAAAGAAGTCACGCTAGCGTGCACTTCCCAAATGATTAGAAGAGAGAGGTTTCGCAGCAGTTTATATACAGTTCAAACAATATCAAAGCGGTAAAAAGCGGCATTTAGCACATTAGGCCCAAACAGGTAATAAAAATCAGATAATAAATAAAAGTCAATTATAAAAGTTATTCTAAGCTCGGATTCTTGAACCCTGAACCGGAAATTCTAGGTTTTTATCCCCAGCAGAGTTGCCAGAGCTGTCACACCTCCTTTTTACCACCCGAGAGGGGATATAAGGGAGTTTTTCCAATTGAAGTGACATTAATTGAAATGGGATTGTTTTTATTTATTTAGAGTCGCCACTTGGGACAATTTATTATGGTGTCCCAAGTCACCGGTTTATTTTAAATCCCAAATCGAGGAAAATCGACTTTATTTAAAAGTCTGCAAAACCAGAAATTCTAAGTAAGGAATTCTGTTAACCTAGAAGAAGGTGTTAGGCATTCCCGGGTTCCGTGGTTCTAGCACGGTCGCTTAAACTATTAATAATTGGCCTAGATATCTTATTTATTACATGTGTTTAAACCTATTGTGCATTTTTAACTTTATAACCGCTTTTAATTATTTATGGAATTATTTTGGAACAAGTTACGATTGTCGTACACTTTTTTCTTTGATATACATTGCGAATCGTGTCACCGGAACCATACCCACAATCTACAATATGTTTAATTTATTAACGTTATTAGAAGTTGTGGCCGGGTCACATAAATGTACCCTCAGATTTGGAAATTATGTATCACAACTACGTCACGGGAACCGTACCCGTAGCTATGATAATTTTATTATAAACGCGCCTAAAGCCAACTATGAATGTTCAAAGTGTTTTCTATACTAGTTATGAATGTTCTGAGTGTTCACACACTAGTTCTGATATTAATGTGAGGGCCATAGATTATGGGATTCATTTGTGGATGGCACACGTCAATTTATTCAAGATTGCTAATTGTATACATGATTGGGGTAGATATGTTTATCCTTTAATCATCTTAGATAAGGCAGTTGGCCAACAGCCAGCCCAATAGGTTATTTGGCCAAAGGAAAAATCAGCGCTGAGGCTGCTTGGGCTCAGAATTTAGCCCAGAAATAAATAAACTCAAAGGCCTTGCCAAGTCCGAATTTTTGACCATGGCTGGCTCATATTGGGCTAACATTAGGCGGGCCCAGTCACGAATATTTGCTAGCTGGGCCTATCCTACCTTTACGTTTTAAGCTAACAAAGCTTACTCAACACGCACACTTGTCAAAAAATGTAAATCAATTCACTTTTATGTAAGGAAACTCAGAATCTAAAAGAAAATCAGAATACAATTCCAATTTTGAAATTATACTATACATGATTTGCAAGACATAAAAAAGAAATGTGTTTATACTATTATTCACAAGGGAAATTTATAACTACGGGGTCAAACTGTTGGGTTTAATGCCCAGGCCCATCCGTGTCATGACCCAAACTCCGCCCAGGTCGTGATGGCGCCTCTCGTGAAGACAAGGCGAGCCAGACCATTCCAGAACACCTCTCTTAAGCAGTTAAACAATTCATAAACAGTTTAAATATGATTTCATGATATTAATTAGCGGAAATACAACCCAACATAGCCCTAATCGGGGTGTCACAAGTCACGAGCATCTATTAGAGTGTAAATCCAACTACAAGGTCTAAAATATACAAAATCAGAATAATGAACAAAAGAGAGGAAAACGGTGCTGCGGACGCTGGCAGTCACCTCGCTAACTCCTATAACTCTGCCTCTGATCAGCAAAAACCCACTAACGGGTGGATAAATACCTGCATCTGCACACGAGGTGCAGGGAGTAAAGTGAGTACTCCAACTCAGTGAGTAATAAAGGTAAATAATAACTGAGCAGTAAGAAATCATGTAAGGCAAATCATCATGCTGTATAGAAGCAGTATAAAACCCCTTGAGAAAAAAAGCAGTGAAGCTGTGAAATCTTTAGAAAACATCTTAGCTCAGTTCAAACCTCTTTTGAAAATGACTTTTTCAACATTTATGCGAATAAATGCAAAACAATTAGTGCAGATAAGCACAAAAATCCGCCCCTCGGGCACAATACTCACTCAACAGATAATGCCAGGCAATCAGGTAGATACCCTGTGAAGTAACATAGACAACAGATAATGGCAGACAAATGAAATAAAGTGAACACATAGAACAGTACTAGTATCGCTGCGGCGTGTAGCCCGATCCACATATCGCTGCGGCGTGCAGCCCGATCCATTTATCATCGACGGGGCTCACTGGGGATGTGCAGACTCCGGGAGGGACCCCTTACGGCCCAAGCGCAATATCAAGCCATCTCGTGGCATCAAATCTAGGCCCTTGGCCTCATACCAGTATCAGTATAACACTGCTGCGGCGTGCAGCCCGATCCGTATATGTATATATATATATATATATATATATATATATATATATATATATATATATATATATATATATATATATTGCTGTGGCGTGCAGCCCGATCCAAAAGTATCTCACAATACAGGCCCTCTGCCTAACTCAGTCAACAAAATCACATAAGCCACTCGGGCAACAATAAACATGATGCTCAGCCCAAAATATTGTTGGAAATATCATTTCAAGTGTTAAAGCAAGTAATCATGGCTGAGTTTTGAAAAAAGTGAAAAACAAATACATGACTGAGTTCAAGTATAAAATCAAAACAGTGAGGAAATATCAACGACCATCCCCGAAGGGGTTCAAATAGCTGGCACGAAGCCCAAATATGGCAATCAGCCCAAGTCATGATGATAACAAATAAGTTTCAGTCAATTACATAGTAAAATCATCAATCGGGACAGACCAAGTCATAATCCCCAACGGTGCTCTACCCCACGCTCGCTATCCGGCGTGCAAGTCACCTCAATATAGCACTACGATGTGCAATCCGGGGTTTCAAACCCTTAGGATATCATTTACCATCATTACTCACCTCGAACCGGCTAAACATCTAGCTCGCGATGCCTTTGCCTCTCGAATCGGCCTCCACGAGCGTCGAATCTATCCAAAAATAGAGCGAATACGTCACAATATGCTAAGGGAGCAAAGCCCAAGCGAAAACAATCAACAACTGACACAAATCCCGAAATTAGCATAACTCGAGCCCCAGACCCACTTCTCGAAACTCAAATTTTTTTACATCATTAGACTCCTTATCTTTCCACGAGTTTATACATATCAAAAACACAAGAATCGGAGTTCAATTAGCCTTTCAAATCCTTAATTTATGCTCTCTTAAGTTCAAGCCCTAAACCAATATTTTTGTCCATTAATTCCTTAAATTTTCAGTCCTAATTCATGAAATAACACCATAGAATCGTGTTTTAGGTCCAAAAATCCTTACCTTATCAAAGATCCTTGAAGTCCCTCTTCAAAATCACCTACAATTCTCCAAGTCCGAAGTTAGAAATGAAAAACTCTTCAAAATTCGCGAAGAAGATCCATTTAAACATTCTGCCCAGGCAAAACCGCATTTGCGGTTCAAAATCCGCTTCTGCGGCACCGCTTTTGCGGTTAATATTCCGCATGTGCGGCTCTCTATCCGCATCTGCGGTCCCAGCCTATCCTTGCCTTTTCCGCTTCTGCGACCTCCACCCCGCATCTGCGATACCGTACCTGCGGTTCCCAAGCCGCAGGTGCGAAAATACCAGAAGCAGCAGAAATCTGAAATTGCACAAGTCCAAAATTCTTCCCGTTAGCCATCCGAAATTACCCCGAGGCCCCGGGATCTCAACGAAAAGCACCAACACATCCCAAAACATTATTCAAACTTGTTCCAATCCTCAAAACACCTCAAACAACACCTAAACCATCAAATTACATCGAATTCAAGCCTAAGTTCTTCTAAAATTTCCGAAACACGCTTTTGACCAAAAACCCAACCAAACCACGTCCAAATGACCTGAAATTTTGCACACACATCCCAAATCACACAACAAATCTACAGCAACTCTCGGAATCCCATTCCGACCCTCAGATCAAAATCCCACCTATCAACTGGAAATCGCCAAAATACTAACTTCGCCAATTCAAGCCTAATTCTACACCGGACCTCCAAAACCAATTACGATCACGCTCCTAAGTCATAAATCAACCAATGAAGCTAACTAAATCTTAAAAATTCCGATCTGAGCTCATATACAAATAAGTCAACTCTTGGTCAAACCTTTCAAATTCAAAGCTTTCAATTGAGACTGTCCTTTCAAATTCATACCGATTTTCGTGAATACCAAAACCAACGATCTACATCAGTCATAATACATCGTACGGGGCAAGTCATGCCCGAGAACTGGCGGTCAAAGCACAAAAGGCTCAAAACGACCGGTCGGGTCGTTACATCCTCCCCCACTTAAACACACGTTCGTCCTCGAACGTGCCCAGAGTTGTTCTAAAAGCCAAACACTCGCTCAATAACCTTGCCATGCATATACTCGGGGGTGATCCCACGTCACCCTATCTCATATAGGTCCGATAACACAATGTAGCTGAAATTTCAGAATCCATCCTAATCCATAAACCCTAGAACCACACTTTCACTTCTGAAACCATCAATACGATCAGAACCTCACACCTATACTCTGAATAGTCCCGAACCAGCTGTAATAGCCCATGCCTGCAACCTCAGGTGCAATTATATGATATACCATATAACTCAAACACATGCAGTGATAACTTCCATACACAGTAGCTGCCTACAACAACCAAATACCGATAGAAAACCTCTTATTAGCTAAAGTCTCATTCCACTACTTTCATATGCTTCCAACGATAAATGAAACACGCAATAAACCCTAACCATTTCTCAGATCAAGTATTCATGAGGCCATTTCTCCTCTGGCAATTACCATAGCAAATTTTGAACCGTACCTCGATACTTACCCATCAAACATGCTGGAATCCGTTTGTATTCATTAATGATCCCAACGATCTCTTCTGACCAAACACACCACCCTGGTGATATGACACATCAATATAGCCTAAGCCACAACCTGCATAACTACATGCACCAATAAGCAACAGTCCGAACATACTCAAATCATGAAAATGACACAATTGAAAGAGTTGTACCTCAAGCTCACCAGTACCCTCACAACACAAGGCTGGACGAATCTATCCCGCAAGATCATATCTCCACATAGCTTCGAGGCAATGCACGATCCTATCCAAACACTGCTCCACCTGAAACACCTCAAGTCACTATGCTCGAAAGAGACAACCACGCACCATTTGACGTCTGGAACCAAAGCACATCATCATACCCACGATGAGACAAATAACATATACCACGCAACCCGATAGGTCATAACCGATATTCCATTCACTGAGCAACACCCAATTACTCTTCCCACTCGACTTCCCCTATGAATCCCCAATAGAACCGCACCACATGTGCCCCTAACCAACAAATCATAACATCTCACAACACAGAAAAGCAACTCATAGATCTCCCCAGATCACTAACAAGCTCAACAACGATCGAATTAACCTATCCCTCAACAATACAATTCGGGGCCAACCAAGCCGACTCAAGCTAGAACACGCGTCCACCTTGGCCTGCCAACGAATTCATTAAAAAGGAAGCGTGAAGCTGCTACTCCCACTACTACAACTCCTACCGGAGCCATACAATACCGAAATCCACAACCTCGCCCGGCGACATGCCCAGCCACAAGAAACATATCTGAAGGTCCTTCAACACTGGAACTGAATCCATGGTAAAAACTTCTGCACTGACATCCATCATGAAGCCATCCGCTGGGTCCTTGGAATATAACCCACTCTACTAGAACATAACCCATTGCACCTCGCCATTCATCCCGTGGCATTTCGGCATAGCCCATAGCGCAATAGTCCAGAATAACCCAACACTGAGACAACCAGTATACACCTCAATATCATATCCAAAATCTAACATACCAAGCAAAGAAAGATCCACTCGGGCCTCCAAATCCCGGTAGTTGCTAAACAGTGCCGATACACACGATCTACAACCACATCATAGCCTGCACATGAGAACTTCCATCTCCACATCCACACGACACATAAATCATCATATCCGATCCCAATTTCGCCGTCCGAACATATGCACACCTTTAATACACAATCCTTCCACGATAGATACGCTAAAATTTCCGTGTGCCACCAAGCAAACTCGAGTCGATCCAACAAGAAAGTGCCGCAATACTACCGAAGTATCAGTTTAATCACATTACCCTTTTTCTGAGACATATACTCTCGTCAAATCACTTCCAATTAGCAGTACCATTTCCCTCATTATCTGAGGCTACTCGTTGCCTAAGAGTTTATGAACTTCCTTTCAAAACTGAACTGTAACCTAGCACACGCCAGTCTCGGTCCTCCACAACATACCGCATATACCATACCATCCAAGGATAACATGAAAACTTTTATCTCCCTTTCGAGCCACAGACATCTACGCACTCAATTAGTCAAGAACTTCCATTGATCCCATCTAGAAGAAAATCATTACACATCCCATGCCTCTCACCTTCGTAGAAAATGCACTTCTCCAACCACGATAGAAATCAACAAGAACTCCCCCAATTCCGTTTGCACAAATTAAACTGCCAGGACTGAATCCTTCTAACTAGACCAAGCTAAGCAAGCCATCAAAACCCAAGAGCATTGCTGCAAAATACTTGTAAGAACCCATTACCTCGAGCACATACAAAGAATTAATCATATCCTTACCATACCGATTCGGTCTACTATCAAGCTGCTCCATCTATCTAAATTTCCCTCTGATTCATTTTCAACTTGACGCTCCCTCTTGCTGTAGCACCACAATTCCTCAACCCAGGTTTACCACACGAGGCCCAAGCATAAATCCACACCATCCAAGGCCCATAAGCTGCTGAATACTCTCTTAATATTCCCAAAAGCACCACATTCCAAAACACCTTACTCTAAAGAACTTCCTGCAAATCTAAATCCGTTACCATTATCTTCCTGATACTAATACATAGAATCCCATAATTAACATAGAAATACCACAAGTCTTGAACTCTTCCATTGAAAACTCGGCTTCTAACCACACATACGACTTTGAGATACCCAATTGCTACATGAAGCATCTTGAACACATTAGAACCATTTTCGAGAGTCATTCACTCTATTCGTACTGCACTTAGCCCGATCAACAGAACCGAACAACCAGCGCCTCATTGGCACTTCTGACACTGCAGCACATAACCTATCCTTAGTCAAAAATTTCCTTTTACTCGAGCCATCCTCAGGCTCAATCTCCGCAACCAGAACTGATTCCCACATGCCTCAAATCGGAACCAACATAGCACATAACCGAGCAATCAGCTAATCAATAGCAATCTCCCCCACTTGGCTCGAAGCCATAGATCAGAATACCTTCAACAACTAATAACACTTATACTCTATTGATGCCACAATACCATAGTGAGATTAAACTCAAATCCTTTGTAAGCTTGTGTAAACACAAATCATCTAGTACTTTAAATCTTTTGCAAATCTCGCAACAGTTAAGCCCACTCTCTTAAGCGACCCGAAATTTCAAATTTCAACACGTACTTTTCACTTGCACATGAGATCTCCTAATATACACATAAGGATCACACCACTTCAGAACACTCCGCAGGAGATAACCCACCTGCTTCGCCTCAATATAACATTTCTATATACCTTCCACCGTCATACACATTACACAGTTACTTAGTCTTCCTGAGTCTGAATTGGTACTGCAACATAAAATTTACTTCACTCTCAATTGGAAACATGAAAAGGTTTTCATGCGCCCATAATTCGGGGCCACACATCCACTCACAATGGAAATCAAACACTTAATGGTTCATCTATCATCCCGCAGACCTTCCTCGTCACTTCCAAGTCATATAGATACATCTCGCAGTACTAGCATACTCATCACGTGGCTATCCAGCCGTCACTTCCACTAATTGGGACAATACCGAACATATAAGTTCAAAACACTTACTCACACAGTTAGCACCTCGATGCTCAAGCCATAGGCAAAGATCCGGCCTCAAGTCCTCTAGACTGGCCCAACATAAACTCACAGAGATTACATCTCGCCCCTCGATCGGGGAATCACAAGCCATCAAGGCACATTTGATACTAAGCTCTCATGCGCACATACGAATGCGTGGAAGGAATTTCAAGAGTTACTTTTCAAGCTGAATCTAGGACGCACGATAAGATTACAAGAAGGTGAAGTTTTCCTAAAGGTTCTGCAGCCTCTCGAGGATAAATACAGACGTCTCCGTACCGATCCGCGAGACTCTACTAAACCTGCTCATGACTCGTGAGACCTAGTAACCTAGGCTCTGATACCAACTTGTCATGACCCAAACTCCGCCCCGGTCGTGATGGCACCTCTCGTGAAGACAAGGCGAGCCAGACCATTCCAGAACACCTCTTTTAAGCAGTTAAACAATTCATAAACAGTTTAAATATGATTTCATGATATTAATTAGCGGAAATACAACCCAACATAGCCCTAATCGGGGTGTCACAAGTCACGAGCATCTATTAGAGTGTAAATCCAACTACAAGGTCTAAAATATACAAAATCGGAATAATGAACAAAAGAGAGGAAAACGGTGCTGCGGACGCTGGCAGTCACCTCGCTAACTCCTATAACTCTGCCTCTGATTAGCCAAAACCCGCTAACGGGTGGATAAATAGCTGCATCTGCACACGAGGTGCAGGGAGTAAAGTGATTACTCCAACTCAGTGAGTAATAAAGGTAAATAATGACTGAGCAGTAAGAAATCACGTAAGGCAAATCATCATGCTGTATAGAAGCAGTATAGAACCCCTGAGAAAAAAAACAGTGAAGTTGTGAAATCTTTAGAAACATCTTAGCTCAGTTCAAACCTCTTTTGAAAATGTCTTTTTCAACGGTTATGCGAATAAATGCGAAACAATTAGTGCAGACAAGCACAGAAATCCGCCCCTCGGGCACAACACTCACTTAACAGATAATACCAAGCAATCAGGTAGATACCCCGTGAAGTAACACAGACAACAGATAATGGCAGACAAATGAAATAAAGTAAACACGTAAAACAGTACTAGTACCGTTGCGGCGTGCAGCCCGATCAATTTATCGTCGACGGCGCTCACTGGGGGTGTGCAGACTCCGGGAGGGCCCCCTTACGGCCCAAGCACAATATACCATCTCGTGGCATCAAATCTAGGCCCTTGGCCTCATACTAGTATCAGTATAACACTGCTGCGGCGTGCAGCCCGATCCAAAAGTATCCTCACAATACAGGCCCTCGGCCTAACTCAGTCAACAAAATCACATAAGCCACTCGGGCAACAATAAACATGATGCTCAGCCCAAAATATTGTTGGAAATATCATTTCAAGTGTTAAAGCAAGTAAACTTGGCTGAGTTTTGAAAACAGTGAAAAAAAATACACGACTGAGTTCAAGTATAAAATCAAAACAGCGAGGAAATATCAACGACCATCCCCGAAGGGGTTCAAATAGCTAGCACGAAGCCCAAATATGGCAATCAGCCCAAGTCATGATGATAACAAATAAGTTTCAGTCAATTACACAGTAAAATCATCAATTGGGATGGACCAAGTCACAATCCCCAACGGTGCTCTACCCCACGCTCGCTATCCGGTGTGCAAGTCACCTCAATATAGCACTACGATGTGCAATTCGGGGTTTCAAACCTTCAGGATATGATTTACCATCATTACTCACCTCGAACCGGCTAAACATCTAGCTCGCGATGCCTTTGCCTCTCGAATCAGCCTCCACGCGCGTCGAATCTATCCAAAAACAGAGCGAATACGTCACAATATGCTAAGGGAGCAAAGCCCAAGCGAAAACAATCAACAACGGACACAAATCCCGAAATTAGCAAAACCCGAGCCCCGGGCCCACTTCTCGAAACTCAGAAATTTTTACATCATTTCCTTATCTCTCCACGAGTTTATACATATCAAAAACACAAGAATCGGAGTTCAATTGGCCCTTCAAATCCTTAATTTATGCTCTCTTATGTTCAAGCCCTAAACAACTATTTTTGTCCATTAATTCCTTAAATTTTCAGTCCTAATTCATGAAATAACACCATAGAATCGTGTTTTAGGTCCAAAAATCCTTACCTTATCAAAGCTCCTTGAAGTCCCTCTTCAAAATCGCCCACAATTCTCCAATTCCGAAGTTAGAAATGAAAAACCCTTCAAAATTCGCGAAGAAGACCCATTTAAACATTCTGCCCAGGCAAAACCGCATTTGCGGTTCAAAATCCGCTTCTGCGGTTAATATTCCGCATTTGCGGAACTTCATTAAGTCCCGCCTGGCCGCATCCGCAGCTCCGCAGGTGCGGCTCCCTATCCGCATTTGCGGTCCAGCCTATCCTTGCCTTTTCTGCTTCTGCGACCTCCACCCCGCATCTGCGATACCGCACCTGCGGTTCCCAAGCCGTAGGTGCGAAAATACCAGAAGCAGCAGAAATCTGAAATTACACAAGTCCAAAATTCTTCCCATTAGCCATCCGAAATTACCCCAAGGCCCCGGGACCTCAACCAAAAGCACTAACACATCCCAAAACATTATTCAAACTTGTTCCTATCCTCAAAACACCTCAAACAACAACAAAACCATCAAATTACATCGAATTCAAGCCTAAGTTCTTCTAAAATTTCCGAAACACGCTTTTGATCAAAAACCCAACCAAACCACGTCCAAATGACCTGAAATTTTGCACACACATCCCAAATCATACAACGAAGCTACAGAAACTCTCGGAATCCCATTCCGACCCTCGGATCAAAATCCCACCTATCAACCAGAAATCGCCAAAATACTAACTTCGCCAATTCAAGCCTAATTTTACACCGGACCTCCAAAACCAATTCCGATCACGCTCCTAAGTCATAAATCGCCCAACCAAGCTAACCAAATCATAAAAATTCCGATTCGAGCTCATATACAAATAAGTCAACTCTTGGCCAAACCTTTCAAATTCAAAGCTTTCAAGTGAGACTGTACTTCGCCAATTCAAGCCTAATTCTATACCGGACCTCCAAAACCAATTCCGATCACGCTCCTAAGTCATAAATCACCCAACGAAGCTAACCAAATCATAAAAATTCCAATCCGTGCTCATACATAAATAAGTCAACTCTTGGTCAAACCTTTCAAATTCAAAGCTTTCAACTAAGACTGTCCTTTCAAATTCATACCGATTTCCGTGAAAACCAAAACCAACGATCTACATCAGTCATAATACATCGTACGGGGCAAGTCATGCCCGAGAACTGGCGGTCAAAGCGCAAAAGGCTCAAAACGACCGGTCGGGTCGTTACAATCCGCCCGGGCCTAGACTTGCTCAGATGATTCCCAGATTGGGCCTTGTTACAAGTCTGGCCCAACTCGTATTACATTCAGGCAATTCTGCGATAATGAGCTATGCTATAACAAAGAAATCATACTGTTATGAACCTAAACTATTAATCAAACATAATCAAATTCGAAATCAAAATATTCCAACAGTCCATTTACTGTTCATAGTCCATAAATTTACAACATGCTCCTAAATACAACTATGTATCTAAAGGAAAAGAAAGAAAATTTTTAAAGTAAAGAGTAACATTCTTCCTAACTTCGAGCCTTTCACCTATTACAAAGTCCTTTAAACCATCTTCAACTTGCAAGAAATCAGCGATAGAGCTTTTTCTTACAAGCCAGCATCCAATTCCAGCTCTAAGGTTTCTTTGCCTTATTGCCACTCACATACAAATAGCAGAAATAAAATACAGGTTTCAGTATTTGTGGAGAGTTCATTCAATAGTGTATTATCAACTAAATAGCAAAGTAGGCAGAAAGTAGGAAGACAAACAACTTCAGCAATCAAAGTTCAGATTTAGTATAAGGTCTTGACTAAAAAGAACTTCAAACTTAAACATCTTTCAAAGAGGGAGTTACAAACATCAGTAAACCAAAAAAAAAAGGTCATGCTAGTTCATTTCCATATTTAAGCTCACACAGTAAAATCTACTGTATCTATAACCAAATCAGTCAATCATCATATGAAAGAATACTCATTCATTACACATAACTTGCAAACTTGTCGATATTATATCATTCCAAATAGGCAATACATCTAGGGAGGTAAAATCAGTACCTTAAACAACAGCAAAACCAGCACAAAATAGAGGAAATGCCGATTGAAACTTTTAAAGAAGGAGCAGCAAACAGAACCAAACATCAGTAGTAAGGAAAACGACCCAGAAAAAACAAAGAACCAACACTCAAGCTTCACAAAAAATCAGAGTACTCGAAGAACTAACCTAGAAATCTAGCTAGAAAACTTAAGTTTTAAGGCCACAAAAGTTTCAAGGGTTTTTCTCTCTGTTCTGAAACTTTTAGGTCAAAATGTGCTGATTAATGTGTGTGAGAATGAGTGAATGCTTTTCTTTATATAGAGTGCACAAAGATGGTATCAAAAATGGAATATTCTAACCTAAATTCTGAAATGTCAGAATAGTACAACATCTTTGGCAGCTGTATGTCCTTTTTTCCAACCCAAATTCAGCCTTTTTTACTAAGAATGGGGCAGCTGTACAAAATGCTAGAACCTTCTACTTTTTTACCTTATGTGAAACCCAATTGTACCCTTTCAATTACTAGATATTTCAATTCTAACTAGTCTTGACCCAAATTCCGATTTTAAAGACCTTTATGGAACCTCTTAGAATAATCTAGGAGATTCCAGCATTGAACTCCCTAAGCATTGTTTCAAATGCCCTTTAATTCTGAAATCAGTCTTAAGCTTAAGGGCATTCAGGGTTTAAACCAAACAATCCTAACTCTAAATAATAAATTACAGGCTCACCTAATTAAACCTAAACAAAACTGGATTTAAACGACTAACACATCTAAATAGTAATCAAACCAGAATTAAAATGAAACTGCAAAGAAACCCTAGAAATTATCCTACTCAGTTTGCAAGTTAAACAATTAAACAACTAATTTTTCTAACAGCTAACCAGAATAGACTAAACAGCTCGTTAATCAATCTTGAGTAAAGTTATTCTAATTAACTGAAAACAATCACTGAACATAAAAATAAACAAGCATAAGACAGAAACATGAAAGAAACAGAAAAATCATGCTATGTATCAAACCTAAAAGTTAACCCTAATTAAACTAAATTCATGCAATTGAAACTAAACTTCAAATACTGAAATTCTAGCATGCTTTAATTAACCTACTAAACAGATGCAAATAAACAAGCTGAACAGTCGTGAACAAGAGAAAACCTAAAGTTGCAACTACCTAAAACATGCGGCTAAAAGAAGTAGGGAGATGAAAGAGATAATCAAAAGAAGAAAGGAAAAAAGAATGGAAAAGGAATTACAAAAACTCGCTTCACATTTGGACCAGTCAAAAACTCGGACAAGTTTCAACGGGGTAAAATGAACTTGGATGACCACTAATCGACTATTCTCAACAAAAACAGTCGACTAATGGAAGTCTTAGGTTCAAACGACCCAGAAATCGACCAAGAACAGAAGGGGAAAAATAGGGTTTCTGGGGTCTTAGATCTAAGATTCGTAAGGTTGGGGACTGATTCGAAGATAGATATGGTGGTATTTGGAAAGAGGGGGTGAAGACGGTTAATGGGGGTTAATTTGGGGTTGTTTGAAGGTGGTCCACCGCCGTGAGGCGATTTCCTGCCAGCGGACCATAGCGGAGACGTCGGGGGTTAAAGGGGCGGCTAGAGTTTCTTGTTTGAGAGTGTTTGAGAGAGGGAATGAACTAGTGTTAGGGGTTT
>NC_031999.1:11598199-11670743 GCF_001879085.1 Nicotiana attenuata
GGGGGGGGGGGGTTAGCTTCGGATAGTTATAAGGGAATTAAGTGTGGAGTTGCGAGCCGTTGGATCAAGAGAATCCAACGGCTGGGATTAGATGGCGATGAAACGACGCTGTTTTGGTAAGTAGGGGTTTAGACTGGGCGGACCCGAATTGGGCTTGAGGTGCAAACGGGTTAAGAGGGGTAATTGGGCCATTGTATTTGCTCTTTTAGATGGCGCAATTATCAGAAAACCCAAATGTTTTCTTTTCTCATTTTTTTATTCCTTTTTCTTTTCTCTAATTAATTAAAATCCTAAATTAAATTCTAAATTAATCTAATTTATAAAATTAAACTAATTATCTATTTATAATTTTTACAAAAATTAGTTAATCCTAAATTAATGAAAAGAAAAATACTAATCTAGCATTAAAAGCTAAAAATGTAAAAATGAATGATATTCTTTTTTGTGATTTTTATTTTAATAAAGCGATTAATTAACTAGTTAATCCTAAAATATGAATACAAAATCTAATATGCAATGCATGATGTTTTTTGATATTTTTGGGGCATTTTCATGATTTAAAAAAAAAACCAAATGTGCACAAAAATGCACACAATTAATAAAATCCTACAAAAAATCCTATAAAATTGCAAATAATTTAGAAAAAATCTATTTTCTTTAGTTTTGTAGGAGTATTTCTAATAGGGCAAAAATCACATGCTCACAATAACTGACAAAAACAAGGAAGAACAAAATAACAAGAATCACAACGAGGTACCGCCTCGTGTACAATAAGAATCACCATCGAGGTACCACCTCGTGTATATATATCAAGAATTATAACCGAGGTACCGCCTCGTGTTCACAATTCACAATCTCAATCCCAAACTTTCCTTATACCGCCGCGTGAGCCTTACATTTGAAATAGGTTTTGAAAAAAGTTTTCCCGAAATAGCTACACGCACTTTAGCCTACCTTATGACGCCGCGTGGCTTCACGTAGTTCCCCTACAAGCAACACGCACATAAGTCCCACCTTATACCACCGCATGCACATTAACACTAAGCTTTATACCACCGTATGCGCGTCAATATCATATTATAATAATAACCCGCACCACAAGTGCCATATATCACAACTTGCCATCAATGGACAATATCAATGTTTCCACAAAAATAGCCCACGGATCCACCACAACGTGTACAAGAATATCAACAAATAACTATAAATGTATGTCACGACCCGGATTTCTCACCCTCGGGAGTCGTGATGACGCCTACTCGTGAAAGTTAGGCAAGCCAACCGATAAATTCTAACAATTTGATTATTAACCAAACAGTAGTAAATTGCAAATAAAGCTAAGCAGGTTTAAAGTGCGGAAGTGATAACAAATTCAAATACTCCAATACATGTCTACCCAAGAATCTGGTGTCACAATGTCACGAACATCTATGAATGTCTACAAACACTGGTCTAGAAAGAAAAGTACAACTGTTCTCGAAATTAAAAGAGATAGTATATCTAAAACATAAGGAAGGGTACTCCGGAGTCTGCAAACGCCGGCAGATCTACCTCGGGTCTCATATGGACTGAAGGCAGCAACCCAAGATCTACTCATGAGGTCCAGCACCGAAATCTGCACAGAAAATGCATAGTGCAGTATCAGCACAACCGACCCCATATACTGGTAGGTGTCGAGCCTAACCTCGGTGAAGTAGTGACGAGGCTAGGACACGACAGCCATACAAAACTTGTGCAGTTAACTCATATACGAACAGAACAATAATAACGGGAAATGACAGATAATAGTGGGAAGGGGAACATGCTGCGGGGAAATTATCAGATTCTAATAGTAATGCAGTAAAGAAACATAATGAACGTCATATTTGCATCAACAAGAATAATGAAACAGTAACACGTGCACGGCATCACCCTTCTTGCTTTTACACTCTTCCTCACCATAAGAATCAATAGAATCGGCACGACATCACCCTTCGTGCATTAACTTTCAAGATGATGGCACGGCATCACCCTTCGTGCTTTTTACTCTCATAATATTGGCACGGAATCACCCTTCGTGCATTAACTCTCATAAGCATGGCACGACATCACCCTTCGTGCATTAACTCTCATAAGTATATTACGGCATCACCCTTCGTGCATTAACACTCTCTGACAAAACCATGCAAGGCATCACCCTTCGTGCTTTACACTCTTCCTCACCCAAACAATAGAAACAATACATCCTGGCAAGGAAATCAACAATACAAATAATAACATCCCAGCAAGGGAATCAACAAT
Source organism: Nicotiana attenuata (assembly GCF_001879085.1). Classification (NCBI taxonomy): domain Eukaryota; kingdom Viridiplantae; phylum Streptophyta; class Magnoliopsida; order Solanales; family Solanaceae; genus Nicotiana; species Nicotiana attenuata. Next base: position 11,600,480 of record NC_031999.1, read on the forward strand.
AGAAATAATAACATACCGGCAAAGGAATCAACAATAGAATAACATCCCGGCAAGGGAATCAATTATAACCAATATCATTTCAATAGTTACTTCACAAAATAGTCCGCAACTTGAGCCAATACTCAATGAAAATCAATTACCAAGAAACTATTATAGGTCTTGTTCAATAATGATATTCCTCAATTTAAGAATAGAAAATACGTAATGGAGTCACAACAATCATGATATAAGACTCACGGGCATGCTTGACACCAATGTATAGTTATTCGTCACCACACCTATACGTCGTACTCAACACTCACACGTACCAATTGAGACCACAATCCCTATTCCCTCAAGCTAAGGTTAGACCAAACACTTACCTCAATTCCACGGACAAAATGAAGCTTCAATTACCGCTTTACCTCTCGGTTCCACTTCCAATCCACTTGTATCTAGTCATAATTTACTTCATAACATCAATATATGCTAAATAATCCAATTCTAATGCATGAATATAGATTTCCCAATGTTTCCCCCAAAGGGTCCAAAAATCGACCCCGGGCCTGCTTGGTCCAAACCCGAAATTTGGATCAAAACCCGATTACCCATTCACCCCTGAGCCCGGATATACAGTTGGTTTTGGAATCTGACCTCAATTTGAGGTCTAAATCCCCAATTTTTAATATTCCTACGTTCTACCCAAAATTTCCAATTCCACCATGAAAACCCTAGATTCTAGGATGAAATCTTGTAAAAAGAAGTTAAGGAGTGAAAGAAATGAGTTTCAAAATCACTTACTTTTGATTTAGGGAAGAAAGAGTACTTGAAAAATTGCTTCTTATGTTTTAGGTTTTTTGAAAAATGAAAAAAATGGATGATAAGTCCCGTTTATATAGACCTCTCAGATCCTCAGAACGCTGACCACGAAAAAATGGCCGCGGTCGCGAAACTCACTGTTGACAGCGAAATAACGGCCGCGGCCGCGGAAGCTTTGGCCTTACCCACTACTGACAATGAAATCCCACCGCGGCAGCGGAGTCCGCTGCTCGGCCGCGGAAATTCTACCGCGATCCGCGAAACCTAGGTTCAGAGACCTGCGATTCTACAATTTTTCAGGTTCAGGTATTTTTCTAAGTCTTAAAACAACCGTGGCCTATCCAAAACTCACCCGAGCCCCTCGGGGCCCCAAACCAAACATGCACGCAAGTCCAAATACATCATACAGACTTGCTCGTGCGATCAGATAATCAAAATAACATCAACAACTACGAATTTAGTACCAAAATTCATGAGATTCTCAAGAACATTGAAATTTCCATTCTCTCAACTAAGGGTCCCATTTATACCAAGTCAACTCCGATTCTTTCCAAATTTCACGGATTCAACTTAATTATTATTTTAAACCTGTACCGGGCTACGGAACCAAAATACGGGCCCGATAATATCAAGATTACACACTATTTCATTTCTAAAAATGCTTATATTTTCCAACAACAATTTCCTTTAAAAATTTATTCCTTGGGCTAGGGACCTCGGAATTCGATTTCGGGCTTACGCCCGAGTCCCATATTTTACTACGAACACTACAGGACCGTCGGAATACGAGTCTGGGTCCGTTTACCCAAAATGTTGACAGAAGTCAACTTAATTCCATTTTAAAGACAAATTTAGCATTTTTCTCAAACTTTCACATCGAGGCTTTCCAGATATACGTTCGGACTGCGCACGCAAATCGAGGGGAGACAAAAGGAGGTTTTCAAGGCCTCAAAACACAAAAACGTACTCTAAAACAAAAGATGACCTTTTGGGTCGTCACAATGTAAAATTCTCAACAAGAAAGAAATCTCAACAATTATCAACTTCGCTTCATAATGATACGACTTTCCCAACTTCAACACCAACAACTCAACAATGAGAAAGATAATGTCTAACTACGAACTAAATACAAATAACTCAAAATGGAGGGAATAACATGACTTCAATTGAGAATATAGAAACAAAAGACATAACTAGTAACAATGACTTCAAATAATGATAACTAACAATCAAAGAGATGGAATTTATCAAATAAAGGCAGCAAGTTCAACTAAAGCATGAGAGCAATTTATCAAGTAGGATGTAGAACAATTTTTAAACAAGTCAATTAATTCATGTAGGGAAAGACTAACACAAATAAGAATATATTGACAATGAGAATTTAGAACATGATATGGTATTTCAATTAAAGAATGGAAATAGCCTCAGTCGCCTAAATAGGTGAAATACCACGCACAACCTGTGTACCCACTTTGGTGTTCGCAATTGTGACACAAGAGGCACCAAACACACGATCCTGCATTTTTCATTTCAAAGCTTTCCGAAATATGTTCGAAACTCATCTGAACCCCCGGGGCTCCAAACCAAAAATCTACACAAGTCTAAAAACATCATTTGAACTCGCTCGTGCGATCAAAACACATAAATAGTATCTAAAACTACGAATCGAATCCTAAAATGCATTAATTTCAAAGTAAAGTCCAAGAATCTCTAGAATTACAACTAAACGTCCGAGTCCTATCAAATCAACAAAAAATGGTATCAAATTTTGCAGACAAGTTCTAAATAGCATAACAGACCTATTCCAAGTCCCAAAATAAAATTCCGAATTCAATCACTAAAAGTCAACCTTTAGTCAAACGTTTCGACTTCAAATTGCCAAAATTTGGCAAATCAACACAAATCATCCTACGGACTTCCAAACTCAATTCTGGGCATACGCCCAAGTCCAAATCACGATACGAAGCTATCAGAGCCATAAAATTTTCACAAAAGTCAAAGTTTGGTCAATATTTAATATAGGCTTCTAACCCAAGAATCAAATGGTCCAAATCAACCCGAAAGCTTTCTGGAACGAAACTAACCAACCCCGAAAGTCATAAACGATAAAAACACATATGTGAAGCATAAAAAGGGGGTAACGGGGCAAAATTACAAATAACGACCGATCGGGTCGTTACATTCTCCCCCTCTTAAAACAAAGGTTTGTCTTCGAACGTGCATAAGGACATACCTAAAGTAGTGAATCGATAAGGATAATGACTCTCCATGTCGTGCATGGTCTCCTAGGTCACCTCCTTGACCGGATAACCCCTCTATTGAACCTACAGTGAAGCAATATTCTTTTACCTCAACTTCCGAACCTATTTGTCCAAGATAGCCATCGGCTCCTCAACATAAGTGAAATCCTCATCCAATTGGACCGTGTTAAAGTCTAATACATAAGACGAATCACCATAATATTTTGGAACATAGAAATATGGAACACCGAATGAACCACAAATAAACTGGGTGGTAATGCAAGCTTGTAGGACACCTTACCGACCCTCTCAAGGATCTCAAAATGTCCGATGTACCTAGGGATCAACTTTCCCTTCTTCTCATACCTCATCACACCCTTAATGGGTGAAACCCGGAGCAAGAATCGCTCTCCAACCAGTAATGCAACACCGTGAATGCTCCAATTTGCATAACTCTTCTGTTTAGATGGGGCTGTACGAAGCCGATCCCGGATCAACTTGACCTTCTCCAAGGCATCTCAAACCAAATCGGTGCCTAATATTTTAGCCTGTACTAGCTCAAACCACCCAACTGGAGAACGACAATGTCTCCTATAACGGGCCCCATAAGGAACCATCTAAATGCTTGATTGGTAGCTATTATTGTTGTCACACTCAGCAAGCGGCAAGGACTGATCCCAAGAACCCCAAAAATCCATAACACATGCACAAAGCATATCCTCCAATATCTGAACAGTGCGGGCGGATTGTCCATCCGTCTGAGGGTAAAATGTTATACTCAACTCAGCCCGTGTGCCACATTTCTGAATCTTACATGCATGGCACTTCATGCCCACATCATTAATCACCTTCGCATGACAAAGTCAACGTGCTACCATATACATTGTATTCGTGTCAAATGCCAAGAAAATGTTGGAGAGGTTTATTTGAATATAATAAGGCACAATAACAATCTTGAATAAAGTAAGGCGTCAAATGAGATAATGTGTTTATTATAGAAATCAGTAAGGTAAAGTAAAATAACATTTTTAAATTAAGAAAAACATTAGATAAGTTAACGAATTAAATATTATGTTTGTTAAAGTATGGCGTTATAACAATTTCACGTAAAGTAAAACATCAAATAGGGTAATGAGTTTAATTTGAGAACCCAATTAAAGTAACATGTGATAATTATTTAAAAATAGCAAAGCTTCGAGTGAGATAACAAGTTCTATGTTAAGAGTCACACAAAATAAAGCATGTTAATAATTCTTTTATTCAAAATCGTTATGTTGCCAACAACTCAACAGAGTATAAGATGATGACTCCATGCAAGTAAATTCATCTTAAAACTCAATTCACCAAGTAACATGGACGCACATGTTGGCACATTAAAGCAACACAACGAATCACGTAAAATGCATGACTCACATAAGAAGTCACAATCGTTCCCACACAAAAATAATAACAAATAACCAAATACAATCAAAATACAAGTGAGTGATTTAAGGAAAAAGAATAACCGTTCAAATCAACAAGCCTTTCAAATACAAAATGTACAACAAAATCACACCGAGGTACCATGCCTCATTTCCACATTTCACAATTCAAAACACAACATTTCCTTATATCTCCACGTGAGCCTTACATTTAGATATTTTTAAAAACACTTTTTTCCGAAAATAGCTACACGCATTTTAGCCCCCTTATGTCGCCGTGTGGCTTCAAGTAATTCCCTTACTAGCAACACGCACCTAAATCCCACCTTATGTCGCTGCATGCACATTAACCCATATCCTTATACCGGCGCATGCACATCAATATTACAACACAATAATCAACTCACACCACATGAGCCCATATGCCACAACATTACCAAATCAACAATAACAAGGTTACCATAGCACATAACCCATGGCTCAACCATAATATGTACAAGAACCTCAATAATAACAACAACCAACAATTTCAACCACAACCGTGTTAATAGCTTTCAAAACTACAACTTCAATAACTCAACAATGAAGGTATTTCCATGAAATAGCAACTTAAATCAAATGCATAACTTTGGCTCGACAAGGAAAGGGATAGCACGAACTAGCAACTACAATAAATGCATGAGAGTAACTCAACAATGGGTGAAATAGCATGTAATAGCAACTACCACTAAATGCATATAAGAGTAACCTCGGAAAATAAAAAATAGATCATCTAATAGAAACTTTAGCTAAGGCATGTAAGAATAAACTTGACAAAGAAAGATAGGACAAATAATAGCAACTTCAATTAAATGCATATAAGTGACCTAAGAGTCTAAACCGGTCAATGAGCCTGTGTACACAATTGTCACCTCGTATACACGTCTTTCACATAATTTAAATAGTACAATTAAACCCAAATCCTAAGGGGTAGTTCTCCCACACAAAGTTAGGCAAGATACTTATCTCAAAGAAGCTTAATCAATACTCTAAGAAGCCCTTCCCGTGTGAAACAACGTCCGAACGGCTCGAATCTATCCAAAATAACTTAATATCATAAATAAAAGCCGTAAAAAAATAATTTTGAATAATAATGCTTCGATCTTTAATGAAAACCAAAAAGTCAATTCCTAAAGTCAACCCTGGGCCCATACTTCGGAACCTGACAAAACTCACAAATTATGCCATTTCGATACGAGTCAAACCATACCATAATCATTCAACTTCGATCTCAAATCGGCCTTCAAACCGTAAATTTAGGTTTTAGAATTTTTTTTACTCAGATTCCCAATTTCTCCAATTCAAATCATTAATCAAACATTAAAATCGAGGTTGGAATCATGAAATGATAACAAATACGAGTCAACAATATTTACCCAAATCCAAGTAGTAAAAATTCCCTTTAAAATCGCCCAGAACGGAGCTCCAAAACCTTGTGAGAAAAAGTAACTACGTTGCGAAACAAGAAAAAAAACACAGTAGTTGTTCTAGCTCGAATCGAGTCCTAGATGATCCTGAAACTCATGTTTCATAGTCCCACCATGGTCACTGAGAGATTACACCCAAGATAGCCTCTTGAATCACCCAATTTGGCCTTAAAATGAGGGAGATATGATAGTTTGAAGTTTTAAAAGCAATATGTAAATTTCATGGATATAAATGGCATTTTCGTAATTACTTACAGTAGCGCAACATAAAAATCTTTGTTTTAGCACCCAAAACTCGTTCGGAACCTCCCGAACACAAATTATATATGCATTTCAATCACAAAACATGCTATGAACCTGCTTGCACACTCAAAATACCAAAAAGAGGTCATCTTGACCCAATATTGACCATAATCAAACTTCAAATCTTTAACATAACTAGTTTCTCAACCACTGATCCGAAACACACATGAGCCCCCTCGGGACCCATTCCAATCATACCGACAAGTACAAATATATCATTCAAACCTATCCAAAGCTGGAAAAAACCCATGGGAACATCATAACAAAGAATCGAGGCTCAAGCCGAATAGAATTTCTCTTAAGTTGTTAAATCTTTAGTCTTTCAAAAGAGTGTCCGAATCATACTTAAACACTTCGGATTACTTTCAAACTTTTCACACAAGTTCAATTCAAGTATATTGACCTATCCAAGGTCTCGGAATACCATTGGATTTCATTAACATCAAAGTCAACTCTTGGTCAAACTTATGAACTCCTAAGTTCTTCAAGTTGCCAACTTTCAATATATATTGTCGAATTCTTCTAGGAACCCCCAAAACCGAATCCAAACATACGTACAAGTCCAAACCATCATACGAACGTATCCGAATAATCAAAACCTTATCCCAAGTCCGTTTGACCAGAAGTCAAACCTTGGTCAACTCTTCCAACCTAAAATTTCTAAAACGAGAATCATTCTTCAAAATCAATCCCGAACCACTTAAAAACCGAAGCCAATAACAAAAGCAAGTCATAATACATAATATGAAGCTACTCATAGTCGAAAACCAACTAATGGAACCTTTAAGCTCAAAACGACCGGTCGGGTCATTACACCAACTCGCTAGGTAAGCCAACTAACAGTCAACACAATTCAATTGAGACTAATATGTTATCAATAAATGAAATAACTGAAATTTTATGCAATAACCCAAGGACTGGTAGTACGAGTGATGAGTTTCTAAGACTTAGAATAGATAAAGCTGGTATGAAATAAGTACATCATCTCTTCGAAATATACATAAACAGAGTTTACAAATCTAAATCTACCAAGGACAAGTGGCAGCTATGTTCGAAAAGTAAGGTACATCTTCAATTCCAGCTTCTGCCATACACAACAACATCAACTCCAAGATCTGCACACAATGTGTAGAAGTGTAGTATGAGTATAATCGACCGCATGTACTCACTAAGTAATAAACCTAACCTCAAGTTGAAAGAAGTAACGAGCACGAAATATAGTCAGAGTCCAACATCAAAAATCGTTAATAACATGAGATATAATAATGCTGGAAATGGTAAACAACTCAGAGCAATATTATGCTCAGCTCGGTCATAGTTACGGGAAAATAGACATGATTTTCAAGTATGATAGTTAAAGTTCAAATCTTACTACCAAAATCAACTATACATGAGTTTATTAAAAGAACTGCATTTTTTCAATTCACACCATCAGATAAGAATTTCCGTTCACCAATTAGCATGAAGAAAGTACATCTTTATGCCTACATGTCAATATACATGTTAAGTCTTCAATTATCATATACTATCTAGCATGAGGAATATACATCTTCATGCCTATGTGTCAAATATACATGTTAGATAATCAAATATCATATTACCCTCTAGGATGAGGAAAATACATCTCTATGCCTACATGTCAAATATTCATGTCAACTAAATATCGTCACAGTGAAACCATTAAGGATAATCACACTTAGCACACTCACGGTGCATGGCCCAAGGCCCCTACCATCACATATAACAACACTTAGCACTGTACGGGTGCCTGACATAAATGTCCATCCCTAAAGCCCATTATGCCTACGCCCATTGCTGGTATGTCAGATGTGGAGGGGCAGTCCTACCCAAGTACTGCTCAAAATCACATAGCTCAATAGTGAGGCCTGGTGCATTCGTAGCCTCAAAATCAATAACAGTAAGCCCAATGTGGGGACAGACATACATGCCACCTCATTGTCAATATAACCGTTGCAGCGTGCAACCCGATCCTACATAGATCACAACATGGCTCAACGGACGACATCAATCATCAATCCGCTCAAGTCTCCATATGCCAACATCACACAAAAACACAATTCAATTATATAACACGGAATATCACAAAGTACCACAAATGTCGCTCAAGCTTGTGTCACGTACAAGGACATGATTAACATGTGATACAACATATCATAGTGCATTGAGACAAAGATATACCATGCAGATATAACTATCATGAATGAACAATATGACTATGGTTATGGCAAATAGGTCAACATGGAAAAAATAGCCCTATCATATCTCAAACAATTAAGCAAGTGGCCTAGACATGATTTGTAGCATGAATAATATCTCATGTATTAATATAAATGGAGAAAAACATGATATCAAAGAAGCATGATAGCAAAACAAGGAATAAAATAGCATAAGATCAACCTGAATCATGAATACCTCGGTACGCGCACACATGCCCGTCACCTAGCACGTGTGTCACCCCAACCCATCTAAATATCATAGTCCTCAGGTATAATTACCCTCAAATTCAAGTTTAGATATTTTAGTTACCTCGAACAAGCCAAATCAAACACTGAGCAAGCCAAACAATACTCTAGAAATGCCATCCCGCGTGAATCAACCTCTAAACAACTCAGAACTAGCCAAAAGAACCTCAAAAACCTCAAATAATGCCTTAGAAAATAAACCCAAGCGATAAAGGTCAAATATTTAATAAAAATGCAAGGTCAACCAAGAAGTCAACCCATGCTCGCACTCCATAACCAGATAAAACTCACAAATTCCAATAACCCATTCGAATACGAGTCCAACTATAACGACTCGGCCGGTCATTTTGTGTATTATAGCCTCTTTATCATATTTATTGTCTCTTCTATGTTCCTTTATGGTTATGTGACTTGACGGGGTGGTTTGGTTTTGGTGAAGTGTTGGAGTGAATTGGGACACTTAGTCCCAAGGTTGGAAGCTTAAGTTGAAAGAGTTGACGGGAGTTTGACTTTTGTATAACTTACTTCGAAATGGTGTTTTGATGATTCCAATAGCTTCGTATGACAATTTTTGACTTAGGCATTTGTCCGGATTACGATTTGGAGGTCTGTAGGTTAATTTGATGCTCTTTGGCGAAAGTTAAAAAGTTAAAGGTTAGGAAGGTTGATAGGTTTTACTGAGAGTTGACTTTGTTGATATCAGATTTGTATTTTGGCTCCGGGAGTTGGAATAGGTCCATTGTGTCATTTGGGACTTGCATGCAAAATTTGAGATCATTCGGAGTTGATTTAATGTGGTTCGACATGCGTTTTGGAAGTTGAAAGTTCATTAGTATCATTAGGCTTGAATTGGGGTGCCATTCGTGGTTTTGGTGTTGTTTGATGTGATTTGAGTCTTTGAGTAGGTTCCTGTTGTGTTTTGGGATTTGTTGGTGTGTTTGGACCGGGTCCCGTGGGCCTCAGGTGTGTTTCAGATGGGCTACAGACCATTCTACCTTGTTTTAGGACTGCTATTGTTCTTAGATCTAGTTTCCTTCTTCACGTATGCAAAGGTTAAAAGGGGGCTGGGCTATCGCACTTCTTGGTGTTCGCTCTAGAGTTTCGCGTTGTCGATGCAGCCATGTTCTAGAAGGAGCTTAGCCAACACGTTTGCTAGGTCCAAGCCGCATTCGCGAAGGCTTGGAGGTTCGCTTCATCGCGTTCACGATATGGAGAACGCGAAGGCCTTTTTCTATGAAGATTATTCTTAGTATTCGCGAAAGGGATGGGGGTCCCGCGTTCACGATTAGTATGTCTGGGCAGATCGATTTAGTACTCTATTTTGAGGTTTGAGTTATTATATCACATTTTCAGTTAGAGAGATCGATTTTGGGCGATTTTGGAGGGGATTTTCACGATTTGGATCGCTAAGTAGTTTTTTACTCGGATTGGTTCATTGTTCATGATTCCATATTTTTTTAGCATTTAATTGATGAATTAATGAGAAGAAAAAGGGGATTTTAGTAAAACTTTCCTAAAGTGAAAATTGAGGATCTGAAGGTTGATTTGTGGTCAGAATTGAATGAATTGGTATGGTTGAACTCGTAATTGAATAGATATTCAAAATTTAGGAGTTTGACCGGGTTCCAAGGTGCGGGACCATGGTTGAAATTTTGATTTTGATAAAGATCGAAGCTTTATTGTTGAAGTTATTTCCTACAACATTATTTGTTGATGTTTAGTTGTTTGTGACTAGATTCGAGTTGTTCGGAGGCTGATTCGCGTGGGAAAGGATATTTGGTGTGTAGATTTTCGCGCTTTGAGGTAAATAACATATCTAAACTTGGATTTCAGGGTAATTAACCCTAAGACTATGGTATATGAGATGTATTGGGGTGACACACATGCTAGATGATGTGCGTGGGTGCGTACACCAAAGTGTTCATGATTAGATGTGGCTTTTAGACTACTATGAGATTTGTTTTGCTATCATGCCTCGTTATATTCGTGTCTTCTCTACTTGTAGGATTATTTGAGATATGATTCCTGTCAGAAACCATGTCTAGACTATGTGCTATATGTTTGAGACATGATATGGCTATTTTTGTAGTTTCTGAGCTATTTTCCTTAATTGCACACATACTCTCAATTGCGGTGCTATATCCGTGTATGATATCTTTGTCTCTGTACTTTCTTATTTGATGCCCCATATGTGTAACAGTGCTGAAATGAGTATTGTGTGATGTGATTATCTGAGATTTGAGCAGTTAATGATTAAGCTTGGGCCATAGAGCACATTTGGTATTGACTTTGAGGCGATGTATGCGCCAGGCTCATATTGGGCTAAGTGTTATTGTTTTGCGGTGACGCGTGTGCCAGGCCCTATTATTTGAGTTATGTAATTAAGGATAGCACTTGGGCAGGAACCGCCCCTTCGGATTTTGATATACCAACAGTGGGTGCATGCATAGTATTTTATCTACGTGCTTTGATGGTGGACATTTATGCCAGACACCCACACATTGCTAACTGTTGTGTTGTGGTTATTCTTGATGGTTTCACTAGGATATTCTTGATTTGACATGTAGGAATAGAGATGTACTTTCCTCATTCTAGCTGGTAACTAAAATGTTTTACCCGTGTTGAGCTTTAACTGTTATGATTGGGAAGCATGTCTAGATTCTTAAATTATGTACGAGCTAAACATGATATCATTGAGTTATTTACTTATAATGTTTCCTTTCATATCTTAAACTATTACAAGTTATTGATATTTATCTCTGATTGTTTCTTCTGAGCTCGTCACTGCTTTCAGCTCAAGGTTAAGTTGGTTACTTATTGAGTATATGAGGCCGGCTGTACTCATACTACACTCTGTACTTCGTGTGCAGATCCAGGTACTTCCGGACGAGGTGATCTTTAGAGTTCTGTTGCTACCAGCTTTTGGGAGACTATGAGGTAGCGGTTATGCCATCCGCAGACCTTGAAGTTCTCTTTCATTATTTCTATTATATTTCTTCTACTATTCATACAGTTGTATTGAGAATTTGGCCTTGTATTTTGATACTCAGTAGTGCTCATGTACTCGTTGACACCACATCTTTGGATGGTTGTAGCAGTATTATTGTCATTTCCTCCAATTATTTCACTATATCTCCGCTGTTAAGTTTACTAAACTATGTTCATCTAAATTCATTGGTATTTTGTGACTGTTAGCTTGCCTCGCTAGTAGTGTTAGGCGCCGTCGCGGATTCGATAGGAGTTGGGCCGTGTCACCCATACTAGTTTCACTTAAATCCAACTACGAATCGATGTTGAAAATCCAATTATTCACTTTAAGAAAGTTTAGAGAACAACCCCCCAATTTCTTTTTAAAATTATCAATCAAATCCCAAAATCGAGGATAGAATCATGGAATATAATGAAAACTGAGTCAACAATACTTACCCTAATCTATGTACCCTTCGCGGCACAGCCTCATGTTCACGAAGCACAAACTTAGCCGACCACTAAAGTACCCTTCGTGGCACAGCCCTCGCGAACGCGATGCACAACTAAACCAAACCTTCGCGAATGCGGCATGTACCACGCAAACGCGAAAATAATGCCTCTAGCTCCCAGCTCTTATACGCGAACGCGAACCCAACAGTGCGAACGCGATGCTCAAGTCTCCACAACCTATGCGAACGCGACCATGCAGTCGCGAATACGAAAGAGAAAATCACCCAGCTCCAGACGTAGCCTATGCGATCATGGCTTGTCTTCACGATCGCGAAGTACAACTGAAACACCGGAAATCAGCAGAAACCAGCAGTGCCAAAATGGTCCGAAACCCGTCCGAAACACACACGAGCGAACATGTCCCAAAACCTAACACGATCCTACTCAAGGCCTTAAATAACACATAACAACATCAAAACCATGAATCACACCTCAAATCAAACTCAATGAACTTTTGAACTTTCAACTTCCAAAACTCATGCCGAACCATATCAAATCAACTCGGAATGACCTCAAATTTTGCACACAAGTTCCAAATGACATAAAAACCCTATTCCAACTACCCAAACAACAATCCAAACCTGATATCATCAAAGTTAACTCACAATCAAACCTATGAACTTTCCAAACCTTCAAATTGTCAACTTTCTCCCATTTGCACCAAAATCTTCTCGAAACATCCAAATGAAAATTCACTCATACGTCCAACTCCATAATCACCATCTAGACCTAAGGGAACTATCAAAACTCTTATCCGAGGTCAAATAGGCAAAAGTCAAACTTGGTCAACTCTTCCAACTTAAAGTTTCCTAGTTGAGAATCATTATTCCAAATAAATTCAGAATCACCCGAAACCAAAACCGACGATAAATACAAGTCATAATATATCATACAAAGGTGCTCATGCCCTCGAACCACCAAACAGAATGCAAAATGCTCAAAAAGACCGATCGGGTCGTTACATTTCCCCCACTTAAATATATGTTCGTTCTCGGACGTGCCATGAGCCGCAACAAACCCATCACAATACTTAATCAACTCACCATACACATACCCATAGGTGATCCCACATCATCCCAACCATTTAAGCCTGACAACACAATATAATCGAAGATTCCTACTTGAATTTAATCCATAAGCCTTAGAATAAAATCTTTAACATCTGAAATCCATTACAAGACCCGAATCTCGCATCCACACACTGTACAAGTCTAAAAACGTTGTATTGAGCCATAAATATTCACGTGATTTTTCCCACATAACTCAAATAGTCGTAGCAATAACTTCCGAATACAACAGATTCTCAATAACAAAGCCGGTACCGATAACAACCCTCATCTCAACTAAAACATTGTTCTGAAACTTTGTACACTTCTAATGATGAATGAAACACGGAGAAACTCATAACCTCTCATCAGATCAACCAGTCGTGGAGCTTTCTCGCTCGATAAGAACTATTGCCAAATTATAAGCTGACTTCCGATATTATTCTTACAAACATACCGTAATCAAATCTGATACCATTCATTCCAGGTCCAATGGACTTATCTCATCAAATACAAGTTGCTCTATTGCCATGCCACACCAACTACCTAAAGCCAGAAATCGTTCAATCCATGAACCAAACAGTAACAACTCAAATGTACCCAAAAATGGAAAGAGAACCAAATGAAAGAATCGTCCCGCAAGCGAAATGCTATAAACCCATCACACAAGGGAGAACCATAACACACGAATTCAACAGAAAGGATCATATCCCAACATAAGCCTGTTGCGATGCGTGACCCCATCCAAACACCGGTCCCATGAAATACCCTGAGAAAATCAACAACCATACGCAAATCAACAACAAACACACGAAGTGAATGACCATAACCATGGAGAAATGGATAGAACAATATACCACAAATAGGAAAGACCATAACCAAGACGCAATCAACAAGTTGACACCCCGAGAATCATCTTGCTCGAATTCCACTATAAGGCCCAAATAGAACAACATCATATGTGTAAATAGTCAACAGTTTCATAACCTGCTGTAGCATAGAAGAGAAATACATGGAACATAACAGACAAAAATACGATCAACTCTGACCGGGGACACATCCTTCAACAATAGCCATGCTAAGTCAACAGATCCAACCCGATGTAGAATACACATCCTCATTAGGCCTACCAATGGGCCCTCAAATCAATTACAATCATCCACAAATATATAATTAACCCTCCAAAAGTCCAAAGTAACCTATCCATGACATATACAATTAGCCATCAACCTTTAACATAGCTTCACCTCTACAACCAAGGAACAATCTACCTCTGAGAACCCTCCTAGTCTCCAAATCCCTAAAATACATGAATCACCATATCTGATCCTCACTCCACCACTCGAATGACTTACACAACCCTCGTACACAATCATCTCACGAGAGATACTTCTATAATTCTTTCGTGCCACATAGAAAAATCTCAACATCAACAGTCGATCAACCAGGCGAGTATCATAATTCCAATCAAACATCGGCAAGTCCAACATGATCTGCCTACTGAAAGCGCACCTTTCTCAAGGATACCAGATAATTCCAGCATTCTTCTAAATATCTTATACTGTTCATGCCATGTAGAACTCCTGAACTTCCCTTCAAAACTGAACTACAAACTTGTACATGTAAGTCTCAATCATATGAATGCACGGGAATCCCGTTATCAAATCTGGGTCAAAAGCAGAGTATATACTCAGTCAACTAGAAACCTTCCACTTCATCCCATCTAGGATAAATTCACAACGCGCAAAAAACTCCTCATGCCAATAGAAAATATCCATCTCAAGCCATGGTCGACACCATCGAGAACTCTTTGGAACTCATTTGTACATAATCAAGCCATCATAACTGAATCCCTCTAACTCAACCAAGTTACACAGATCTCCAAACCCAGGAGCATTGCCACATCACACACAAAGCCACGCCATATCAAAAGAACCAAAAGAATTGACCATTTTTATTATTATGCTGATTCAAACCACTACCAAACTAACCTATTTCTCCAAGTTCCTTCCGAATTGCCTTCAAGTTAACATTTCTCTTCTCCAGTACACTATGATTCTTAACCGAACGCTCACCACAAGAGATCCTAGCACGAAACTACATCGCCCTAAATCCCATAAGCCGATGTATTCCCTCTTAAACACCCCAAAAGTACCACAACCGAGATAACCACTCTGAATAGACCTTCTCTGAATATGAAGTTTTTACCTTAACCTCCATGATACTGAAATGTATAATCTATAATCATATAGAAATACCGCGAGTCTCGACACCATCTATTGCAAATCTAAGATCTTAGCCATTTACAAATCCATAAATTTCTCAAATACCACATATGAATCTTGAACCTAATAGAACCTTCTCGGGAGTAATCCACCTTGTTCTGATCTCAAATGCACCGTTGAGATGAGCCGAACAACCTGCGCTCCATTAGCACATAAACACCTGAAGAAGTAACCCACATCTCTAGCAACCGAAACCCACATCTCTAGCAACCGAATAAATTCCCACTCCATGTACACTACCTCCACAACGAATAGAAAACCCAAATCATTATAAGATCTCTAGTATTCCAAAAAAGTATAATACATCATGCATCTAGAAATTTCCTTACTCGAGTCATCCTAGAAACCATCCCTTTCAAAACACAACTGATCCTCTCACGACCCTTATTTCCCTCCGTAGGATGTCGTGATGGCACCTAGTCTCTACAACTAGGTAAGCCTAATATATGATAACAACTTAACAAATATAATTAACAAAATACTAAAACCTGTCTAATAAACTCATATAAACTTCCGAAAAACATAATCTCAACTATACACTCCCCAAGAACGGTAGAACAAATTCATAAGCTCTATAGAAATAAACTAGAATATCTACTACATCACTATCTGGAAGAAATACAACAGGATCGGGAAGGTGGCTCCGAGGCCTGCGAACGTGGAGCATGTATACCTTGAAGTCCAAAACAAGCAACTCAAATCAACTCTAGCATCCTGCACGGGCATACGTACCTGGATCTGCACAAAAATTATGCAAAAACGTAGTATGAGTACACCACAACGGTACCTACTAAGTACCAAGTCTAACCTAGGTAGAATAGTGACAAGGCCAGGTCACGACACATATTATGATGTAAATAAATAGAATGAAACATAAGAAAGAAAATATAACGGAGAGCGGTGAAATAACTGGTACGAAGTAAGAAGATAACATGAACTAATACCAAATCAAACATGGAAATAATATAAATAAGCAACTAAGAGAACCAAAATGATCATATACGGACAACCCCTGCTAGAACAAGGAAGAACAAAATAAAAAAGAAACGTTTCCATCAAAACTCCTTGCAAGATGAAACAAACAACAAGAAACACAACGAGGTACCGCCTCATGTACAATAAGAATCATCACCGAGGTACCGCCTCGTATAAATTAAGAATCACAATCAAGGTACCGTCTCGTATTCACATTCCTCAATTTCAATCACAATCTTTCCTTATACTGTCACATGAGCCTTACATTTGAAATAGGTTTTGAAAATAGTTTTCGCAAAATAGCTACACGCACTTTAGCCCACCTTATGATACCGCGTGGTTTCATGAAGTTCCCCTACAAGTAGAACGTACATAAGTCCAACCTTATACCGCAACATGCACATTAATACCAAGCCTTATACTGCTGCATGCGCGTCAATATCACATTACAATAATAACTCGCACCACAAGTGCCCATATATCACAATTTGCCAACAATCAACTATATCTATATTTCCACAATAATAGCCCACGGCTCCATCATAACCGGTAGAAGAATATAAACAACAACAATGAATGTAAAATGCTCAACAAGGAAGATGTTTCAACAATAACAATTTTGCCTCAACGTGATAACGACCTTCACAACTTTAACACCAATAACTCAACAATGAGAGATAATGCATAACCACGTTATTTAATAAGAATACTCATAATGGAAGAGGTAACATGAAGCAATGAGTACAAATAATGGAAATCAACAAGGGAAGGGATAACATGAACAATACTTCAAATAATGATAATCAACAATGATGGAGATAACATGTAACAATAATAGAGGAACAAGTGCAATTAAAGCATAAGATCAATTTATCAATTAGGATATAGAACAAGTGTTAATGAAATTATTTAAGGCATGTAAGTATAGACTAACACAAGCAGAAATAGATTGAGTATGAGAATTTAGAACATGATACTATAATTCAATTAAAGCACGGAAGCAGTCTAAGTAGCCTAAACCGGTCAAATATCACGTACAACCCGTGTACCCACTTATCACATTGCGTACACGACTTTCACATAGCACAAATGAATCAAACCATACCAAGCCTAAGGGGTAGTCCCCCCCCCCCCCCAACAAAGTTAGGTAACACACTTAGCTCAACTAGGCAAATTCAACACTTGAAAATAGCTTTTCCCTTATAATTCGTCTCCATACGGATCAAATCTAACCAAAAAGAACATAGTATCATCAAACAATGCTAGAGAAATCGATTACAATAGAAAAGCTACGATCTTTACACTTTCCCCCAAGAGTCAACAATAGTCAACCCGGGGCTCGCCTGGTCAAAACACAGGTCCAATGGTAGATTCCTTCTATCCCTGGACCCAGGAGTTCATATATGTGATTAGTTTCTAAATCCGAGTGAAAATCGACTCTCAAAACTTAATTTTTTATTTTCAAAAACATGACAAGGTTTCATAAGTTTTCACTTTGATTCACATGGCTTTGATGTTAAAATCTAAGATATGTTGATGGAACATGATTAGAAATGATTAGAATCACTTACCCAAGGTTTGTAGGTGAAACTCCCCTGTCCAAATCGCCTCCTACCAAGTCTAGGGTGCACAAATGAGAGAATGTGTTCAAAAATCTCGCCTCCCAGCCCTTTAACTAGCTGCAAATGTCGCATTTCAGGCACAGGGTTTGCATTTGCAAACCCTTGCAATTACGGACCAGAGCTCGCATTTGCGAACCCTGACAGCGTAAGTTAGCATCGCATTTGCGATAAACGCTTCGTAATTGCGAAGTTGGGTACTTCGCAAAAGCCAACAAATGTTCGCAATTTCGAACTTAGTCCAAAATTTGTTGCCTTCGCAAATGCGAAGGGGAAGTCGCATGCGACTTTTTCCCCCTTACTATCACCTTCGCGATTGCGAGGATGGTGCTCGCAGTTGCTACATCAGAGCACCAACACACCACTGTTCATTTTTAAGTTCAATCATTTCCGGTTGTTCGGAACTCATCCGAGCTTTTGGAGCTCCAAACAAAACATCCACACAACTCTAAAAACATCATACGAACTCACTAGTGTGATCAAAACACAAAAATAACATCTAAAATTATGAATCAAACACTAAAACGCATGAATTTCAAAGTAGTTCAAGAACTTTTAAAGTTACAACTAATCATCCGAATCCTATCAAATCAACTCGAAACGACACCAAATTTTGCAGGCAAGTTCTAAATACCATAACAGATCAATTACAAGTCCCAAAATCAAATTCCGATCTCGATAGCTAAAAGTCAACCTATGGTCAAACTATTCCACTTTAAATTGCCAAATTTCGACAAATCCACATAAATCAACCCACGGACTTCCAAAATCAATTCTGAGCATATGTCCAAGTCTGAAATCACGATACGAAGCTATTAGAGCCATAAAAACTCAATAAGTTTGTTCCACATTTTCTAATTTGAAATTTCTAAGTCAAGAACAAGGGTCCAAAGCAACTCGAAAGCTCCCTAGAATGAAACTAACCAACCCACTAGGTCATAAAATCATAAACACACATGTGAAGCATGAAAAGGCGAAATGGGGCGCAATTACACAAAATGACCGATTTGGGTCGTTACGTTCTCCCCCTCTCAAAACAAACGTTCTTCCTCGAACGTGCATCAGAACATAGATGAAGTGGTGAATAGATGGGGATATCAAAACGCATGTCGTGCTAGGTCTTTTAGGTCGCCTCCTCGACCGGATGACCCCTCCACTGAACCTTTACTGAAGCAATATTCTTTGATCTCAAATTGCGGACATGACCTTCTTCCCAAACCTCATCACAACCTTCATGGGTGAAAGACAGAGCAATACTCGCTCTCCAACCATAATGCAACATCGCGAAACTTCCAATCTGCGTAACTCTTATGTCTAGATTAGGTTGTACGAAGCCGATCCCGGATCATCTTTACCTTGTCTAAGGCATCTCAAAAATCTGGGCCTAATAACATAGCCTCTCCCGGCTCAAACCAACCGACTGGATAAGGACACCATCTCCCAGATAGGGCCTCGTAAGGAGCCATCTGAATACTCGATTGGTAGCTGTTGTTGTAGGAAAACTCTGCAAGTGG
Source organism: Nicotiana attenuata (assembly GCF_001879085.1). Lineage (NCBI taxonomy): Eukaryota > Viridiplantae > Streptophyta > Magnoliopsida > Solanales > Solanaceae > Nicotiana > Nicotiana attenuata. Next base: position 11,620,110 of record NC_031999.1, read on the forward strand.
CAAGAACTGATACCAAGCACCCCCGAAATCCATATCATAGACACAAAGTATATCCTCCAATATCTGAATAGTGCGCTCGGATTGTTCGTCCGTCTGAGAGTGAAATGTTGTACTCAGCTCAACCCACTTGCCTAGCTCATGCTGAATAGATCTCCAAAACTGCAATGTAAACTGCGTCCCCCGATCAGAAATGATGGATACTGGTACACTATGAAGTTGGACAATCTCGTGGATATAAACCTGAGCCAGCTGCTCTAGAAAATAGGTAGTCACTACCTGAATGAAATGAGCCGACTTGGTCAACCTATCCACAATCACCCATACCGTGTCAAATTTCTTCTAAGTCAGTGGGAGCCTAACGACAGTCCATGGTGACTCGCTCTCATTTCCACTCTGGAATCTCAAGTCGCTGAAGCAACCCAACCGGCCGCTGATGCTCATACTTCACCTACTGACAATTTAGGCACCGATCTACATACTCTACTATGTCTTTATTCATCATCCTCCACCAACAGTGCTGCCTCAAGTCCTGATACATTTTAGCGGCACCCGGATGAATATAGTAGCGAAACTCTGGGCCTCCAGAAGAATCAACTCACGCAAACCATCCACATTGATCACACATAATCGGCCCTGCATCCGCAACACACCGTCATCTCCAATAGTAACCTCATTGGCATTGCCGCGTCGAACCATATCCTTAAGGCCTCTCTTCCACTGGTAAATATGCCAAATTACACGAATTCTCCACCTTTCGACTCAAGGCATCGACCACCATATTGGCCTTCCCGGGATGATATAGAATGGTGATATCATAGTCCTTAATCAACTCTAACCACCTCCGCTACCGTAGGTTAAGATCTTTCTATTTGAATAGATGATGTACACTCCAGTGGTCGGTAAAGACCTCACAAGGGACACCAAACAAATAATGCTGCCCGATCTTCAATGCATGAACAATGGCTGCAAAAGTCGTGGACTAGATAAGTCTTCTCATGGGTCTTCAGCTATTGTGATGCGTAGGTAATCACCTATCGTCTTGCATCAACACCGCGCCAACTCCAACATGTGATGTGTCACAATACACAGTATAGGACCCCGAGCCCGTAGGCAACATCAACACTAGGGTTGTAGTCAAAGTAGTCTTAAGCTTTTGAAAGCTTGCCTCGGACCATCTGAAAGGACCAACCTTATGGGTCAATCTGGTCATAGGTGCATCAATAGATGAGAAACCCTCTATGAAATGATGATAATACTCGGGCAAACCAAAGAAACTCCGAATCTCAGTGGCTGAAGACGATCTAGGCCAAATCTGTACTACTTCAATCTTCTTCGAATCTACCTTGATCCCCTCACTCGACACCACATGACCCAAAATTGCCACCGAATCAAGTCAGAATTAACACTTTGAGATTTTGCATACAACTTCTTCTCTCTCAAGGTCTGGAGCACGATCCTTAAGTGATGCTCATGATCTTCCCAACTACGAGAGCACACCAAGATGTCGTCAATAAACACAATGATTAATGAATCAAAATAAGGATGGAATACACTGCTCATCAGGTGCATAAATGTTGTTGCAGCATTGGTCAGCCCAAATGACATCACAAGGAACTCGTAGTGACCATACTGAGTCCAAAAGGAAGTCTTCGAAATATCCAGATCCCGAATCTTCAGTTGATGATAACCTGACCGCAAATCAATCTTTGAGAACACTCTGGAACAATGTAGCTGATCAAATAAGTCATAAATACGTGGAAACGGATACATGTTCTTCACTGTGACCTTGTTCAACTGTTGATAATCAATACACATGCACATAAAACCATACCTTTTCTTCATAAACATGACTGGAGCACCCCAAGGCGACACATTAGGCCGAATGAAACCCTTATCAAGAAACTCTTGCAACTGCTCCTTTAACCCTTTCAACTCCACTGGAGCTATACGATAAGGTGGAATAAAAATGGGCCAAGTGACCGGTAACAAGTCAATGCCAAAATCGATATCTTTATCGGGCGACATGCCCGAAAGATCCACTAGAAATACATTTGGAAAGTCTCTCACTAACGGAACTGACTCAACGGTAGGAGTATCACCACTGACATCTCTCGCAAAAGCTAGGTAAGCATCACACCCCTTCTCAACCATCCGCTGAGCCTTTAGAAATGATACAACCCTGCTAGGAACATAATATAATGCACCCTTCCACTCTAACTCTGGTAAACCTAGTATACCCAGTATCACAGCCTTGGCGTGAAAATCTAGTATAGCATGATAGGGCGACAACCGATCCATGCCCAAGATAACATCAAAGTCTACTATACTAAGTAACAATAGATCAAATCTGGTCTCAAAACCACCAATAACAACTACGCACAACTGATACACATGGTCCACAATAATAGAATCTCCCATAAGCGTGGATAAATAAACAAGAGAACTTAAAAAATCACGAGATATATCCAAATACAGAGCAAAGTAAGATGACACATATGAATAAGTGGATCCCAAATCAAATAAGAATGATGCATCTCTATGGAAACCGGAACCATACCTTTAATGACTGAGTCTGAAGCAACTGCCTCCATCCTACTCGAAAACGCATAGAATATGTCCTGGCCTCCCCCTCTAGGGCGACCTCTACCCACATGTCCCCCACCCTTAGCTGTCTGTGCGAGTGGAGTAGCAACTCGGCAGCAATCATGGCTTGAGAAATCTGCAGACCTGTCTGAATCCGCGAATCCTGATTGGTCTATGGAGGTGCACCCTCCTGAGTATGGGGTTGTATCTAACCATGTGGCAGGTATCTCCACACTCAAAGAGAGCCCTCGGTGGGCGTGCTGCTGGGATTGACTCGGGCCTGGTCGGCTAGACTGACCGTTGAAGGCACCCCGTGTAGGAGGTACATTGGAAAATGGCTGAGCAAAGTTTGAACCTGGGATCTCAGAACAACTGGAGCACCCCTAGAAGATGGAAGAGCTCAGTGAACTAGACGCCTCACATAGCCTCTACCATGACGGGCTACACCTGCTGCGTGACCACCACTAAATCCTCCCACACCACAAGGCCTCTTGGCCTTGCTGTCATCTCTCTCATGGCCCCACATACCCTCCAACCTCCGTGTAGTCTCAACCACGTATTGATATGGAGTATCTACCTCCAACTCTCTAGCCATGCTAAATCTAATACCATAGTTGAGCCCATCGACAAATCGACGAACTCGCTTTCTGACTGTAGAAACCAAAGCAGGTGCATGTCTGGACAAATCACCGAATCGGACAATATGCTCTGACTCGATCATAGTACCCTGACGCAGCTGCTCAAACTCTGCGCGCCATGTATCCCTAAGGGTCTCAGGAATAAATCCCTCAAGAATAATTCTGAAAACCGAGTCCATGTAAGTGAAGCTGCATTGACCGGGCTACCCTCATCGTTCACTCGCCACCACTGATACGCTGCTCCTGATAGCTGGATAGTAAAAGCAACCCCTCTCGTCTCCACGATACCCATGGTGCGGAGAATACGGTGTCACTCCTCTAAGAAACCACGTGCATCCTCTTAAGCAAACCCACTGAACGTAGGAGGGTGATACTTCTTGAACCTCTCGAGCCTAAGCTGCTCTTCCTCAGATGTTGCTGCCCTAACCACGAGAGAAACAGAACAACAGGTTGTACTAGTATAACCTCTAAGTCTTGATCAACCCGGATCCACTGCTCTAGTGTATGGGCCGTGGGAGTCTGAGCTTCTCCCCCAACCTAAGATGTGGTTGGTGCAAGTATAATCAACCCCTCTTGAGCTAAGGTACCGAACATGCTCAAGAACTATGCGAGGTTCTCCTAAAGTTCTGGGGTGGTAACATGTGCCTCAGGTGCCTATGCCCCAACTGGAGCTACTGGTGGCTCCTCTATTGCAGCTCGGGTACGTGCTCTGGCTACACCACTTGCCCCCCATCCTCTGCCCCGGCCTCTCACGGCTCTAGCAGGGGGTGCGGGTGTCAGATCGTCAGACTTGTCCTCACCATCTGTGAGAGAATAGAAAGTCAAAGATTCAGTTTTCGAAGTTTTCCTAACAGCTTTGTTGCCTCTCGAAGATAAGTACAGACGTCTCCGTACCGATCCGCAAGACTCTACCAACCTACTTATGTCTCGTAACACCTATGAACCTAGAGTTCTTGTACCAACTTGTCATGAACCCAATTTCCCTCTATAGGATGTCGTGATGGCACCTAGTCTCTATGACTTGGTAAGTCTAACATTTGATAACTACTGAACAGATATAATTAACAAATACTAAAACCAGTCTAATAAACTCATATAAACTTCTAAAAAACATAATCTCAACTATATAGTCCCCAAGAACCATGGAACAGAGTCATAAGATCTATAGAAATAGGGAAGGTGATTCCGAGGCTCGCAGACGTGGAACAGTTATACCTTGAAGTCTCCAAAGCAGCAACTCAAATCAATTCTAGCATCCGGCATAGGCAAACGAACCTGGATTTGCACAAAATTTATGCAGAAACATAGTATGAGCACACCACAACCTTACCTAGTAAGTATCAAGCCATACCTTGGTAGAGTAGTGACGAGGACAAGTCAAGACACCTACGAGGATGTAAATAAACATAATGCAACATAAGAACGAAAATATAATGGAAAGCGGAGAAATAACTGGTACAAAATAAGAAGATAGCATGAGCTAATACCGGAATCAAACATGGAAATAACATAAAGAAGCAACTAAAGAGAACCAAATTGGTCATATACGGACAATCACGGCTAGAACAAGGAAGAACAAAACAACAAGAAACGTTTCCAATAAAACTCCTTGCAACATGAATAAACAACAAGAATCACAATGAGGTAACACTTCGTGTACAATAAGAATCATAATTGAGGTACCGCCTCGTATAAATCAAGAATCATAATCAAGGTATCGCCTCGTATTCAAAATTCCTCAATTTAAATCACAATTATTCCTTATACCACCACGTGAGCCTTACATTAGAAATAGGTTTTGAAAACATCTTTCCCGAAATAGCTGCACGCACTTTAGCCCATCATATGATGTTGCGTGGCTTCACGTAGTTCCCCTAAAGGCTACACACACATAAGTCCCACCTTATACCGCCGCATGCACATTAACCCCAAGCCTTATACCGCCGCATGCGCGTCATTATCATATTTCAAGAACAACTCGCACGACAAGTGCCGCCCATATATTATAATTTTCCAACAATCAACAATATCAATATTTCCAAAATAATAGCCCATGGCTCCACCACAACGGGTACAAGAATATCAACAACAACAATGAAAGTAAAATGCTCAACAAGGAATATGTTTTGACATTAACAATTCGCCTCAACGTGATAACAACCTTCACAAGTTTAACACTAATAACTCAACAATGAGAGATAATGCATAACCACATTATTTAGTAAGAATACTCACAATGGAAGAGGTAACACGTAACATGACTTCAATTAATGAAAATTAACAAGGGAAGGGGCAACATGAACAATAACTTCAAATAATGATAATAAAGAATGAAAGAGATAATATGCAACAATAATAGAGGTAACAAGTTCAACTAAAGCATGAAAGAAATTTATCAATTAGAATGTAGAATAAGTGTTAACGAAACCATTTAAAGCATGTAAGTATAGACATACACAAGTAGAAATAGATTGACTGTGATGATTTATAACATGATTCTATAATACAATTAAAGCATGGAAGGAGTATAAGTAGCCTAAACTAGTCAAATACCACATACAACCTGTGTACCCACTTGCCACCTTGTGTACACGGCTTTCACATAGCACAAATGAATCAAACAATACCAAACCTAAGGGGTAGTTCCCCCATACAAAGTTAGGCAAGACACTTACCTCAACTAGCCCAATTCAATAGTCAGAAATAGCTTTTGCCTTAGAATTCGCCTCCACATGGCTCAAATCTAACCAAAATCGACTTAATATCATAAAACAATGCTAGGCAAATCAATTACAAAAGAAAAAGCTATGATCTTTAAACTTTTCCCAAAAAGTCAACAGAAGTTAACTCGGGGCTCGCCCGGTCAATACCTGGGTCCCATGGTAGATTCCATGTACCCATGACCCATGAGTTCATATATGTGATTAGTTTCAAAATCCGAGTCATAATCGACTCACAAAACTCAATTTCTTATTTTTCAAAAACTTGATAAGGTTTCATAAATTATGACATTAATTTATATGATTTTGATGTTAAAATCTAAGATATGTTGATGGAGTATGATTAGAAATGGATTAGAATCACTTACCCAAGGTTTATCGCTGAAAATATCCTCTCCAAATCACCTCCTACCGAGTCTAGGGTTCAAAAATGAGAGAATGTGTTAAAAAAATCCCGTCTCCCAGCCCTTTAACCAGCTGCAGATGTTGCACTTACAACATAGGGTTCGCATTTGCTAATCCTCGCAATTGTGGACCAAGGCTCGCACTTGCGAACCCTAACAGACTAAGTCAACATCGCATTTGATATAAAGGCTTCGCAATTGCGAAACTTGGTGCTTCACAAAAGCCAACAAAATGTTCGCAATTGTAAACTTAGTCCAAATTATGTTGCCTTCGCAAATTCAAAGGGGAAGTCACATTTGCAACATTTTCCCACTTACTTTCACCTTCCTCGCAATTGCGACATCAGAGCACCAACACACCAGCAGTTCACTTTTAAGTTCAAACCATTCCCACACATGTTCGAAACTCATCTGAGCCCTTGGGGCTCGAAACTAAACATCCACAGAAGTCCAAAAACATCATACGAACTAAACATATGAATCCTATCAAATCAACTCCAAACGACACCAAATTTTTCAAGCAAGTTCTAAATACCATAATGGACCTGTTTCGAGTCCCAATATCAAATTCTGAGCTCTCGATAGCTAAAAGTCAACCTATGGTCAAACTTTTTAAATTTAAATTGTCAAATTTTGGCAAATCCACACGAATCAACCCACAAAATTAAAAAATCAATTTCGGGCATATGTCCATGTCTAAAATCATGATATAAAGCTATCAGAGCCATAAAAACACAGCTCCGGGGTTGTTTTCACAAAAGTCAAAGTTTGGTCAACATTTTCTAATTTAAACTTCTAAGTCAAGAATCAACGATCCAAAACAACCAAAAAGCTCCTAGGAACAAAACTAACCAATCCCACAGGTCATAAAATCATAAACACATATGTGTGAAGTACGAAAAGGGGAAACAAGGCGCAATTACACAAAATAACCAATCGGGTCGTTACAGATCCGCAAGTATACCTAAGACCAAAACTAGCATAACACATGACCATGCGATCTGATCGTCAATAGTAGACTTCGCCACATGACCATGCACATTAGCATCAGGTCCAAGATCAACACGCAAGGGCAGAAGTGCATTAGCACAACCGATCCCAACTACTCAATAAGTAACAAACCTAATCTTAGATTGAAAGTAGTGACGAGCTTGGAAGATAGTAAGAGTCCAACATCAAAAATTGATTATAACATGAGATATGATAATGCCCAAAATAGTACACAACTCAAAACAATATTATGCTCAACTCGGTCACAATTATGAGAAAATAGATACACTTTTCAACTATGACAACCAAAGGCCAAATTTTACCACCGAAATCATCTAAACATGAATTATTAAAAGAACTTCATTTTTCCAATTCACAACATCAGATAAGAAATTCCTTTTACCAATTAGCATGTGGAAAGTACATCTTTATGCCTACATGTCAATATATATATGTCAAGTCTTCAATTATTTTATTTCTTCTAACATGAGAAATATACATTTTTATGCCTATGTGTTAAATATACATGTCAGATCATCAAATATCATATTACCCTCTATCATGAGAAAAATGCATCTCTATTCCTACATGTCTAATATTCATACCAACTCAATATCATAATAGTGAAACCATCAAGGATTACCACACTTAGCACACTCACGGTGCCTGGACCAAGGCCCTTATCATCATACACAACAACATTTAGCACTGTATGGGTGCCTGACATAAATGTCCATCACTAAAGCATATATATAAAACATTGTGCATGTGCCTACTGCTGTGCTAAGTGGGGTAATGCTAACCGAGGACATGACCCTCGTTAGGAGGGTGTGGAGGCTATAAATTAGGGTTGTGGGTTGACAGGCAGTCTAAAGTTTTGTCTAGGAATCCCAGTAGTATTAGTCCTAGACTTGTATTTTTCTATGCCTTAGCCCCTTGATATTTCATATTGTGTCATTATTTCCAGCAAGACTAAATCTATTTTATAGTGTCTTATTCTTAGATATCTTCTCACGACCCCAAAACTAACCCGGTCGTGATGGCGCTTATCATGGAACTACGCCAGCCGACACATTCCCAAAATAGTTCATCATTTCATTAAAATTTAAATAACAACCTTTTTCAATGGAAATTTCCATAAAAGATATAAAGTCAAAAATCACAAAAATAAGGAAATAAAGGCCGACCACGAGTGTCACTAAGTCATGAGCAAATACTACAACTGATCCGAAATAAAACAAGACTAAAATAGTCTGAAAATAGCCAAAATGTACTAAAAGGAAGATAAAGAAGGAGAAATGCAGGACTGCGATTGCCAGGCAGCTACCTCGCTATCTCCGATGAAAGTCCGCGACCGGAATAGCCAACAGCTGCTACCATGGCCCGATATACCTGGATCTGCACACAAGGTGCCGAGGTAACGTGAGTACACCAACTCAATAAGTAACAAGTCCAAACTATGGACTGATAGGTAGTGACGAACTAAACCTCAACAATTATAACACAATTAAACTGTACAGAAAGTAGGCATGCTTGCAATTCAAGTATTCTGCTCAACAGTAAAGTAAATACCAATCCGAACAATGTGAAGTATAAAGCTCATCAAATCTCTACGTGCCAATGCACAAATGCATGAATATCTACCATGTGCTTCAACTCTTAAGTTCTCAACCACTTGGTACTGTATATGGCCATCCGGCCCAGGGAAGATCCATCCTGGAATATATATACACATCGCTGACAACAGTCCTAAGTACCGAGGAAGGCCATTCTATCCCTATCGAGAAGATCCATCTCCAAGTATAAATACTTCGGACAAGATCCATGTTCAGGGAAGATGTATCCCTCAAAATATCAATTGCGCTCACTGGGGGTGTGTTACAGACTCTGGAGGGGCTCCTACAGCCCAGGCGCTCTCATAATCATCAACATATCCGCTGCGGCGTGCAGCTCGATCCCATAACTGTCACTCATAATCAGGCTCTCAGCCTCACTCAGTCATCACTCTCTAGTCACACACACACGGTCTCACAATGCCATGAAACTAGCTCGAAACAATGTTATGATATGCCAAATAATAACAACCGAGATTGAGACATGATATGATATGCATGAACAAGACTAAGTACAGAATATCAATGAAACTAATGAGATGACAACAAGAAGCGACCACTCGAGTCTCAACCGTATCAGTGTGAAGCCCTAATATGATAATTAGCATGATTTACAACTCATGTACTTAATCACAACACAGATATCAGCAAGAAAGAGTCACTAGATGGTGCCATGGAATGAACCAGGCCAAAATTCTCACGGTGCACGCCCACAAGCCCGTCACTTTGTATTTGCGTCGCCTTATTAAACACATAACATATAGTTCGGGGTTTCGGACCCTCAAACCAAGTTTGGAAGCTTTACTTACCTCAAGCCAAGCCAAGCCAAATCCTACTCCGCTACGCCTTTGCCTCTGGAATCGGCCTCCAAAAGTCCTGAATCTAACCAAAAGCAACACAATGCAATCAATATAGGCCAAGGAATCAATCCCTCACAAAAAACTATCAATTTAAACCAAAATCCCGAAATTCACCCAAACACGGCCCTCGAGCCCACGTCTCAGAATCCGACAAAATTTACAAAACTAGAAATCCCCTTCACGAGTCCATACATACAAGATTTATCAAAATCCGACTCCATTTGACCCCTCAAATCCTCAATCAAAACTCTCAAAAACTCAAGCCCTAACCCCTTCAACTTCACTCCAAATTCCTACTAATTTCTTGATTAAACAGTAGGAAAATCATCACCAACACAAATAATAAAGCCCAAGTAACTTACCCCACTGATAACCCTCGATTCCTCTTGAAAATCACTGCCCAAAGCTCAAAACCCAATGGTGAAGAATGGGCAAAAATTCGCGAAGGAACCTTTTTTATACTTTCTGCCCAGAGATTTCCGCATCTGCGTTCCTTCAACCGCACCTGCGTAACAGCTTCTGCGGTCAAATCAACCGCACCTGTGGTTTTCGCTTAAACACCCAGGACCGCATCTGCACCCCAGGAATCGCACCTGCAGACCCGTAGATGCGTCTACCTCACTGCATCTGCGATTCCTCCCTAAGCCTTCAATTTCCGCATTTGCGGCTTCCCTACCACATCTGCGGCCTCGCACCTACGATCCTTAAATCCGCAGATGCAGAAATAACAGAAGCAGCAGCTTCAGCTGCTCAAACTAATTTCCAACTCTTCCGTTAACCATCTGAATTCATCCCGAGGCCCTCAGAACCTCAACCAAAAATACCAACAAGTCATATACCACCATTCAAACTTATTCAAACCTTCGGAACACTCCAAACAACATCAAAACACCAAATCACCCTTGGATTCAAGCCTAAGAACTTCTAAACTTCCGAATTCCGCAAACGGTGCCAAAACCTATCAAATCACCTTCGAATGACCTGAAATTTTGCACAAACGTCATAAATGACACTACGGACCTACTCCAGTTTCTAGAATTTCATTCTGACCCAAATATCAAAATTTCCATGCCGGCCGGAAAAGCCCAATTTCCAAATTTGCCAATTCAATCCTAAATCTACCACGGACCCCCAAATCATATTTCGAACGCGCTTCCAAGTGCAAAATCACCTAGCGGAGCTAACCGAACCATCAGAATTCACATCCGAGATCATCTAAACGTAAGTCAATATCCGGTTGACTTTTCCAACTTAAGCCTACTCAAAAGAGACTAAGTGTCTCAATTCACTCCAAAACCACTCCGAACCGGAACCAACCAACGTGATACGATGAAATATAGCTGAAGAACACATAAAGAAGCAGAAATGGGGAAAACCGGGCTATAACTCATGAAACGACTGGCCGGGTCGTTACATCCTCCCCCTCTTAAACAAACGTTCGTCCTCGAACGAGTCTAGAACCTGAAGCCTCAAAAAGTGTGCATATCTATTCCGCATCTCCCGCGCGATCTCCCAAGTATACTCCTCCACGGGCGACCTCTCCACTGCACTTTCACCGAAGCTATATCCTTTGATCTCAAAATTTGGACCTACCGCTCCAAAATAGCCACTGGCTCCACATCATAAGTCAAAACACCGTCTAACTGAACCGTGCTGAAATCCAAAACATGAGACGGATCGCCAATATACTTTCGGAGCATAGAAACATAAAATACCGGATGCACACCCGACAAGCTAGGTGGCAAAGCAAGCTCATAAGCCACCTCCCCAATCCTCCGAAGCACCTCAAAAGGCTCAATGAACTGAGGGATCAACTTGCCCTTCTTCCCAAATCTCATAATAACCTTCATGGGCGAAACCTTCAATAGAACCTTCTCCCCAACCGTGTAGGACACATCACGAACCTTTCTGTCAGCATAACTCTTTTGTCTTGACTGCGCTGTATAAAGCCGCTTCTTCACTTTCACCTTGTCCAAAGCATCCTGTACCAAGTATGTACCGAAAAGTCTGGCCTCACCCGACTCAAACCAACCTACTGGAGATCTACACCGCCTCCCAAATAAAGCCTCATATGGATCCATCTGAATACTCGACTAATATATGTTGTTATATGCAAACTCCGCGAGCGATAGAAACTGATCCCATGAACCCCCAAAATCAATAACACAAGCACGCAACATGTCCTCTAATATCTTAATAGTGCACTCGGACTGTCTGTCCGTCTGAGGGTGGAAAGTTGTGCTGACCTCAACCTGAGTACCCAACTCTCGTTGCACGGCCCTCCAAAATTGTGATATGAACTGAGTACCTCTATCTGAATTTCATCATACTACCTATTCTTCAGATAGGTTAGCTGAGATTCAGATGGTCAATTTGGTCAAGGGTGATGCAACAGATGAAAATCTCTAAACGAACTGTCACGACCCCAGTACGCCCTCCGTGAACATGTCGTGAAGGCACCTAGTCCCTACGACTAGGTAAGCCTAACAAAGCGGAAGATGAACCATAACTTTGTGGATGAATAATTAAAACTGATTTAGTAAAATAACATGTATTAAGGTGCCGCTCAGCACATACAATAACAACTCTCGAAGCTAACAAAAAAATAATAATTCCCAAAACCCGGAATCTCACAAATCACAAGCTAAGGGATACATAAGAGGCTCTGACTCAAGAATATCTATACAAAGGAAAAATACTGAAGGAACTATATTTATTACAGAAAGCTGGAAAGGGACTCCTCGGTCTACGGACGTAGCAGATATACCTCGAAGTCTCTACCGATACGCCTCCTTCCAAGGCTGACAGAACTGAATGGGAGTACCTGTATCTGCACAACAAAGAGTGTGCAGAAGAGTAGCATGAGCACACCACAGCGGTGCCCAGTAAGTATCAAGACTAACCTCGGTGGAGTAGTGACGAGGAATAGTCAAGACACCTACCGGTCAATAAACAGTATAATCATAGGAAGAGTGGAAATGATATATAATTATGTAAAGACTGCATGAATGACTAAAAATGCTACAATTCATAATAAGGGGAAAGAGGGCAATAAGTAACAACGAGAATATAATAAATGATGATACGAACGACGGCAGAAATCACAATCCAAATCCTAAGGTCACCACACAGCAAGGGGAAAACAAGTCAATAACTCATATCCTACAATGATGTTCACATAAGGTCTTATCCAACTCTTTCCACAATTTTACCAAAATCTAGGACAAACCACAACTCACGAAAACCCAGCATCTGAAGTCTAACACTTGGCATCCTGCGCCCCATTATTCTCATGGTTATGCTGACAACTAACTGGTTAATTAGGGCCACTCTCACATATATAATGGGTAAATGAGGGCGTATCTCCACCCTTAGCAAAATCGGAAGGAATTCACCTCTAATGGGGTGTCCAACTACGTGTATGCTTGTGCAAGTGTGTTTAACAATAATTCTACCAACTAGTAAGTATAAGAAATGGAACGGCCAGCACCCGAAATGTTTGCACACGGATAGAATCAAAGAAAACATCAGCTCAGAACACAATGAGTTTAACAGGGATCTCCCAGGATATCGTCCTGTAGTTCCAAACATAAATATATGTGTGCTAGGGATCTCTTGGTATCCCGAGGATCTCTTGGTATCCTGAATAGATATACTGGGGATCTCTTGGTATCCCGAGGATCTCTTGGTATCCTCAATATATGTACGAGGGATCTCTTGGTATCCCGAGGATCTCTTGGTATCCTCAATATATGTGTTGGGGATCTCTTGGTATCCTCAATATATGTGCTAGGGATCTCTTGGTATCCCGAGGATCTCTTGGTATCCTCAATATATGTGTTGGGGATCTCTTGGTATCCCGAGGATCTCTTGGTATCTTTTAAATATGTGCTAGGGATCTCTTGATATCCCGCACTACAACCCAATCAACATAAATGTACATGTGCACGGCATCACCCTTCGTGCCTTATCACTCTTCCTCACCCAAATAATAGAACAACAACATCCCGGCAAGGGAGTCAACAATAGAAGACAATAATATCCCGGCAAGGGAGTCAACAACAGAAACAATAACGTCCCGGCAAGGGAAGCAACAATACATAATAAGGGTCACGGAAAACCAAGGAGCACAATAACCTCAACAAAATCACAAGGGCTCATAAGTGCGTGATAGCTACATCGGTAGCCACAACAATTGGACATGTAACATATTTGCACGAAGTCACAGATGAACTTACAATCAAGGAGTATCCAAACAATAAGGAAGTTAACATGAATCAAATAAGTACAATTAAGGAAATATCATCTAATCATGAGATATCTAACTTCTTTCCAATCAAGGCCAATTAATTACATGAGAGATAACATTTACGATTTCCAAATAAAGGCGAGCAGTTAGGACGGGTAATATGACTATAGAAGGGTAATTGTCTTCAGTTAAACAAGTAAAAGTCAATTACGCAACAAGAATAAACCAAAAGGGCAAGTTAATTCCAAGTAAGACATGTAGAGGTGGAACTAATAACAGGGAACTCAATCGCATCAAGAACAACTTCCTACTCAGTGATTATAAGGATCTAAAAGCCTAAAAGGGACAATTTTCCACAAATAAATCCAAGCACGCACTCGTCACCTCGCGTACAAGGAATACAATCAACAGAGAAGACTCAATCCTAAGGGGAAGTCCCCCACACAAGGTTAGGCAAGATACTTACCTCAAACCGGCTTAAATAAACTAGCAACCACGTTCTTACCACGAGTACTCGACTCCAAATGGCCCAAATCTATTCAATTAAATCACACATTGTAAATAACATCTCAAGCAACTGATTCTACCATTTAACTCAAAGCTAAGGCGTGAAATTAGGTAAAATGACCAAAACGCCCTTCTGGCCAACGTCTCGGAATCCGATAATTTTCACATTTTCAGAATTCTCGTACTCTCACGTGTCTATCCATATAAAAATCTCCCAAATCGGAGGTCAAACACCCACTTAAAACTCAATAGTTTGGTCTATGAAGTTTTCCCCATTTTTCATTCATAAAAATCCGAAATTAAGGATGAATTCGTGATTAGATTAGTGGGTTTTAAGCATAAAAGAGTGGAGAGTCGTTACCCAATTGTTGCCCTCGAAAACCCCTCGAAATTGCTCCTAAACCCGAGCTTCCAAGCTTATATTTTGATAAAAATGGCTAACCCTCGTTTTTTGAAATGTTAAATACTTTCCAGAACTTTAACGCATCGCGAACGCGGAGGTGAGCTCGCGTTCGCGAAGAAGAAAATTTGAAGATGCCAAAATTACCCTTCGCGATCGCGATGGGTAGATTGCGAATGCGAAGGCCTGGGGACATGAAGCTTCGTGAACGCGACACCTGTGTGCGAACGCAATGAAGGAAAATGTAAAGTCCAGGAGTTGCTCTATGCGAATGCGAAGCATCCTACACGAACGCGATGGGGAATTAGGTGAGGCTACGCGAACGCGGGGAGAGTATGCGAACGCGTATAAGGAACTGGACCCCCTCCAGGATTACACTACGCGAACGCGTGAGAGGGGCCGCGAACGCGAATAAGAAGAAAATCAAAGCTACGCGAACGCGAACGTGATGGGTGGTTCGCGAACGCGAAGAAGAATCTGGGACCTGCAACTGCTGAAGGATTTCTGCAATATTTACAACACCAAAATGCTCCGTTGAGCATCCGAAACACACCCGAGGCCCCCGGGACCTCAACCAAACCTACGTACATATCCCATAACACCATTCAAACTTGTACCTAGCCTTAAACCACCTAAAACAACACCAGAAACTCGAATTAAACAAGGATTTGAGCCTAAGAACTTCAAATTTCATCAAAACACGCTTTCGATCAAACACCTATCCAAAACACGTCCGAATGACCTGAAATTCTACACATACATCCCAAATGACATGACGGAGCTACTGAAACTTACAGAATTCCAATCCGAGCCTCGGATCAAAAACTCACTATCGGACCGAAAACTTCAAAAATTCAAACTTCGGCATTTCAAGCCTAAATTAGCTACGAACCTCCAAAATACATTCCGAACACGCTCCCAACCCCCAAATCACCTAACGAAGCTAACGGAACCATCAGATTTCCGTTCCGAGGTCGTTTACCCAAAAGTCCAATTCCGTTCAACTTTTCACCGTTCAAACTTCCAAAACAAGGTTCCTTCTTCCAATTTGACTCTAAACCATCCGAAAGACGAATTCCACCATGCACGCAAGTCGATACTCAAATTACAAAGCTGTTCCAGACCTTATGCCACTGACCGGAGCTTAATTTCTCAAAACGACCGGTCGGGTCGTTACATCCTTCCCCTCTTAAAACCAACGTTCGTCCTCGAATGTGCTAAGATTCGCCTCGAAGTCCTCAAGACACTGAGTGCACGCTTCCAACATACACCCGCGGGTGATCCCACATCACCCCAATCCACATAAGCATGACAACACCATCTTAACTGAAATTTAGCCTTTCTAGCAATACCACTAAGCCTTCAAGCCAGAATTCTCACCTTCCATCCGTTTCCAAAAGACCCTATCCTACTTCCATATCCGGTATCAGTCTCAACCAGCTACTTTCATTCATGCCAACACACACAGGGTACAACCACACAACATGTCACATCACACATAGGCCCACAATAATATTTCTGATAGCAATACTTGCCTGAGATCAAATCCGCACCGGCCTTAAGCCTCATATTCAATAATAACTCTTTTCAAACCTCCACAACACTGGCGATAATACAATAACCACGAAAATCACATAACACTCCTGAGTAACCAAATCTCAGCTAATACTATGGGCACACACCCCATGACCCCACGAGCTAAAACTCCAGAAGCATAGAACAAAATGAACAAGTATGGGAAGGGAAAACACATAAGGGAACTATCAAACAAGTCGAACTAGCACAAATTCTTCTAAAACACAAATCTACAAAACATCTAACAAGAAAGAGTGATAACATACAAAAGGCTCACAAAGATCTTATACTGATATAACCCTCACCGCGGTACACAGCCCGTCTCAACATCAAATCACCTGAAATCATGAGGGTCTCGCCCTCAATACTGAATCACAAGTAGGGCACACATCAACCCATCTAGAGACTCTCACTCGATCAATTCCATCTACAATTACAACACAGACTGGCTCCCACACCGGTGGAGCATAAAAATTGCAGCTCGTAGCCAAGAATACTCAGAAGTAACATCAAACCTACCAAAACAGACATCAGGAATCTACTACTAGCCTCATAACTCTCGACAACAGCTAGAAACAGATGATAGACACGACTGTCACTCATAGAACCTCCCAATAGGATAATCACATAAACAGAGTGCAAATCATGAAACGCATCCCTAATGGAGCAACAAGCAAGGAAATTCACCCCGATAAGCAGAACTGTGATGAATTACAGATAGTGCCCCTCTATAACAACTGAATCTGTACCTGAATGACATTAGCTGGCGCACCGGCCTCAAGTCTACTATATGAAACACATCAACGAGCTGGGCCTCCCCCTCTTGGGCACCCTCTACCTGCCTGAATACCTTGCGGTGACCCATCGGTCCAAAGTCTAGGACAATCTCTCACCATGTGGCTAGTATCTCCACACTCAAAGCATCCTCTCTGCTGACGAGGCGGTGGAACTGTGCGGTACGGTACTCCGAGACCCATGAACACCTGAGTCACCATGCAAAGTCTGAAGTGCGAACTGAACTGGCTGACCCGCAAAACCTCTACCATGACGCACCCCGCCTCCAAAAATAAGGACCAGCATACCTCACCGATCTACGAGGCCTCCTCGCCTCCTCAAGATCTCTCTCCTGATCTCGTATGCTCTCTCTCATGACCCTGCCTGCCCTCTCTCTCTCTAGCATGCATACCCTCTATCCTCCTAGCAATGTTCACCACCTGCTGATACGGAATATCCATCTCCAACTCACGAGCCATACTGGATCTGATGCTAGGAATAAGCCCCTCAATGAACCGGCAAACCTTCTCGCGAACAGTAGAAACCAAGGCTGGGGCATGTCTAGCCAAACTGGTGTAACGGATAGCATACTCCGAGACGGTCATAACACCCTAGCGTAAATGCTCAAACTCCGCGCGCCATGCATCCCTGAGGCTCTGAGGAACAAACTCCCTCAGGAACATATCTGAAAACTGGGTCCAAGTCAGTGAAGCTACCTCGTTTGTGTTATCTAACTCATAGGTGCGCCACCCCTCATAGGCGGCTCCTCGAAGCTGGAAAGTAGTGAAAGAAACCCCGCTCGATCCAGAGATACCCATAGTACGGAGAATGTGGTAACACTCATCAAGAAACCCCAAGGCATCGTCTGATGCTAATCCACTGAACACCGGAGGATCTACTTCTTGAACCTCTCTAATCTCACCTGCTCCTGCTCGGAAGCCGGTGCCATGCCCTCGGGCTGAACTGGAGCTGCAGGGGGCGTAGGAATAATCTCAGGGACCTACTCGACATGTGCTTGCTGCTCAGGTGTGCGGGCGGCGGGAGTCTGTTCTCCTCCCCCGGCCTGGGATGTGGCTGCAGCAAGGGGAAGCAATCCTGCCTGAGCCAAAGTGGTGTACATACTCATGAACTGTGCCCAAGTCTCATGAAGGGCTGGAGTAGTAGTAGCTGTAGGCGCGTCAGGTGCCTGGACTTCGGCTGGATTTGCTGGTGGTACCTCAGCAGCAGCCCGCACAGGTGCTCTCGCTGCACCACATGCGCGTCCTCGAACTCTACCCCGGCCCCGACCTTCGACGGCTGCAGCAGGGGGCGCGGGTGCTTGATCACCTCGGGTAGTACGTGTCCTAAGCATCTGTGAGAGAGTGGAAGACAGAGGTTCAGGATTGTGAATGTCAAAATCTCGCACGACAGGGAAATCAAATGAAGTAGAATTTTCCTAAGCTTTACATAACCTCTCGCAGATAAGTACAGACGTCTCCGTACCGATCCACGAGACTCTAATAAACCGGCTTGTGATCTGTGACTCCTATGAACCTAGAGCTCTGATACCAACTTGTCACGACCCGAGTTCGCCCTCCGTGAACATGTCGTGACGGCACCTAGTCCCTACGACTAGGTAAGCCTAACAATGCGGAAGATGAACCATAACTTCACGGATGAATAATTAAAATTGATTTAGTAAAATAACATGTATTAAGGTGCCGCTCGGCACATACAATAAATACTCTCGAAGCCAACAAAAAAAATAATTCCCAAAATCCGGAATCTCACAAATCACAAGCTAAGGGATACATAAGAGGCTCTGACTCAAGAATATCTATACAAAGGAAAAATACTGAAGGAACTATATTTATTACAGAAAGCTGGAAAGGGACTCCTCGGTCTGCGGACGCAGCAGATATACCTCGAAGTCTCTACCAATACGCCTCCTTCCAAGGCTGACAGAATTGAATGGTAGTACCTGTATCTGCACAACAAAGAGTGTGTAGAAGAGTAGCATGAGCACACCACAGCGGTGCCCAGTAAGTATCAAGACTAACCTCGGTGGAGTAGTGACGAGGAACAGTCAAGACACCTACCGGTCAATAAATAGTATAATCATAGGAGTAGTAGAAATGATATATAATTATGTAAAGACTGCATGAATGACTAAAAATGCTACAATTCACAATAAGGGGAAAGAGGGCAATAAGTAGCAACGAGAATATGATAAATGATGATACGAACGATGACAGAAATCACAATCCAAATCCTAAGGTCACCACACAGCAAGGGGAAAACAAGTCAATAACTCATATCCTACAATGATGTTCACATAAGGTCTTATCCAACTCTTTCCACAATTTTACCAAAATCTCGGACAAACCACAACTCACGAAAACCCAACATCTGAAGTCTAACACTTGGCATCCTGTGCCCCATCATTCTCACGGTCATGCTGACAACTAACTGGTAAACTAGGGCCACTCTCACATATATAATGGGTAAATGAGGGTGTATCTCCACCCTTAGCAAAATCGGAAGGAATTCACCTCTAATGGGGTGTCCAATTACGTGTATGCTTGTACAAGTGTGTATAACAAGAATTCTACCAACTAGTAAGTATAAGAAATGGAACGGCCAGCACCCAAAATATTTGCACACGGATAGAATCAAAGAAAACATCAGCTCAGAACATAATGAGTTTAACGGGGATCTCCCAGGATATCGTCTTTTAGTTCCAAACATAAATATGTGTGCTAGGGATCTCTTGGTATCCCGAGGATCTCTTGGTATCCTGAATAGATATACTGGGGATCTCTTGGTATCCCGAGGATCTCTTGGTATCCTCAATATATGTACGAGGGATCTCTTGGTATCCCGAAGATCTCTTGGTGTCCTCAATATATGTGTTGGGATCTCTTGGTATCCCGAGGATCTCTTGGTATCCTCAATATATGTGCTAGAGATCTCTTGGTATCCTGAGGATCTCTTGGTATCCTCAATATATGTGTTGGGATCTCTTGGTATCCCGAGGATCTCTTGGTATCCTCAATATATGTGCTAGGGATCTCTTGGTATCCCGCACTACAGCCCAATCAACATAAATGTACATGTGCACGACATCACCCTTCGTGCCTTATCACTCTTCCTCACCTAAATAATAGAACAACAACATCCCGGCAAGGGAGTCAACAATAGAAGACAATAACATCCCGGTAAGGGAGTCAACAACAGAAACAATAACATTCCGGCAAGGGAATCTACAATACATAATAAGGGTCACGGAAAACCAAGGAGCACAATAACCTCAACAAAATCACAAGGCCTCATAAGTGCGTGATAGCTACACCGGTAACCACAACAATTGGACATGTAACATATTTGCACGAAGTCACAGATGAACTCACAATCAAGGAGTATCCAAACAATAAGGAAGTTAATATGAATCAAATAATTACAATTAAAGAAATATTAACTAATCATAAGATACCTAACTTCTTTCCAATCAAGGCCAATTAATTACATGAGAGATAAAATTTACGATTTCCAAATAAAGGCGAGCAATTAGGACGGATAATATGACTATAGAAGGGTAATTGTCTTCAGTTAAACAAGTAAAAGTCAATTAGGCAACAAGAATAAACCAAAAGGGAAAGTAAATTCCAAGTAAGACATGTAGAGGTGGAACTAATAACAGGGAACTCAATCTCATCAAGAACAACTTCCTACTCAGTGATTACAAGGATCTAATAGCCTAAAAGGGACAATTTTCCACAAATAAATTCGAGCACGCACTCGTCACCTCGCGTACAAGGAATACAATCAACGGAGAAGACTCAATCCTAAGGGGAAGTCCCCCACACAAGGTTAGGCAAGATACATACCTCAAACCGGCTAAAATCAACTAGCAACCACGTTCTTGCCACGAGTACTCGACTCCAAATGGCCCAAATCTATTCAATTAAATCACACATTGTAAATAACATCTCAAGCAACTGATTCTACTATTTAATTCAAAGCTAAGGCGTGAAATTAGGTAAAATAACCAAAATGCCCTTCAAGCCAACATCTCGGAATCGGATAATTTTCACATTTTCAGAATCCTTGTACTCTCACGAGTCTAACCATATAAAAATCTCCGAAATCGGAGGTCAAACACCCACTCAAAACTCAATAGTTTGGTCTATGAAGTTTTCCCCATTTTTCATTCAAAAAAATCCGAAATTAAGGATGAATTCGTGATTAGATTAGTGGTTTTAAGCATAAGAGAGTAGAGAGTCGTTACCCAATCGTTGCCCTCGAAAACCCCTCGAAATTGCTCCCAAACCCGAGCTCCCAAGCTTGCATTTTGATAAAAATGACTAACCCTCGTTTTGTGAAATGTTAAATACTGTCCAGAACTTTAATGCATCGCGAACGCGGAGGTGAGCTCGCGTTCGCGAAGAAGAAAATTTGAGATGCCAAAATTACCCTTCGCGATCGCGATGGGTAGATTGCGAACGCGAAGGCCTGGGGACATGAAGCTTCGCGAACGCGACACCTGTGTGCAAACGCGATGAAGGAAAATGTAAAGTCCAAGAGTTGCTCTATGCGAACGCGAAGCAGCCTACGCGAACGCGATGGGTAATTAGGTGAGGCTACGCGAACGCGGGGAGAGTATGCGAACGCGTATAAGGAACTGGCCCCCCTCCAGGATTACATTACGCGAATGCGTGAGAGGGGCCACGAACGCGAATAAGAAGAAAATCAAAGCTACGTGAACGCGATGGGTGGTTCGCAAACGCGAAGAAGAATCTGGGACCTGCAACTGCTGAAGGATTTCGACAATGTTTACAACTCCAAAATGCTCCGTTGTGCATCCGAAACAAACCCGAGGCCCCCAGGACCTCAACCAAACACATCCCAAATTACATGATGGAGCTACTGAAACTTTCGGAATTCTAATCCGACCCTCGGATCAAAAACTCACTATCGGACCAGAAACTTCAAAAATTCAAACTTCGGCATTTCAAGCCTAAATTAGCTACGAACCTCCAAAATACATTTCGAATACGCTTCCAACCCCGAAATCACCTAACGGAGCTAACGGAACCATCGGATTTCCGTTCCGAGGTCGTTTACCCAAAAGTCTAATTCCGGTCAACTTTTCACCGTTCAAACTTCCAAAACAAGGTTCCTTCTTCCAATTTTACTCTAAGCCATCCGAAAGACGAATTCCACCATGCACGCAAGTCCATACTCAAATTACGAAGCTGTTCCAGACCTTATGCCACTGAACGGAGCTTAATTTCTCAAAACAACCGGTCGGGTCGTTACACGAACCGACGTTAATAACCCGCCAAACCAAGAATGCTACGGATCTCTATGGCTGAGGACGGTCTGGGCCAACTCTGAACTGCCTATATCTTCTTCGGATCAACCCGAATACCCTCACTGGACACCACGTGCCCCAAGAACGCAACTGAACCGAGCCAAAACTCACACTTGGAGAACTTTTCATAAAGCTTCTCTTCCATCTACCGCTGCAATACTACTCTTAAATGCTCAGCGTGCTCCTCCTGACTATGCGAGTACACCAGAATATCATCAATGAATACAATCAAAAACGAGTCAAGATAAGGCCGAAACACGTTGTTCATCAAATGCATGGACGTTGGTGGGGCATTAGTCAGCCCAAAAGACATCACAAGGAACTCATAATGACCATATCGGGTCCTGAAAGTTGCTTAAGAATATCCGAATCCTTGATCTTCAGCTGGTGATACCCTAACCTGTGGTCAATCATGGAACACTCTCGCTCCCTGAAGCTGGTCAAATAAATCATCAACACGAGGAAAAACGTACTTGTTCTTGACTGTGACTTTGTTCAACTGCCTGTAATCAATTCACATCCTCATCATGCCATCCTTCTTTTTCACAAATAGGACAGGCGCACCCCAAGGCGAAACACTAGGCCGAATAAACCCCTTATCAGGGAGTTCCTGAAGCTGCTCCTTCAACTCTTTCAACTCCGCCGGTGCCAAAGAATACGGTGGAATAGAAATGGGCTGAGTGTCCGGCACCAAATCAAAACAAAGTCAATATCTCTGTCTGGTGGCATGCCCGACAGGTTTGCAGGAAACACATCCGGAATGTCCATCACTACCGGAACCGAATCGATACTAGGAGTCTCTGCACTAATATCCCTCACAAAGGCCAAATAAGAAAGATAACCCTTCCCAACCATCCGCTGGGACTTCAAGTATGAAATACCCTACTGGGAACATAATCCGTCTAACCTCGCCACTCAATTTGTGGCACCCCTAGTATAGCCAACGTCACTGTCTAATCATGACAGTCCAAAATAGCACGACATAGAGATAACAAATCCATGACCAATATCACATCAAAATTGACTATACTAATCAACAAGAGGTCCACTCGAGTATCCAAACCCCCAATAGTCGCCACACAAGACGGATATACGCGATCCACAACAATAGTATCGCCCACCAGAGTAGATACACGAATAGATGAAACAAGAGACTCGCGGGGCGTATCCAAATAATGAGCAAAATATGATGACACATATGAAAAAGTGGAACCATGGTCAAATAATACAGAGGCATCTCTATGGCAAACTGAGACAATACCTGTGATAACGGCATCTGAAGCAACAGCATATGGTCTGACTGGGAGTGCATTGAAATGGGCCTGACCACCACCTGATCGACCTCCTCCTCTAGGGAGACCCCTAGCTGACTGACCTCCACCCCGAGCTGGCTGGGCGGGTGGGGAAGTAAGTGGTGCTGAAGCCGAAGGCTGACTCCTCTGCTGGGATTAACCTCCCGTATGACGGGGACAGAATCTCTTGATATGACCCAGATCCCTACACTCGAAGCAACCTCTCCTGGCAAATGGCGATAGGGACTGAAGGGAGCCCCGAGCACCAGGATACCCACTAGAAGAACCAGACATAGATGAACCCTGAATTGACAGGGCATGAGTCGAACTCTGAGCTGAACGGGCACTGAGAGATGAGTGGCCCTGATGTGAATTGTGAGAACCATGGCCAGATGATCCACCACGGTGGCCCGGACAAGCTGACTGAGCATGTCTGAATGGACAGCCTCTGCCACGCTGAAACTAACCTCCAAGAGGAACACCACCAAAACTAATAGATCCCCGAGGCCTCTTGGCCTCTCTCTCTACTCGCTCCTAGCGGCGAACCGACTCTATCTCTCTGGCAATGTCAACTACCTCATCAAAAGAAGCGCCAGACACTCTCTCCTTGGTCATAAGAATACGTAGCTGATAAGCGAGGACAACCACGAACCTCCTGATCCTCTCCCTGTCTGTAGGAACCAACCAAACAGCATGACGGGCTAAATCAAAAAACCTCATCTCATACTGCGTCACAGTCACTCATCCTGACGCAACTGCTCGAACTGTCTGTGCAGCTCCTCTCTGCGAGACTGCGGCATATACTTCTCCAAAAAGAGAACGAAGAACTCCTTCCAGGTAAGGGGCGCTACACCAACGGGACTATGCCTCTCATAAGCCTCCCACCAAGTAAAGGCAGCTCCAGAAAACTAAAAAGTAGTAAATGAGACCCCACCGGTCTCCAAAATACCCGTTAATCCTTTGACACTTGTCTAAGAAACCCTGACCATCCTCTCCCACCGTACCACTGAAAGTCGGAGGCTGAAGTCTACCAAACCTCTCCAATCTGTGCTGCTCGTCATCAGGAATGGCTGGTACTACAAAATCCTGAGCAGGTGCAAGCGGCTGGGTTGGTGGTACCTCCGGTGTCTGCAGTCCCTGAACAACCTGCTGGGGTGTACGGGCGGCTGGAGTCTGAGTGCCTCCCCGGTTTGGGAAGCAGCTGTTGTAGCAGAAACGGTGGCCGCCTCAGCGAGACTGGTGCACACGGTCAAAATCTGAGCTAAGGTCTCCTGAAGACCTGAAATGACAATAGGCATAGCCGGTGCATGAGCTAGTTCTGCTGGAGCGTCCATAACTAGGACCTGATCATGAACTGGGGCGGGTGGTGGATCTGCATGTGCTGCCCCAACTATTGTGCGGGCTACACTCCTACCCCTACCATGGCCTCGATCGCGACCTCAGCCTCTAGTGGCCCAACTAGTGGTACTGGTGGCCGTCCGTCCTGATCGGTAGCACGTGTCCTCGCTGAGAGAATAGAACAACAAAAGTTTAGTACCAGAATCAACAGATTCGCACGACAAGAATTCAAGAATGTGAAGTTTTCCTAAAGGTTCTACAGCCTCTCGAAGATAAGTACAAACTTCTCCGTACCGATTGGGAAGACTCTACTAAACTTGTTCATGACTCGTGACACCTATGTAACCTAGGCTCTGATACCAACTTGTCACAACCCCAAAACCAACCCGGTCGTGATGACACCTATCATGGAACTAGGCCAGCCGACACATTCCCAAAATAGTTCATCATTTTATTAAAACTTAAATAACAACCTTTTCAATCAAAATTTCCATAAAAGATATAAAGTCAGAAACCAAAAAATACGAAAATAAAGCCTGACCTCGGGTGTCACTAAATCATGAGCAAATACTACAACTAATCTGAAATATAACAAGACTAAAAAAGTCTGAAAATAGCAAAAATGTTCTAAAAGGAAGATAAAGAAGTAGAAAGGCGGGACTGCAATCGCCAGGCGGCTACCTCGCTATCTCTGGTGAAAGTTCGGGACTGGAATAGTCAACAGCCGCTACCGTGGCTCGATATACCTGGATCTGCACACAAGGTGTATAGGGTAACACCAACTCAGTAAGTAACAAGTCCAAACTATAAACTGATAGGTAGTGACGAACTGAACCTCAATAGTTATAACACAATTAAACTGTACAGAAAGTAGGCATGCTTGCAATTCAAGTATTCCGCTCAACAGTAAAGTAAATACCAATCCGAACAATGTGAAGTGTAAAGCTCAACAAATCTCTACGTGCCAATGCATAAATGCATGAATATGTAACATGTGCCTTACTCTCAAGTGCTCAACCACTCGGTACTGTATATGGCCATACGGCCCAAGGAAGATCCATCCCAGAATATATATACGCATCGCTGGCAACAATCACTCAGTATCGAGGAAGGCCATTCTAGCCCTATGGAGAAAATCCATCTCCAGGTATAAATACTTCGGACAAGATCCATGTCCAGGGAAGATCCATCCCTCAAAATATCAACTACGCTCACTAGGGGTGAGTTACAGACTCCGAAGGGGCTCCTACATCCCAAGTGCTATCATAATCATCAACATATCCGTTGTGGCGTGCAGCCCGATCCCATAACTGTAACTCGCAATCAGGATCTCGGTCTCACTCAGTCATCACTCTCCAGTATCACACACACGGGCTCACAATGCCAAGAAACTAGCCCGAAATAATAATATGATGTGCCAAATAATATCAATCGAGACTCAAACATGATATGATATGCATGAACAAGACTGAGTGCAGAATATCAATGAAACTAATGAGATGACAGCAAGAAACGACCACTCGGTTCTCAACCGTATCGGTGTGAAGCCCTAACACGATAATTAGCATGATTTACAGCTCCTGTACTTAATCACATAATCACAACACAGATATCAGCAAGAAGGAGTCACTAGACGGTGCCATGGAATGAACCAGGCCACAATTATCACGGTGCACGCCTACACGCCCGTCACTTGGCATTTGCGTCACCTCAATATTAATCACACAACACATATTTCGGGGTTTTGAACCCTCAAAACCAAGTTTAGAAGCGTGCTTACCTCAAGCCAAGCGAAATCCTACTCCGATACGCCTTTGCCTCTGGAATCGGCCTCCAAAAGTCCCGAAATAACCAAAAGAAACACAATGCAATCAATATAGGCCAAGCAATCAATCCCACACAAAAACTATCAATTTATACCAAAATCCCGAAATTCACCCAAACCCGGCCCCCAGGCCCACGTCTCGGAATCCAACAAAATTTACAAAACTAGAAAGCCCCTTCACTCACGAGTCCATACATACAAGATTTATCAAAATCCGACTCCATTTGGCCCCTTAAATCCTCAATTAAAACTCTCCAAAACTCAAGCCCTAACCCCTTCAACTTCACTCCAAATTCCCACTAGTTTCATGACTAAACAGTAGGAAAATCATCAGCAACACAAATAATAAAGCCCAAGTAACTTACCCCGCCGATAACCCTCAATTCCTCTTGAAAATCACTGCCCAAAGCTCAAACCTTTGGAACACTCCAAAAAACATCAAAACACCAAATCACCTTCGGATTCAAGCCTAAGAACTTCTAAATTTCCGAATTCCGCAAACGATGCCGAAACCTATCAAATAACCTCCGAATGACCTGAAATTTTGCACACACGTCACAAATGACACTATCGACCTACTCCAATTTCCAGAATTTCATTCCGACCCCGGTATCAAAATTTCCATTGCCGACCGAGAAACACCCAATTTCCAATTTGGCCAATTCAAGCCTAAATCTACCACGGACCCCAAAATCACATTTCCGACGCGCTCCCAAGTCCAAAATCACCTAGCAGAGCTAACCGAACCATCAAAATTCACATATGAGATCATCTGCATGTAAGTCAACATCCAGTTGACTTCCAACTTAAGCCTACTCAAAAGAGACTAAGTGTCTCAATTCACTCCAAAACCACTCCGAACCCGAACCAACCAACGTGATACAATGAAATACAGCTGAAAAACACATAAAGAAAAAGAAAAGGGAAAAACAGGCTATAACTCATGAAACGACCGGTCGGGTCGTTACATATCTGTTGTTGCACGTATCTTCATTTGTTCCCATGTCTATGTACCTTGTTGTTTCTACTGTCTGTTTATTGCTTTATTTTTACTTCTTTTGAGCCGAGGGTCTTCCGAAAATAATATCTCTACCTTCATTAGGTAGGGGTAAGGTCTGCATACACTTCACCCTCCCCAGAACCCACTTGTGGGATTTCACTAGGCTTGTTCTTGTTGTGTATGTGCCCACTACTGATATGTCAGACTCTGAAGAGGCGGATCATGCCCAAGCGCTAATCATAATCACATAGGCCAATAATGGGCCTTGGTGCACGTGTAGCCTCAAAATCAGTAACACTAAGCCCAATATGAGGCCTGACATACGCGCCACCTCATTATCAATATAACCATTGCCGCGTGCAACCCGATCCAACATAAATCGCAACATGGATCATTGGCCCAAACCAGCCATCAATTCTCTCAAGTTTCCATATGCCAACATCCCACAAAAAATATAATTCAATTATATAACACGAAATATCACAAAGTACCACAAATGTAGCTCAAACTATTGTCACGTACAAGGACACCACTAACATGTGAGAACATATAAAAGTTCATAGAGACAGAATTATAACATGCAGATGTAACTATCAATACTGAACAGTATGACTACGGTAATGGGAAATTGCTCAACATGGAAAAATTAGTCCCCTATCATGTCTCAAACAATTAAGCAAGTGGAGTAAACATCATTTTAGCACGAATAATATCTCATGTAGTCATATAAATGGAGAAAAATATGATGTCAAAGAAGCATGATAGAAAAACAAGGCATATAATAGCCTAAGAACTACCCGGATCATGAATACCTTGGTGACACACACACGCCCGTCATCTATCACGTGTGTCACCCAGCCCATCTCAATATCATAGATTCAAGGATAATTACCCTCAAATCCAAGTCTAGATATGTTACTTACTCGATCAAGACAAATCAAACACCGAGCAAGCAAAACAATACTTTAGAAATACCATCCCACACGAATCAACCTCCGAACAACTCGAAACTAACCAAAACCAACTCAGAAACATCGAATAATGCCTCAGGGAACAAACTCAAGCGACAAAGGCTGAATCGTTAATCAAAAACTTAAAGTTAACAAAACATTCTGGGCCTGCACACCAGAACCCGATAAAACTCAAAAAATTTGCCAACCCATTCGAATACGTCCAACCATACTAATTCCACTTAAGTCCGACTCCGAATCAATGTTCAAAATCAAAGTCTTCACATTAGGAAAGTTTTGACAAAAATCCCCAATTTCTATTTTAAAATCATCAATCAAATGCCAAAATCAAGGATGGAATCATGGAATATAATCAAAATCGAGTAGAAAATACATACCCCAAACCATGCGGTAAAAATCCTCTTCAAAATCACCCAAATCCGATCTCCCCAACTAAAAATGTGATAAAATAACTCAAAGTCAGAAAAAATAGAGTACTTATAGATCTGCTCTAGGTAAACCCTGCGCGAACGCGGAATAAGCCTCGCATTCCTGAAGCACAAACTTTGCCGAGACAGAATTACCCTTCGCATTCACGGAACGATCCTTGTGAACGCTATGCATAGATGAACCTAACCTTCGTGAACGCGGCGTGGACCACATGAACCCAAATACAACACCTCCAGCTCCCAACTCTTATACGCGAACACGAACCCACAGTGCGAATGCGATACTCAAGTCCCAACAACCTATGTGAACAATCATGCAGTCGCGAACATGAAAGAGAAAATCACCCAGCTCCAAAATTATCCTACACGATCGCAGTTTGTTCTTCATGATCGCTAAGAACAACTGAAACACCAGAAATCAGCAGAAAGCAGTAGTGCCAAAATGGTCAGAAACTCACCTGAGCCCCCCGGGATCCCATCCGAACATGCCAACAAGTCCCAAAATATAACACATACCAACTCAACGGCTCAAATCAAAAATAACAATATCAAAACCACGAATACCACCTTAAATTAAACTTAATAAACTTTTAAACTTTCGACTTCCAAAATTCATGTCGAACCATATCAATCAACTCGGAATGACCTCAAATTGGAACACAAGTTCCATGTGATACAACAAAACATATTCCAACTCCCAGAACAATAATTTGAACCCGATATCATCAAATTCAGCTGCCAGTCAGACCTATGAACTTTTTAAACCTTCAAATTGTTAACTTTCACCAATTAGCGCCAAAACCTTCTAGAAACATCCAATTGCAAATCAGGGTATGCGTCCAAGTCAAAAATTACCATACGGACCTAACCGATCCATCAACACTCTTATCCGAGGTCAAATACAATAAAAATCAAACTTGGTCAACTCTTCCAACTTAAAGCTTCCTAGTTGAGAATCATTCTTCCAAATAAATTCTAAATTACCTTAAAACAAAAACCGACAATATACACAAGTAATAATACATCATATAAAGCTGCTCATGCCCTCAAACCACCGAATAAAAAACAAATTCTCAAAACAACCAGTCAGGTCGTTACAGTGAGTCGGGTCGTTACAGAGTAACCAACAAAAGGTAGAGTTTATAATCCACAAGAAAAGAAATTAGATTCTCGAATAGTAAATGTTTAATTTATTGGTTGCCCAAATAAATCTAAAGGTTATATATTTTATCCAAATCATAGTTCGAGAATTGTTGAAACCGATAATGCAAGATTCATTGAGAATGGTGAAATTAGTGGCAGTGTTGAAAAACAAAGTGTGAAAATAAAATAGGTGAGGGTCAATGTTCCAGTACCCACAAATGTTTCAACTTCCACAAAAATACAAAATATTATTCCGGTTGTTGAAGAACACACTTTAACAATACCGAGCAGTATTTGGATGAACACTTCATAAAGAAACTAACTCACAAATATCTGACACAAGTAAAACACAAGAAATTCCACTAAAAAAACCTCAAAAGAGTAAGAATATCAGCTATTACAGATGATTACATGGTTTATTTGCAACAGACAGATTTTAACATTGGAATAAATAAGGATCCAGTTTCATTTTCACAGGCCATAGAAAGTAATGAGTCTTAAAAGTCGATTGATGCCATGAATGAAGAGTTAAAATCCATGGAACACAATAAAGTCTGGGATCTCGTTGAATTGCCAGAAAATTTTAAAAGATTTGGGTGTAGATGGGTCTTTTAGACTAAACGCTATTCAAATGGAAATATTGAACGATCTCATGATTGTAGATCCGTTGACAAAAGGTTTACAAACAAAGATATTTAAAGAATATATACATAGAATGGGTCTTGGCAGTATTTATTATTGATCTATTTATGATGTTTTGACACTCTGAGCTCGTTTATATGTTTTTGATAAAAACTAATTATTTCTTATTTCTCGTAGGAGTGTACACATTATTATTTTAAGATATTACATCATAAGTCTTATAATATTTTATAGCATATGGAGCTGATACGATGAGTTGCTAATATTATAGTATATGGAAGGGAGTATGCAGATAAAATATATACTGACATAACTCACATTTAGTAGTTTAATATAATATGGTGTATATGATTGACATAAAAGTGATTTGTTTATGCCCCGAGGACGTGAAGCCACGGCCGAGTCCCCTCCCTCGGGGCTCGTCGAGGCCCGACTCGAGAAGATAGAGGTCCAGGCTAGAACAGAAGGGGAAGTTCCCAAGGCACACGGCTAAGTCTGACAGAGCCGGCCTATCCAGAGCCTATGTCGAAGCGTCGCGTCTAGCCGTCCCATCTCCATACTTTACAATTAATGCTTGTTGTACTATAGCCGGGTTCCCCTCCTATATAAAGGGAACCCACACTACTTTGTAAGGGGCTGATGTTACTCCAACTATTCTCCACCAGATCACTAATATCTCTCTCTCTCTCTCTCTCTCTCTTTCTCTCTAAATCGCTCGTTCTTATTAGCTCGAGGCCACTCTCCGCGTTTATTGCTTTCATACTGGTTCTTCATTTATTGTTTCGTATTGGCTATAAAGAGCCTTGTTTGATCATATTCTAACTATTGCCCCATTCCCGACTACCCCCGATAGCTCGAGATCGAGCCCAGATATTGGCCTCGAGGTCCTCCATCGACCAGTCCGAAGCCNGCTCTTCCGATCTTTTGATTACTGCCCCGTTTTAGCTTGTATTTTATCGTTAAACTTCATATTCTTAGCACCATCTGCTCTAACAACTAGCATAAAAATAGATCACATATTTTTAGAATCCCATTTACAAATTTAATTGTTGTTACCATTTTCACGGTAAACAGTTTGGCGCACACCGTGGGGCTACAAATAATAGTGATTATTTTCTTACTGGTTTCATTACAAAAACGCAAGTTTTCTTTCACACTATTTCTTGTCCAGGATCTCTTGATTTCAGGTCGAAATGTCTGGCTCGGTAAACAGAGTCGAGAATGACAACCTCGAAAACCACGGGTAAAACAACGTGGCTGTTCCGGCTGCCGGGAAACAACCCCAGAATTCTAATGACACGCCTGGACCGATTCTAGCGGACACGAATTCGAAGGACGTACAACAGGTCGACGAAACCTCACACACCGACGGAAGCGTACAGCATGGCGACCAACTGGAAGCCCAAAAAACCCCGGCTCGGGAAGCGCAGGAAGTTAGTCTTCATGTTATTTTTTAAATGTTGCAGGCACAACAGTTGGCCATCGCTCAGTTACAAAGCCATCCGAAGACTCCCAACACGGCAGCACCAGAAACAGCTCCCCCCGCTGAGTAAGCACCCGAGAGATCAAGCAATAACGGATCGGTAGCCGACCCTGCCATAGCAAAGATGCTTGGGGATCTCTCCAAAAAAATTGAATCAGGTTCGTGGAAGTCCGTGCAACGGCCGTTCCCCGAGGAAGTGGCCCCGGAACACATTCCAATGAAGTCCAGAACGCCAAAACTCCCTAAGTACAACGGGACCTGAGATCCCAACGAACACATCACTGCCTATACGTGTGCGGGAAAAGGCAACAACCCAAAAGATGATGAGATCAAGCCCAACTTATTGAAGAGGTTCCGGGAAATACTCTCGAAAGGAACCATGATGTGGCGTCATAACCTAGCGCCCGACCCCATAAACTCGCCTATCGTACTGGCAGACTCCTCCATAAAGGCGCACGCCGGTGCCATCGAAACGACGATGAGAAAGCCCGACGCATACAGGGCCGAGCAAAGGGAGAATGAGACGCTACGGGGATTCGCACCTCATTCCCCGATGGAACGAACGGGATTACCCCCGATCTCGGATGACTGGTCAATACAGGCCTTCACTCAAAGCCTAAACAAACCAAGCCCGACGATTTCCGGGTAGTTCAAACAAAGCTTGATCAGGTACCCAGCGAAGACCTGGTCGGATGCCCGTACCCGGCATTAGTCGCAAACCATGGTCATGGACGACTGTCCGGGAGCCTCCTCAGGCTCAGCTTACCCAAACGGGCTCCTGGCTAAGAAACCAATGCCAAATAGAGCGAGGTACCGCCTGTGCGTCACAGACAGGAGAAACGCCCCAAAATGCAATCTACCTTGCGATGATCGAAGAATGGCCCAAGGGCAATATCCTCGAGGAATCATTAACAAAACCAGATTCGACGAGGATGCATGGCCGGCAAGGGCGCCTCGCCCACCAGAGTACAATTTCCACATCGCTATACCAAGCATTGTGCTCGCCGTAGGAGAAACCGGGGATGTCAAATGGCTCAGACCAGTTCGGTCGAATTCCTCTCAAAAGAATCGTAGCCTGGCGCGGGAACTACATAGCAAGTGCGGCGGTGGGGCCGAAGGTAGCCACCAGCTCCAAAGAAAAGGTGCCAAGCTGCTCGGCAAAAATCACCACCGAGAACTGACGAGCGACCGAATCCAAGTTCAGTTCCCAGTATAGAAGGCAACCAGGAGGAATGAAACAATAGGGTCGCAGCGCATCACCACGATGGTGTAGGATCGGCGGCCCTTTCCAAGAACTTGTAAAAGGGGAGAGCAAAATTTCTCGCCACCGGAGAAAGGCAGATCTAGGGATATACCCCCAAGTATGCCCTTACATTTAGCAAAGAGGGTACCGAGACCTTGTCTCAACCTCACAATGACGCACTGGTAACCTTCTTCCTCACTCGACCCATTTTTAAATAAAACATGTGCACCCGAGTGCAGGTGGCTCGATCAGCACTGACGGGCCAAGGATGATGAGGCGGCTTGGACCGCCGGATCAAAACACAACCACCACTCGAATCTTTGATAGATTCCAAATGGCGATCGCTACAACAAGGAGGAAGACCATTTTCTCAGTGCGGCATGACTGGCACAGACCGGAACACCGAGTTCCACATCATCAAAGGAGGTGCAAGACACAGATGCCTTTTCAGAACGACCACGGGCGCATCACCCAAGGACAGGTCCGCCCCTACTTCGCCAAAAGGACGAAATCCCACACAAGGGACGGAATTAAAACCGTCGGCAGGAAGCAATACGCGACAAGGGAAAATTCCGCATCACATGACGCATCGCCGACACCAATATCCCCACTCTCGAAGGAGTCGAAGAGTAAGCGAACCACCTCATCGGCCAAGCCCGATCAAACACAGCGGAGGGCTACGTTAGAATCCACACCCCGAAATAGCAGGAACATACCAAACCTCAGAACATCGCCTACAGATCCCGTGGTAAAGGAAAACTACCTCCCTCCTTCGTTATTTTTCACTAACCTGTATGCAGACACTGGGCCAGGGCTTTTGGAAGTTCTAACTCTACCCGGAGACCTCAAGGCCTTAACAGAACCCGCCGCGCTCTTTCCTCTCGGCCGGACTTCCGCCCCAAAGTGGGTCTCGCCAGCAAGGTTCTTAGCGGAACAACATACCCCTGAGGAGGATCCGACAAGATCACAGGCTTTCTTCTGCAATCAAACGATGAAGGATGCCCCCCCCCCTCGAAGGCGTCGTCCGCTCGGAAGGGCCGGGGAACAGCAGACTGAGCTTCAATAGGTAATCATGTACCGGACCAAACGGCCCAAGGAGCCGCGCCCGCACGGGCCGAGCTCACAACAATGAAACAATATGTATTTATGCCAAGAAATAAAAGAATATCTTTCAGCACCTCGTACTCCAGAAAAAGGAACTTCAGCATGCTCTCGGTAGGGATCCCCACCAAATGCGTCCCGAAGTACTCGGAGACTTAGCATCAACAACTTCGCACCCGCATGACCCCAGGGTCGGAACTCCGGGCTTATAAAGCCCCAACAAGGTAACTCCGAGCTCACGAATAACCACCTTCGAGCCTAAGCAAACTCGATGACTCGGAGATTGTCGCCAATCGCCGTGTACTGGAGAACCCGAGGCCGTAAGACCCTGAGCGAGCAGACTCGGTGTAACCAGATCTATTCTACATAGCAACAAAA
The DNA here is from genome assembly GCF_001879085.1 of Nicotiana attenuata. NCBI lineage: Eukaryota > Viridiplantae > Streptophyta > Magnoliopsida > Solanales > Solanaceae > Nicotiana > Nicotiana attenuata. The sequence continues at coordinate 11,655,620 of NC_031999.1, forward strand.
ACTTTAAGACCTCAACAGGCATGACAAACTGTAAGACCTCAAAGGGCATGAAAATTTTGTAAGACCTTTCTACAAGCATAAAACTCAATCCCGAAGTTTAGGCTATACGTCGCATTTATAAGAACCCCGAAAGGGCATACCCTCAGTGTAGACGCCTAAACTATCACTCGGGATAAAAAATGGCTCTGGCCAAACACATATGACTATGGTCAAAACGGCTGCACCAACCAAATTAACGCGACTCGGGGACGCCCGACTATCACTAACAAAATCGAAGGCCATTACTTCGAATATACTTCGAAAAGAACCGGTTAAAACAGGCTTCCCTCAACAGGAAAACGAGCTTCGACCATGTCAGCTCCAAATCACAAGGCTTCGAGCTACTCAACCTACGAGCTAAGAACCTTCCGAGATGTTCGAACATCGCCGATAACGACTTGAAATTGAGGTTCTTCCAGAACCGACNAGAGTACAATAAGGGGGACAATAAACCAGTAGTGTTGCCTATTTGCCTTGGCTAAATAATTACTCCTCTGCGCCTCACATTGCCCTTATGGCAGCCTCATGTAGAGGAGTCATGGGATAGCTGCCGGCAACGTCTCACGAGGGCATATAATCTCATAGCCATTTGGAAATTTATCCAAAGGCATAGGGCTCGAGCAACACAAACTGGGCTAACCTTACCTTACTAATCCTATTGAGGCAAATAAAAAAGCCTCACCTACTAGCAAGCATGTCAAAAAGAAGGAACTAGCTAAAACTAAGTATTCTATGATCATCACAGAGTTTATAACATACTCTATGATGATATTACATAGAACTATACTAATGTGATGATAGAACGAGCTTCGACCATGTCAGCTCCAAATCACAAGGCTTCGAGCTACTCAACCTACGAGCTAAGAACCTTCCGAGATGTTCGAACATCACCGATAACGACTTGAAATTGAGGTTCTTCCAGAACCGACGATGGGTCAGGCAAAATCATTTCAAAAAGGCATTAACGAGAGGAAAACAAAATCTACAAAAAGCCCACGGGCAAAAGCATAAGAGCCATTGTCGCCAGCAAAACGAGCCTCTGGGTCGTACACTAAAAGGTCTCAACGACCAAAACAACGTAAGATCCACTGTCGCCAGCTCAAAAATTGAAAACTTGAGGATTAAAATGAGCTCGAGTCATAACCAGATTCGGAGACCGATCCAAAATAGTTAACTACACATGCCTAAAGGCACGGCCAAAGCGCCATTATCGCCAGCCAAACAAGCCTCTGGGCCACACACTTAAAAGATCGCTTCGACCCGAAGCGCAAGAACCATCAGCATCCATCCATGCAGGCACAAAAGAACTTGAGGTTAAATTAAAGCTCGAGTCACAATGCGACTCGGAGACTGAACCCAAAATAGTTGAAACACAAATGCCCAAGGGCGAGCAATAAGAACAGTCATCATCCGCCCATGCAAGAACGGGAGATTGGAGGTCAGGTAAGCTCGAATCTGGGCCTGACTCGGAGACTAGGCCTAAACAGCTGGGCAAAGCGCAAAGGCCCTGATGCCTACTCACGTCATAAATCGCACTTAAGAGCCGCCAGGCCTATCTAGTAAGCTCCGGATCCATAAGGTCCCCGCCAGACACCGAAAACCATCATGCCTGGTCGAAAGCAATGAAAAAAGAGATACAAAAGAGATAAAGCTTCAAGTTTTCTCTTATTTTACATGCGCAAAAGGCGCGCTCTCCATCTACAAACATGCTCTGCATATATCAAGTACAAAATGGAAAAGCGGCAAAATCCACGCTCCTCTCCAAAAGGCTACAGCCTGCGAGCCCCAGATTCGCCCTCTATGACGTCAGCAAGAAGGGACTGAGCATCGCGCTCGTCCACCCTTGCTCGAGCCAACTCCTTCGAGAGAACGAAGCCCCTAGTGACCGTCTCCTTGAGTACCTCTCTTCGGGATCTCCAACGGACATATTCCTCGATCCTCTTCTTGCGATCGAGGTCCCGCTTCAACTCGGGTTGAGCATCAGTAGCGTCCTTCATACGAATCGCCATCTCCTGATTAGCCTTGGCTCGATTTAGTGCTGCTTCAGCCCGGGCATCAATTATCTCAGCCCTAACCTTCGAGAGATCGGACTCGAGCTTCCTGATCATATCCTCTTGGACTATAGCATTTCCACGAGCCAAGCGGAGTTAGGCCTCAAGGGCGGGAACCTTGTCCAAGGCGCCCCTCTCCTCTAAAGCTTGAGCCTGCGCCTGAACCTTCAGATCGCCACAAGCATTCCAGACGCGGTCGACTTCGCCCTTAAGGTACTCCCAGGCCTCCGTCTTTTTCTGCAGCAGAGATAGGCAAAAGGGTTAACCTCAAGGGTCAAAGAGAGCGAAGCATGTACTACGGAAGGATACCTGCTCCATCAAATAGCTCTCATAATTCGAGCTCCGACACACAGCATATTGCCAGTGCATCAACTCAACCTCCTCTTCCTCGCTAAGGAGCCTAAGGGACTCGCCCTCGTCCAGAGCTTTCCGAAGCCTGGCCCCATGATGAAGCATCTCACACCTGAGCCGATCAAAGGCCTGCTAAAGAAAAACTCGATAAAGAAAGGACTGCGCCGAAACTCACCATGAAGTGAAGCCGGCGGACTCCCTCAAAGGCAGAGCACACTCCTGTTGATCATGCCCCTTTGGCCCTGGAAGAACTAGCCCCAGGCATAGCATATTCGCTTGGAGGAACCACCGTCCTGGAATCAAACACTCCGGGAACAGCAGGCTCGGGCGATGTCCTATCCTCGAAGACACGGGTCCGTTGAGCCCCATTTAAAGCTCCATCACACTACGGGTGCAAATCCTGTTTATCGCCATCATCCCTCAGCTCGGAGGCTCGTAACTCCTTCCCCTCTCCGGAAGGGCATAGCCTAGCCCCAAAGGACCGCCCGATACCTGCAACGGCAAAGACGGTACAAAAGAGAGATGGAAATGTCATCTCAGATATACGGAGACTAAGATAGAAGCAGCGTACGCGCATACCCTGGTATTTTGTTCCCCGTCTGTCACGGGGAACGGCTCGCCACCTGCGCTCATCGCAAGTCGAATGGGTCACCAACTTCCGGACCCAGCTGGGCAGATCTAGAACTTCGCCCGACATCCATGAAGTTGCTGCAAAAAGGAAGGAAACACGATTACTCAACTGATTTTCGCTATAAGCTAATCCAAGGAAGCATGAGACACTCCACTCACGCACATAATTCCATTCCTCAGGAAATGGAATGAGCTCCACGAGGATAATGTCAGACGTCCGGACCCAGACGAACCGACTGACCCACTCTTGATCCCCATCTTCTTCATCATCGACAACGAAGGGCGTGGACGAACGGCACCGCAAGGTTAACAGGCCTCGGTGATGAAAGGGCCAGTATAGCCTGACGAGGTGGCTAAGCGTGAATTCAAGCCCAGCTTTCTCCGCAAAGAACCTCTTCATCAGCACCACTCGCCAAAACGACGGATGTATCTGCGCCAAAGTAACCTAATACTTCAATCAAAAATCAAGCATGACCCTATCAAGGGGGCCAAATGCAAAAGGATATAGGTATACGCTCAAGAATCCATCAGCAGAGTCCGTAATACTCTCATCCGGGGAAGGCACCTGCAGCGTTATCCCCTCGCTCCATCCACAGTATCTCCTCACCATCTCCAGATGTTCCTCTTTTATCAAAGACACAGTCTTCAGAGCGAACTCCCGCGGATCCTGAGCGTTGGGAGTGGAACTCTCTCCTTTCTACCGGGCCGGCCCCGAAGTAGCTGCCATGACTATGGTAGAGTCGACAGATTAAAGCAAGGACGTGCGCCAATGCTTTTTGCGCCTGAAGGGATGAAGGACCCGATGCCAAAGCGGAAGGATAGCTACCCAAAATAATGAGATCTCCCAAAGAATCAAAGGCCACCCCACATATATGGGGGAAACAGTGACGATTCGCCTATCCAGAGTGAGCCCCTGGAGGCCAACGGCCTCGTTACAGATCCTGGGGTAATGCTCGACCCCAAAGGAATCCATCGACAAGAAGTTAGGCCTCAAGGATTCAACTGTATTGTCTCCAGCCTCGAGGTAGTGCCCGACCTCGAGGATCTACGCTAAAAAAGAAGTCCGGCTTCGTGAAGCCTTCAACGCCCTCATAGAACTCGAGGTGGTACCCGATCTCATGGGTTTTCTTTCTAAAAAGAAAAATAAGCACGCGAAGCTCCCATCATGAAGTCTCTGGGAGGACTTGAGGCATCACCTAAGTATAGTCAATCCCTCAATAAAAGTCTATCCACTACGCTTTAAAAAGCTATCTGCATCAACTCCAAAGCAGACCCCCAGGTACTGAAGTTGACTTTCGCTCAGGATATCACTCTTGAAAGCTCCAAAACTCGGCGTACTATCTCCATGCAACTCGGAGGGTCTAACAGCTCGAGCCTATCATATCAATTAAGGCTTGGTCCAGAGTACGACGGTGGGCTCGGAAAGGAGCCATGTCAATCGGCAGAGGATCAAGAAGGACGCTCGCATCCGAGTTAGGTATCAGCGGTCAACAACAAAGGAAAACATTCAAAGGCCTCGAAGCACACAAGAACACACAATAATAGGGCAAGAATCGAAAACAGAAATCAAGGAAGTATCTTCATATTCATAAATATCCATGTACATCAGCCCTCGAGGGGTCCTTACATACATATTACAAGAACTTACAAAGGGTCCCTACATATAAACAAAGAAGCAAAAAGGAATACATGAAGTAAAAGCCTGAAACCTAGTCTACCCTCGAAGGTATATCTCTGGTGGCAGCATCTTCGAGCATTGTTTCCTTGGATGTGCGCTCTCAACAACCTCGCCCCAGTCCCTCAAAGTAGCACTTCAGAGGAGAAAACGAAGAAGAAAGTGGGAGGAGCAGGAAGGGATGAAAAAACACCATAGCTCTTCGAAGGTCGAGGACCCCCACTGGCCAAGAGAACCTCGGAGAGACAGCGGACCGAGCGAGCCTCGGTCCCGCTTGCACGGCTACTTAGAGTGCACTTCTTGGAACATCTAGCCGTGCACGTCCCCAGCCCGAGGAAGAGTACCACGTCGAGCTGGGGTATGAAGGTGAGCAGCGGTGTATAATCCGAGCCCCCTTTTAAGCAGCGGTATGTAATCCGGAGAGCTTTTTCGCGAGCAATGAAAGTTAACCCCCATATATCATCGTCTCGAGCCAACAACAACAGCAACGGCGAACATAACAACGACCACAGCAGCGACGGGACAGCATGGTCATGCTCAACAAAGAGAAGCTCCGGCAAAAGGCCACAACACAGCCTACGGGAGCTCTGCCTAACGGCCTTGAGGCCATGATCCCCAAACATAATATCCAAGGATAGAGGAGGATGATAAGAAGAAATGGGAAAAATGAGCCAACGAAGGTACTGGGATAGAAAAAACAACACCAAGGCATCCCCATTTATAGGGGGTAACGACACGGTCATCGAGGCTTTGGAAGATTGACCGGCGGATGCAATTACTGCATTCTTGAAGAACCGAATCGACGACGGTACACTCACCTTGGAGAACGGGAATCGGCAGTGCATTAAATGATGTCAAAGTGCACAAGTCCATGGGACACCCCGGTTGCCACAAAAGCTCGCGCCGCAGGCCGCATCATTGGTGTGACATCGCCGTAAGAAGCTCGAGGAGTCAGGTGTCAAAATCATTTCCCATCGCTTTGTTCTGGGAAACGCGGAGACTATCTGTATGCGGCAAAATTAGAGGACTTAATTTCTCGCTATCAAGCCATTTCGGAAGAATGCCTCGAAGCCCCGAGGACGTGGAGCCACGACCGAGTCCCTTTCCTCAGGGCTCGTCGAGGCCCGACTCGAAGAAGATAGAGGTCCAGGCTAGAACAGAAGGGGAAGTTCCCAAGGCACACGGCTAAGTGTGACAGAGCCAGCCTATCCAGAGCCTATGCCGAAGCGTCGCGTCTAGCCGTCCCATCTCCATACTTTACAATTAATGCATGTTGTACTATAGCCGGGTTCCCCTCCTATATAAAGGGAACCCACACTACTTTGTAAGGGGCTGATGTTACTCCAACTATTCTCCACCAGATCAATAATCTCTCTCTCTCTCTCTCTCTCTCTCTCTCTCTTTCTCTCTAAATCGCTCGTTCTTATTAGCTCGAGGCTACTCTCCGCGTTTATTGCTTTCATACTTGTTCTTCATTTATTGTTTGGTATTGGCCGTAAAGAGCCTTGTTTGATCATATTCTAACTGTTTCCCCATTCTCAACTACCCCCGATAGCTCGAGATCGAGCCCAGATATTGTCCTCGAGGTCCTCCATCGACCAGTCCGAAGCCAGGGCAGCAAGCCCCTCGGTTTGATTACTGCCCCATTTTAGCTTGTATTTTATCGTTAAATTTCATATTCTTATCACCATCTGCTCTAACAACTAGCATAAAAATAGGTCACGTCTTTTTAGAATCCCATTTACAAATTTAATTGTTGTTACCATTTTTACGGTAAACACTATCTATGTAATATAACATAAAATTCAAAGTATTTTATCATATATATTGCTTTTAATAAAACGACAGGAGCAAAGTTTTCGTACTTACTCAGTGTGCTCTCACTACGTACTTCAAATATCCCTAACAAAAGTTGCAGGACGAGGACAAACGCTTATTTTCTAAGACATATAAAAAGTGTGTGCGTGTCAATTCTACATAAAAGAAAAGCGTTAATACTATAAAATTCGCCTAAACTTGCCACCTTTGTCAATTTCCTATCTAATCTTTCACCTGTTCCCGAAAACCCGCTGAACTATATTTCCCTTTCTAATAAAACCCCCTAATCACATTCTTACTAATGTGTATAATACACTCTCCAAACTATTTTTAAAATCTTCCATGTGGCAATCTACACTGATATTTATTTAGCTTAATCTAAAAAACTGAATTAATTAAGATTTAATACTCTTAATTATATCATTATAAAAAATTACACGGTAAAAATAAAAAGGGGGCTAAGGTTAAAACTAGTGGGTCAATTGTAAAAACCTTAATTTCTCTTTGCTCTCTTTGGAGACTTTGCTCTCATAGGAGAATGGCTACACTAATCTCTCAGTAGCGATTTTCTTCATTAATCTTGGTTCTTACATCGATTGCTTTGTCTATTCTTGATTTTGTTCGAAAATTGGGATAAAAACTAGGGTTTCTACTCCTGAATCGGTATAGAAGACTAGGATATTGATAGACCAAATTCTAAAAATTGTTGAAAAGAGATACCTAAGCTGTTAAAGAAATTAGCTACATACAGGCCATATTTCTTTGTCCCCTAATTTCTTGAAAGGAATTAAACCTCATCTTCTATTAATACATGAAATGGTGTTCCTTCTTTCAAATAAATTTGGGTAAGTAATCAATTTGCTACACTACTTCCTAATGCTTTTGATAAGTCTAACCTTTTGACTCATCAAGCTGAAAATACCCAATTAATTTCTTCAAATTCCACTCAAGTATTTTCTCACTCGGCCCAATTAAAAAATGGTCATCACTCAATACCTAACCAAAGCCATGCAGATAGCCACGTAAGTCAATCACACATGCAAATACACTGTCCCAATATACCTTGCTCACCGCCCATACAAAACCTAATACAGCACCTACCAAACTATACCACATCCGGCATAATACCATCATCTTTGCCTAACCCTAATTTGGTAGTTCCCATGCAACTAGGCAATGATGGTGTCCTCACCTCTTCAAACCATTCCAACACACAAACAAAACATCAGTCATTCCAACCGCCCCTCTCCACCATTGATATACACTCTTCTATAGTTCTATCAACTCCGGAAAAACCTACTACAATTCAACCAAACACTCCACTAAAACCATTATCCAAGTCTCTTAACTTACAAGATGTTCTCCCCAAATCTAAATTACCTACGCAGACAACAACATACAAACAGGCAGTCCACTCATCATCTACAACACAATTGCACTCCCCACTCCATTCCTCCTCCACATTTGATAATGGAACCCAACACCATTGTCTACACTGCTCAAACTCCCCATGCACCAACCCAGCTCACCTCTTGGCTCGAGACAGGATTACAGAATCACGCTCTCACCTTCACGATGGAAGTCAACCATCAAGAGGTGACAATTCTTATCAACCATCCAAGGGACCTTGCACAAATAGTAATGGAGGGCATGCAATTAGAGATGGAGATATACGGAAGGCACCACTGGTCGATGACACGGGCTCCTTATCTTGTACCATACCATCAACCTCCTTTCACAACACCATATTGGGGCCCCCTTCATCTTCACCCACACATTCTTCAGATGCCCTTTTACCCCACTCACAATACTGCCACCCCATGGATCCAACCCCAGCTCCATCACCCACCCACTCACCACCACACAGTCCCAATCCAGTAGGACAAGACTTCAACTTTCAAGCAGAACTAGATGCAGCAGTCGTTTATAATAGAGAAACACGTCCAATTCATGCGTGTCTCGATGGAATCAAGGTCTTTGTCTAGAAGGAGGAGTACGAAAGAAAGATATACATAAGGTGTCCTCCGAATCTACTAACAACATCATTTTGTCAAAGGCCAACTACAAATCCAGACGTGGGGAAGTATGCAATGCTTCTACTTCCCACATTTCTTCTTCGACCAGCACAGACAAGTACACACAGGAATCAAAGGAGCAGTCAATTGCTTGAACCAACTGACAATCATATGAATTTTATTATCTGGAATTGCAGGGGTGCTCAGTCAGATGATTTCAGAAGGAATTTTTGTTCATTACTGGATTACAATCGACCATCTTTGTTTGTACTGCTGGAAACACACAGTCAAAGCCACTAAACTGTCAAAGAGGATTTTAATCTCACAGGCATGATTGTGGTTGCTGCTATTGGCCAGTCTGGAGGAATTGCTATCTTATGGTTGTCAGACGTGTTGCATATGGAACCAGTGGCCACCACTGCGCTGGAAATACACTGCCATGTTCAGGTGCTTCCTTATCCTTTTTAGACTGTATCGATTATTGTCATCTAACTGATTTGGGATACAAAGGTAGTCGTTATACCTGGACGAATGGTAGGCATAATAGTAATAATATACTTGAACGTATTGACCGTATTATGGCTAATTATGACTGGCTTAAACAATACCCTAATGCTCTGGTTACACATCTTTTCCGTACCCACTCAGATCATTGTCCTGTTAAATTAGAACTACAACACTGCCCTTTACCTCGAAAAAAATATTTAGGTTTGAAACTATATGGACTTCACACCTTACTTTTCCATCGTTAATTCAACAAGTATGGCTAGACAATTTACATTTGATACCTTCTATTAATCAGTTCACTACTACAGTACAAGAATGGAATAAATCCACTTTTGATAATATTTTTAAATGTAAAAAAAAATGGCTCGTTTAAGTGGTATTCAATCCTATATCAATTATCCAAAAAGCATTTTCTTACATAACCTAGAACATACATTAACCCTGGAATTTAATAACATCCTAAAGCTTGAAGAGGATTTTTGGAAATTAAAGTCACGTATTGACTGGTTAAATGATGGTGACGCAAATACAAAATTCTTTCACCTTAGTACTCTCAATCGTAGGAGACATAATCGTATTACTGTGATTCAAGATCAAGGGGAAAATTGGATAACTGACCATATTCACATCAAGGATCATATTACACAGTACTATCAATATCTCTTTACAACTCACAAAATCACTTCTTTTAAAAAGAATAGTTTACAACCTTTCAATATTTTAACATCAAATGATCAATCTCGTCTAATAAATCCTTTGCAAGACTGGAAAATTATAAATGCTATTCATTCAAACCTCTCAAAGCACTCGGACCGGAAGGACTTCATCCTTTATTTTATCAGAAATATTGGAATATAATTGGTAACTCAGTAAAATTTGTTGCCACAAAATTTTCAATGACCATCAGATTGACCCTTCTATTAATAACACTTTCATTTGCTTAATACCCAAAAATAAGAATGCATCCAATATACTGCAATATCGACCAATCAGTCTTTGTAATACAATATATAAGATCATTACAAAAATAATTGTAAACAGACTAAAACCTGTTCTGGAACATATTATTCATCCAACTCAATCTAGCTTCCAGAAAAATAAAAGGGCAGCGGACAATGCTATTATTGTGCAAGAAATCATTACCAAATTCCAAAAAAGGAAAGGTAGTAATTTAAACATGCTTTTAAAATTGGATTGGAAAAAGCTTTTAACAAGTTAGAGTGGTCGTTTATACATAATACTCTAATCACTCTTAATTTCCCACCCTCTTTTACAAAACTAATTATGTCATGTATTACAACTAGAACTACTTCAATTTTGATTAATGGTAATGCTACAGACTACTTCACACCCACTAGAGGTATTAGACAGGGAGACCCGTTATCACCTTATTTATTTATTCTATGCTTAGAAATGCTATACATCAGTTGATTATCATGCTTGGATACCAGTTTCAATAGGTAACAAAGGACCTCAGTTATCCCACTTATTTTTTGCTGATGATATTATTCATACATCAAAAATTACAGATAAATTGTCAATACTATTACTCATTTTACCTATCACTCAGGATAAACTATCAATTTTGAGAAATCAAAAATATTTTTCTCCAAAAATTATTCACCTAATATAAGAACTACTATACTACAAATCTTCCATATGAATGAGGGGAAAAGCTTTGGGAAATACTTAGGATTCCCAATTTTTATTGATAAGCCATCTAAAAGGGATTACCAATTCTTAATCCAAAATTTTAAAAATAAATTAACAGGATGGAAAACAAATTTTTTAACAAAAGTAGGAAGGACTACTTTAATTCGTTCAACTTTAAATACTCTTCCTAACCATATTATGCAGTATATTAAAATACCTACTTATATACTTACCTATCTCAATCGTCATCAACGTAACTTTCTATGGGGCACAACTCCTCATAAGAAAAAATTACATTTAATCAAGTGGGCTACCATCACACAACCTCTTGATAAAGTAGGGTTAGGAATACAAAATCTTGCTTTAAAAAATCAAGCTTTGCATGCAAGTCTTGCATGGAAACTATTTCAAAATCCAATCAACTATTCGCACAAGTGTTATTACATAATTACTTACGACCATCTCATTTGATCAAAAAACAAATTTCAACAACCTGGCGTAACTGCATATATGGACCACTTCCAAAACATGAGGAAAATAAAACTGTTTCAAACTACTATTACACCACCCTTGGCATTTCAATATGTTGCCATTCAATTTACCAACTCATTTACACTCTCTAATTAGAGATATTTACATGCCTCTTGTACCCTAAACATACTGACCAAATATACTGGGCTCTCACACAAAATGGCATATTTTCAGTTAAATCAATATACAGTTCTATTACAAATAGTATAAATTCTACAACAACTAATCCAACACATAGCTACAGCTGGATTTGGAAACTTCATATTCCTCCAAAGATATCATTTTTCATATGGTTACTTTGCCATGACAGACTTCCGACAGCTTCTTATCTCACAAGATTAGATCTCCTTAATTCATCTATATGTTATCGGTGTCATATGGCCCCTGAAACATTACAACATATATTTCTAGACTGTCCACCAACTAGACACCTCTGGACTACGCTTAAAATATCCACTATCAATGCCAATTCTACTTAATGCCATAATACTACTCTAAACTGGTTTTATCTTTTCATACGTCAACAGCTACTATTCACCCAACATAACATTCCAAATACCACTCTTATACCTTATGCATTATGGGAATTATGGCTTATACGCAATAAAAATACTTTAGATCATAAAAAATGTTGCTTAAAGATTTCTTCCATCTTTATAAAGGCTGCAGAATTTTACTACCTTACTAATCATAGATCAAAGAATTATTCTTCAATACCGTTATATGTAAAATAGCACCCCCCCCCTCGAACATCCATACTTAATAAGCATAATATTAATGGATCTTGCTCACTTAACCAGACCAAAAATGGTATTGGGGGTCTTTTTCGTAATCAACAAGGACATTGGATCATAGGTTTTGCAGGAACATCACTACACGGGACAGCTATTCAAACTGAACTTCTGGCCTTGCTCATGGGACTGACAATTGCTGTCCAAAAGCATCTCAAACCACTCATCGTTGAAACAAATGCACATGCCATACTCGGTATTTTTAACTCCACTACCATGCAATACACTAATATTATTAATGACTGCGGGTTATTACTACTACAGCTGGATAGCCCTCCTCTCCAAAGTATCTACAGAGAGCAAAATTGTGTTGCAGATAGTCTAGCTACCTACGGAGCCATGCATGCAAAGGAAAAATGTCTACTGTTTGGAAGTCCCCCACCTTTTGTATCATCCTTATACCAACAAGATCAAAATGGGCTGCTCAGAAAAAGGATGATTAAAACTAGGTCTACTTTATGTAATAGTAGTATTTTAATTAGTAATGTACCTAGTACTTCTAGTAGTATTTTGGCTAGTTCTACTTTTGCTTATAGTAATGGTTCCTCTACAGGGGCCTTAGGTTCTACCTCTAGTATTGTAAATCTGATGCCTCTAATGCATCTCCATAACTACTCTCTTGTAAGAGCTTGATTTTATATATATATATATATATATATATATATATTTATATATATATATATATATAACTACTGCAATTTCAATGACCATCTTAACAAAATTAAGGACAATAGTCTCCAACCCGATGCGTACATTGTTTATTATATAATAGGACTAATACAGGAAAAAAAAAGAATGAAACGCTGACTTAATTTTTTTATATTAATTGACTACACAATTAAGGATAGAGACTTAAGGAACTTGTGTTTATCATTCCTGCTAATTAGTTATAGCAAAATTTGATAATTCTGTTGGTTTGTGCCACTGCGAATGGCTAAGAAACCAAGCTCTAGAATATGCTTGTCCCAAACCCCCTTATTTTCTTTTGTTTACAAATTTCGCTTCATGTCCATTCAAAAATAGCAATGGTAGATAGGACATATACATATTCTTAACATTGGCGACTAATCTGAAGGGCAACTTCCCTTCAAATAAATTTAATATTTTTTATTTAATATTTCTTATTTGTAGGATAGTTAGATTTTAAGGAGGACATTTAAGTAATGTATTTTTTAATTTAAGAGTTCACACTTTTTATATCGTTAATCATTTAAAGTGAAGATAGTTTGTAAACATTGATATTATTTTCATGATTGAGTTCTTGAGATTTAAAAGTTTGGAATGATAACTATCAAAAGATATAAATGAATGATTAAATTAACTAAGTAAATGCATAAGAATCGTTAATTTTCACCATATTAATGGAGCAGGATGAGAAAAAGTGCAAGAGATTAGTTGAAATACAAAGGATGACAAAAGAAAAAAAAATCAACTGCAATAATAATTTTGTTGGTTCTGAAACCAAACGCCACAAAATATAGTTTTGGAATATAATTAATCTTTGATTGAAATTTGGAACCAAAATTAACTTAATAGCACTATAATAGAAATAGAATAGAATAGGAAAAAAAATTAAGAAGCCAGGGTAATTAATTGAAATACAGATGATGACAAAAGGAAATAAGAACAAATATGATACCAATTTAGTTGGTATTGAAACCAAACACCGTAAATATAGTTTGAGAATTGATCTTTATTTGAAACATGAGACCAAAGAAAAAATATATTACACGCATAAAACCTACGAAAACTTAATGGCAACATAAAATCAACATTAGTTAGTAGATATTCGGGAATAAGATATAAGATAAGACTTTGTATTTTCGTAAGCATATTACTTTTTTGCTTGTGCTATTTGTGGCGTCATATATTTCTTCCTACATTCCAAACGATATTCTTAAGAAGTAAAAAGAATAAAGTAGTTGGGTGAAGTGTTTTTCTTTATTCACAGATGATCAAATATATATACACAAGAATACAAATCAATCAAGCCTAACTTTTAGACCAAGAAATCTTGATCCCCAATTAATGAGATTTTCTCTACATCTATGGAAAGTAAATATACAATAATAAATGACAAGATATGTATTCTTCAATACTCCCCCTCAAGTTGAAGAGTGAATATCATGAAGTCCCAACATGCTGCGCGATGTCACAAATTGATCTTTTCCCAAAGACTTGTAAAGATATCTGCTAACTAAAAGCGCGTAGGAACATATGAAGGACTTATCATCTTTGCTTGCAACTTTTCTTGAACTATGTGACAATCTATTTCAATATGTTTTGTGTGCTCATGAAAGACTGGGTTTGCTGCAATATGTAAGGCAGCTTGATTATCACAAAATAATTTTGCTGGAGTTACACGTGAAGACCCTTAAATCTTCAAAAATCGACTTCATTATTATAAATCTAGTTATTGAATATTTCGAATAAATCCCTAAAAGTATATAGTACAACCATGTAAGTTCCAAACATGTCACGACCCCAAACCCAAACCCAGTCGTGATGACGCCTCTCGTGAAGACAAGGCCAGCTGACACACTTCTAAATCACTTTAAACAATTAAAATAATAACTACTAAGTATTTAATCAGAAATGAAATCCCAAAACGAGCATTTAATGGTATAATTTACGGAAATAAAAAAATCAACACATTCCGACATCAGGGTGTCACCAGTCATGAGCATCTAAAACAATACTAACAGTCTGAAGTGTAATCCAATACTACATAACAGACTCAAAAAGAGCTAATATAGAGGGAGCATGCACTGGGCTGCGAATCGCCGAGCAACTACCTAGTAAATCTCCGAAGACCTGCTGGAACTATCAACCCTCAGGAGCAGGACCTGTAGCGCCCAAATCTGCACACAGGGGTGCAGAGAGTAAAGTGAGTACTCCAACTCAGTGAGTAATAAAAATAAATGAAGACTGAGTAATATAAAACCACGTAAGGCACAACATTAAGCTATAAGAAGCCTAACAAATTCAGTGAATATAAATAAGCAGCCAAAATCTCATAACAACTTTTTAACAATCAATATATATATATATATATATATATAT
>NC_031999.1:11671721-11750594 GCF_001879085.1 Nicotiana attenuata
CTCACGAGTCCGTACATATAAAGAACTCGAAAATCGGAGTTCGTTTGACCCCTCAAATCATCCCTAGAAGGTCTCATAATCTCAAGCCCTAACTCTACCTTTTTCTACTGATTTTCATGAATTTAACACTGATATTTTGTTCCTTAATCACAAATAATCGAGTTTTAGGGTCCAAAATCCTTACCTCAACGATGAACAATGATTTCCTCTCTTCAAAATCACCCAAAGCTCCAAAATTTTGCGTTAAAGGTGAGAAACCCCCTGAAAATCGCGAAGGAGGAATTAATACAATCTGACCAGACATTTCCGCATCTGCGGTCATCCCACCGAATCTGCGGTACCGCATTTGCGGTTCTTGATCCGCTTCTGCGGAAGTCACTTAAGTTCCCCGTTGCCCGCATCTGCGACATCGCAGATGCGGTCCTCCTAGCCGCTTCTGCGGTTTCCTGACCAACGTACCTCTGGCCGTTTCTGCGGCCCTTCCTTCGCATATGCGGCGCCGCACCTGCGGTCCCCTATCCGCAGGTGCGGGAATACCAGAAGCAGCAAAAATACAGCAGCTGCACTAATTCTTCAAACTCCCCGTCAACTATCCGAAGTCACCCCGAGGACCCCGGGACCTCAACCAAAAGCACAAACAGATTCCATAACCTTATTCAAACTTGTACAAATCTTCAAAACACCTTTAACAACATCAAAACAACCAAAACACATCGAATTCAAGCATAAGGTTCTAAAGTCTTCCGCATTCCGCTTTTGATCAAAAAGTATACCAAACCACGTACGAAT
Organism: Nicotiana attenuata; assembly: GCF_001879085.1. Classification (NCBI taxonomy): domain Eukaryota; kingdom Viridiplantae; phylum Streptophyta; class Magnoliopsida; order Solanales; family Solanaceae; genus Nicotiana; species Nicotiana attenuata. The sequence goes on from NC_031999.1 coordinate 11,672,511, forward strand.
GACCTGAAATTTTGCACACACATCCCAAATGACATAACGAAGATACTGCAACTTCAGAAATTCCATTCCAACCCCTATATCAAAATCTCACCTTTCAAAGGGAAAACGCCAAAAACTCAATTTCGCCAATTCAAGCCTAAATCTACTCCGGACCTCCAAAACACATTCCGATCACGCTCCTAACTCCTAAATCACCTAAGGAAGCTAACCAAATCATATAAATTCCAATCCGAGATCATTTACAAACAAGTCAAAACTTTGTCAAACCTTTCAAATTTCAAGCTTCAAACTGAGAACTGTTCTTCCAAATTCATTCCGATTACTCTGAAACCAAAACCAACAATTTACATAAGTCATAATGCATTATACGGGGCTAGACATGCCCGAGAACTGGCGAGCGAAGTGCAAAAGCTCAAAATGACCGATCGGGTCGTTACATCCTCCCCCACTTAAACATACGTTCGTCCTCGAACGCGCCCAGAGTTGTTCCAAAAGCCAATCAATCGCTGAATAACCTTACCATGCACATACCCGGGGGTGATCCCACGTCACCATATCTCATATAGGTCCGATAACACAAAGTAACTGAAATTTCACAATCAACCTAGCCCATCAACCTTAGAACCACATTTCCACTTCTAATATCATCTACAAGATTAGAATCTCACATTTATACTCTGAATAAGCCCGAACAAGCTGTAATAACCCAATACCTGCAACCTCAGGTGCAATTACATGACATACCACATAACTCAAACACTTGTAGCGATAACTTCTAATCACAACAGTTGCTCAAAACATCCGAATTTCGATAATAAGCCTTTTATCAAATAAAGCCTCATTCCAACACTTTTGTATACTGCCATTGATAGATGAAACACATAGGAAGTCATAACCACTCCTCAGATCAACCATTCGTGAAGACACTTCTCTTTCAGCAAGAACCATAGCAAATTTCTGAGCCGAACATCGATATTACCCTCCAACACGCTGAAACCGAATCCGTTTGTATTCATTCTAGATCCCAATGATCTCATCTAATCCAACACAACTACTCTGGGGACATGACACATCAATACAATCTACAACCACAACTCGTGCAATCCGCACACCAACAAGCAACAATCCGAACGTACTCAAATCATGAAAAAATGACTCAAATGAGAGAGTTGTAGCGCAAGCTCACCAGTACCACCACACACAATGTTGGGAACCCGTCACACATCGTAGAAACAGAACACATGAATCTAACTCGAAGGATCATACCTCCACATAACTTCGCTGCAATGTGCTACCTTATCCAAACACCGGTCCACATGAAACACCTCAAGTCATTATGCTCAAAATCGACAACCACGCACAATTTGATGTCTATAACCAAAGCAAATCATCATAACCATGGCGAAGCAATTGACATAACATTACATATACCCGAAGGGACACAACCAATACGTCGTCCACCGAGCAATACCCTATACTCTTCTCGCTCGAATTCCACTACGAAACCCCAAAAGAACCGCACCACATGTTCCTATAACCAACAAATCATAGCGCCTCGCAACACAGAAAAGTAACCCATAGATCACCTCAGAACACTAATAGCTCAATAACAACCGAATCAACACATCTCTCACCAATAGCAACTCAAGTCAACAAAACCATCTCGATGCAGAACACACATCCATATAGGTCTACTAATGAACCCATTATCAAGGAGTTCCTGAAGTTGTTCCTTCAACTCTTTTAACCCCGCTGGTGCCATACACTACGGTGCCTAGCACCAAATCAATACCAAAATCAACAACCCCGTCCGGCGACATGCCCTGCCACAAGAAACACATCTGAAAGGTCCCTCACCACCGACACTGAATTAATGGTAGGAGTCTCTGCACTGACGTCCATCACGAAGGCCCAAATAAGGAAGACAATCATTCCCAGCCATCTGCTGGGTCTTCAAAATACAAAACCACTCTACTAAGAACACAATCCGTCGAACCTCGCCACTCCATCCATGGAATTCCCAGCATAGCCAACATCGCCACCTTAGCGCAATAGCCCAGAGTGACACAACACTGAGACAACCAGTCTATACCCAATATCACATCTATAAACCAACATACCAAGCAACAAAGGATCGACTCGGGTCTCCAAACCTCCAATAGTTACCACACAAGACTGATATACGCGGTCCACCACCACAACATAACCTGTATATGAGAACTCTCAGCCCCCAACTCGATATAGCACACGAATCTCTATATCCAGTCCCAATTTTGCCATCCGAATACACAACACACCTCTAATACCCAATCACTCCACGGGAGGTACTCTTATAATTCTTCTGTGCCACCAAGCAAACTCGAATATCGATAATCGATCCAACAAGAGAATGCCACAATACTAATGAAGTATTATCAATCTCAATCACACTGCCCTTTTTCTGAAACGTATACCCCCGTCAAGTCACACCAATTAGTAATGCCATTTCCTTAATCATCTGAAACTGCCCGCTGCCTAAGAATTTTTTTTTGACCTTCCTTTCAGAACATAATCGTGACCTTGCACATCAAATCTCAATCCTACATAATATACCGCATATTCCATACCATCCTATGTCAAATATGAGAACTTCAGAATCCATTCCAATCCACAAGCAACTATGTACTTCCCTAGCCAAGAACTTTCCATTGATCCCATCTAGAAGAACATCACTACACATCCCATGCTCCTCACGCTCGTAGCAAATATACATCTCTAACCAGGGTAGAAACCATCAAGAACTCTTCGACTTCCCTTTGCGCAAAACTAAACCGTCAGGACTAAATCCTTCTAACTCGACCAAGCTACGCATGCCACTAAAACCTAGAGCACTGCCGCGAAACACCTGCAGAAACTCACCGCTTCATAAGCACTCAAGAACCGATCATATCCTTTACCATGCCAATTCGGCCTACTACCAAGCTATCCCATCTATCCGAGCTCCCTTCTGATTTCCTTTTGATTTACCTTCAACTTGATACTCTTTCTTGCTATAACACCACAATTCCTCAACCCAGACTCACCATACGAGACCTAAGCATAAGACCACACCGTCTAAGGCTCATAAGCCATTGAATACTCTCTTACATATTCCCAAAAGGACCACATTCAAAATACCTACCCTGAAGGGACTTCCTGCAAATCCAAGGCCATTACATTTACCTTCCTGATACTGTTATATAGCACCCCATAATGATGTGGAAATACTACTAGTCTTGACACCTCCCGGTGCAACCTTAGTTTCTAGCAACACCCACAACTTGGAAATCTCTAATTATTACATGTAAAATTTGAACCCATTAGAACCATCCACGAGAGTTATCCACTCTACTCAAACCGCAATTGGACTGATTAAATGAAATGAACAACATGTGCCTCATTAGTACTCTGACACCGCAGAGTGTAACTTCACCTTAATGCAACCAAGCAACTTCCTGTTCTAGGCACCGCACATCCTTTACTACCAACAACTCAAGTCATTCCACGATTCTTATACACCCATAAAGCATGTCAAAACCTTTATTGAAATTCCCTTTACTTGAGCCATCCCCGGCCTCAACCTCCGTAAGCCATAACTGATTCACAAATACGCCTCACACTGGAACCATCATAACACATAACCGTGAAATCAACTAATCATTAACAGACTCCCCCACTTGGCTCGAAGCCATAGATCAAAACACACAATAACTCATAATGAATATACTCTATTTCTGCCATAATACCGTAGTGAGATTGAACTAATTCCTCATCAGCTCGTGCAATACAGATCATCTAGTACTTCAAATCATCTGCAATTCTCGCATTCACCCTCGTTACAGTCAAGCCCACTCTCTTAAGCGATCAAAATTCAAATTGCAACATATATATTTTACTGGCAAAAGAGGTCCAACAAACAACATAAGGATCACACAGCCTTCAGAACACTCCGCAGGAGATAACCAACCTGCTTCGCCTCAAACTAACATCTCTTTATACCCTTCCACCGTCATAAACATCACGCAGTCACTAAATCTTCCTGAGTCTGAACTCATATCACAACGTGAAATCTACTGCAACTCCCAACTAGGCAACCTGAAAAGATCCTTCAACACACCCACAACTCGGGGCTATACATCAGATCACGATAGAAATCAAGCACCAGATAGTTCTTACTATCCCAAAGCAGACCTTCTCATCTTATTCAAATTATTTGAACACATGTCGCAGTCACATCATACTCATCACATAGTCATCCACCCATTACTTCCCCTAATAGGGACACTACCGAACATATAAGTTCAAAAAGCACATGCTCACACAATCTACACCTCAATGCTCAAGCTACAGGCAAAACCCAGCCTCAAGTCCTCTAGACTGGCCCAACATCATTGCACATAAATCACATCTTACCCCTCGATCAGGGGATCACAAGCCGTCAATGCATACCTGATACCGAGCGCTCGTGTGCGCATACGAACGCGTGGAAGGAATTCAAAGAGTTACATTTCCAGTTGAATCAAGGATGCACGATAAGAGTTCAAGAATGTAAAGTTTTCCTAAAGGTTCTGCAACCTCTCGAGGATAAATACAGACGTCTCCGTACCAATCCGCGAGACTCTACTAAACCTTCTCATGACTCGTGAAACCTATGTAACCTAGGGTCTGATACAAACTTGTCACGACCCCAAACCTAAACCCGATCGTGATGGCGCCTCTCGTGAAGACAAGGCCAGCCGACACACTTCTAAATCACTTTAAGCAATTAAAATAGTAACTACTAAGTCTTTAATCAGAAATAAAATCCCAAAACGAGCATTTAACGGTATAATTTGCGAAAATAAAAAAACCAACACAACCCGACATCAGGGTGTCACCAGTCATGAGCATCTAAAACAATACTAAAAGTTTGAAGTGCAATCCAATACTACATAACAGAATCAAAAAGAGCTAAGATAGAGGGAGAATGCTCTGGGATGCGAACCGCCAAGCAGCTACCTAGTAAATCTCTGAAGACCTGCTAGAACTATCAACCCTCAGGAACAAGACCTGTAGCGCCCGAAACTGCATACAGGGGTGCAGGGAGTAAAGTGAGTACTCGAACTCAGTGAGTAATAAAAATAAATGAAGACTGAGTAATATAAAACCACGTAAGGCACAACATTAAGCTATAAGAGGCCTAACAAAATCAGTGAATATAAATAAGCAGTGAAAATATCATAACACCTTTTTAACAGTCAAACAATATTTATATATATGAAAATGCATCAAAAAAAGGTAAACACATAATAAATGGCCCTCGGGCACAGTAACAACAAAATCAGCCCCTCGGGCAATATCATAGAACAATACCAGCCCCTCGGGCTATATCTCATATCACAATGGGTACTCGTGCTCACTAAGGGTGTACAGACTCCGGGAGGGGCCCCTTACGGCCCAAGCGCAATATCAAGCCATCTCGTGGCATCATAAACAGGCTCTCGACTTCATATCAATCTCAAGCCACCTCGTGGCATACAATCTCAGGCCCTCGGCCTCATTATCATAATCAGTATATCACTGTTGCAGCGTGCAGCCCGACCAAATAGTATCCTCACAACACAGGCCCTCGGCCTTACTTAGTCAGAATCTCATAAGCCCCCCGGGTATCAGTAAAACATGAAGCTCAGCTCAAAATGTCTTTAAAATATTATCTAATGTGTTTAAAACAGAATAACATAGCTGAGTTTTGAAAATAGTAAAAATATAGCATAACTGAGCATCAATATGAAATCAACAGTGAGGAAAAAAAAGTCATTTAAAATCCCCTAAGGGTTCAAACAGTTGGCACGAAGCCTAAACATGGCATTTAGCCCAAAGTATAATAATATCAAATAATTAGCTACCAAATATACAGAAAAATAGTCATTCGGGGTGGACTAAGTCACAATCCCCAACGGTCTACGACCCCACGTTCATCATCTAGCGTGTGCGTCACCTCAACACAGCCGAACGTTATGAAATCCGGGGTTTCATACCCTTAGAACAGCATTTAAAATCATTACTCACCTCGAACTAGCCCGAAAAGCTACTCTGCAACACGTTTGCCTCTCGAATCAACTTCCGAGTGCTCCAAATCTACCAAGTTCAGATTTTTATCATCAAATTATGCTAAACGAATGAATTCCAATTGAAAAATATCGATTTTAAGCACAAAACCCGAAATCAGTCAAAGCCCGTCCCCCGGGCCCGCATCCCGGAACTGGACAAACTTTATACCAAAATGTTCTTCATCACCTCACGAGTCCGTACATATAAAGAACTCGAAAATCAGAGTTCGTTTGGCCCATCAAATCATCCCTAGAACGTCTCATAATCTCAAGCCCTAAATCCACCTTTTTCTACTGATTTTCATGAATTTAACACTGATATTTTGTTCCTTAATCACAAATAGTTTTAGGGTCCAAAATCCATACCTCAATGAAGAACAATGATTTCCTCTCTTCAAAATCACCCAAAGCTCCAAAATTTTGCGTTAAAAGTGAGAAACCCTCTGAAAATCGCGAAGGAGAAATTAATATAATCTGACGAGACATTTCCGCATCTGCGGTCATCCCACCGCATCTGCGGTACCGCATTTGCGGTTCTTGATCCGCTTATGCGGAAGTCATTTAAGTTCGTCGTTGCCCACATCTGCGGTTGCACACCCGCATCTGCGACATCGCAGATGCGATCCTCCTAGCCGCTTCTGCGGTTTCCTGACCAACGTACCTCTGGCCGCTTCTGCAGCCCTTCCTTTGCATATGCGGCGCCGCACCTGCGGTCCCCTACCCGCAGGTGCGGAAATATTAGAAGCAGCAAACATATTCTATAACCTTATTCAAACTTGTACAAATCTTCAAAACACCACAAACAACATCAAAACAACCAAAACACATCGAATTCAAGCCTAAGGTTCTAAAATCTTCCGCATTCCGCTTTTGATCAAAAAGTATACCAAACCACGTCCGAATGACCTGAAATTTTGCACACACATCCCAAATGACATAACAAAGCAACGGCAACTTCCGGAATTTCATTCCGACCCCTATATGAAAATCTCACCTATCAACGGGAAAACGCCAAAAACTCAATTTCGCCAATTCAAGCCTAAATCTATTCTGGACCTCCAAAACACATTCCGATCACTCTCCTAAGTCCTAAATCACCTAACAGAGCTAATCCAATCATAAAAATTCCAATCTGAGATCATTTACAAACAAGTCAAAACTTGGTCAAACCTTTCAAATTTCAAGCTTCAAACTGACAACTATTCTTCCAAATTCATTCTGATTACCCTGAAACCAAAACCAACGATTTACATAAGTCATAATGCATAATACTGGGCTAGAAATGACCATGTACTGGCGAGCGAAATGCAAAATCTCAAGACGACCGGTCGGGTCGTTATAATACAAGTGCTTGCCATCGCACGATACTCTGCCTCTGCTGATGATTTGGAAACAACTAGTTGTTTCTTCGATTTCCATGAGATAAGTGAACTTCCAAGAAAAATACAACATCCTGTGACATACCTCCTTGTGTCACGACAACTACCCCAATCTGAATCACAATAGGCCTTTAAATTAAGGTCGCTTGTGACAGGAAATAGTAAACCTTGACCTGGAGTACCCTTGATATATTTAAGAATTCGTATAGCAGCATCCCAATGAGGTTTTCTAGGCTCGTGCATGAATTGACTAAGTGTTCGAATTGAGTATACAATGTCAGGCCTTATTACAGTGAGATAAATCAACCTACCAACTAATCTTCTGCATTTAGTTGGATCATTCAATAGAATTCCATCTGTTGAAGTGAGCTTCAAATTCTGTTCCATTGGAAAATTTTCAGGCCTTGCTCCTAGGAGTCTGGAATCTTCCAAAATGTCCAGTGCATATTTTCTTTGAGACATAACGATGCCTTCCTTTGAACGATAAAACTCAATACCTAAAAAGTATTTCAAGTCTCCAAGATCTTTAATGCAAAAGCATTTGAAAAGAACCCCTTTGATGCGTTCAATTTCTTGAAGATCATTTCCTGTGAGAAGTATATTGTAGACATGTGATTTTTGACCCTCCCCAAGATTTTTTATATTTTAGCACGTAAATATTCAATTTAGGCCTAATATAGCTATTTCAACTCATTTTGACTTTTTACTTTATTTTATTACAAGAAAAATGAAAATTATAAAAAATATTTTTAGTTTATGCATTTTTCATAAATTAAAAAAAACACAAAAATAGTACCTTATTTTTATCTTTATATAATTTCGAAAACACAAAAATAGTTTCATGTCTAGTTTAATTAATTAGGATTAGCTTTGGCATTGTGTAGTGTTTCTATCTTATTTTTAATATTAAAAAAAAAAAAAAAGAAGTCATTGTGTAGTCTAGGGACCCTTCTAGACTCTTCTTTGGGAAAAAAAAGTAAATAAAAAAGATCCTAAGAACTTAACACAAAAAACCTAGGGACTAATGGGCAAAATACACCAAATACACCTAAACTTAGACTCTACCTATAAAATAATGCTTAAAAAAATCTGAAAAGGGCAACCAAAAAAAACGCTAAAATGCAGAGAAGAAGCAACACAGCTTTCACAGGACCCTCCCCTGCTCCTCGTCATCTTCTTCATACGTGAACAACAGAAACCATAGCTAGAACCCTAGAGACACATTGAGCGGAACTCTAGACCTCTGAAACACCAAACGACCAACTCCACCAGCTCCTCAGCCGCCACTCCAGCCCGTCCGTCGACCACCCTCATCGCCAGTGCCCATCAACAAACGACCACCCCATCTTCATCTGTTTCTGCCACCGGACCCTCCATAACCGCCACCGGCCGCTGCTTCTTCGACCAGAACGACCACCCAAGCTTCTTTTTTGAGACATGTAACTAGCCTTCTTTTTTGATTTCTGTCCGTTTTGTACCCCTCCTCATACTATGCGTGAGTGAATGGTTGTCGGTTTTCGGCCACTTCTGGTGGTGTCGCTGCTTCTTAGGTCTTAAGTAGAAGGGGTCGTTCAGGTTGCTCAGGCTCAGCAAAATCGCTGAAGCCTTTTGAAGTCTTGGTCTGGAGAAGATGAAGGTTGGGGGTGGGTTCTCCTGTATTGCGGCTGCTCCTCCTTCTTTTTCTTAGGCGTTAGGTTGCTCTTAGGGTCTTGGTATATGTTCAGCTCATTGTAGGCGTTAGTATATGTAGAGTCTAGGTTTAGGTTATTATTTTGTGTATTTTACCAATTAGTCCCTAGGTCTTTTTGTGTTAAGTCCTTAGGGTCTTTTTATTTATTTTTTGTTCCAAACAAGAGTCTAGAAAGGTCCATAGGCTTAATGGATTAATCCGAATTGGGCCAAGGACTGGGCTCTAAAACTCTTAAAATTGTAATTCAACACCTTAATTGACTCCTTTTAAAATAGGATAAAAATACTACACAATGCCAAAGCTAATCCTAATTAATTAAACTAAACATGAAACTATTTTTGTATTTTCGAAATTATATAAAGACAAAAACAAGGTACTATTTTTGTATAATTTTTGTAAATTATGAAAAATATATAAAACTAAAATATTTTTGTAATTTTCCATTTTTATGACGAAAATAAAGTAAAGAAGTCACAAAATAGTTAAAATAGCTATATTAGGCCTAAATTAAACATTTACATGCTAAAATATAAAAAATCTTAGAGAGGGTCAAAAATCACATGTCTACAGCTGCTCCTCTTTGACTGGAAATGCAAAGAGTTTTCAGACAAAGAACGACTAGACAGGTTTTTTGGCCCGACCCTTATTTGGAGAGACTAAAACTAAGAGAAAAGGGAATGTGACCGAGCCCTGGTATCTGAGCTGCCTACATATCCTTGGCTATAAAGGAATCAGACCACGTGTAGTTCAGAGGTGAGTGAAGTGATGGAGTATGCCGAGTTGGAGAGCCGGTCGAGGTGCCGTTCCACCGAGGTTCCGGCCCGCGGTCCTGTTATTACATCAAAATCAAAAGAAATGAAAAGACTAGCTAAGCCTGTCAACTACGAGTTACAAGATTCCTATCTATAAGTCTTCTGAAGCTTGATCTTGAGTCTTGAGTGGTTCTTCATGCAGACTTTAGATTTGAACCTTGACGGTTGCTAGTTGCAGGTGCTAGTTCATTCTTCTTCAGCTTTTCGGATCAAACCCGGAAATCACACCATGCTTGTGACTTCAGTCATGTCTTAAGAGGCTCACATCTTCCATCAACTTCCGCATTTGGGTTAACTTCTTGCCCTTCTCCTTTTTTCTTATTATGACTAACTTCTGTTGATCACCTCAGACTGTTGACTCGCATTCTTGCCGCAAGCTTCTTTTGTTGCTGACTTGAATTGTAATCTAAGATATTTTCCTTTTCTACAGGTGGATGCCTGACTACCGAACTGTATTTTGAGATGTTGCTCCTTTCTCCAGGTGGGCACCTGACTGCTGAATTTGAATTGTATTCGGGATGTTGCTCCTTTCTCCAGGTGGGCACCTGACTGCTGAATTTGAAATGTATTCCCTTGCTCTTCAGGTGGGCTCCTAACTGCTGAACTTGAAATGTATTCCATGCTCTCCAGGCGGGCTCCTGATTGCTAAACTTGAATGTATTCCCATGCTTTCCAGGCGGGCTCCTGATTGCTAAACTTGAAATGTATTCCTTGCTCTCCAAGCGGGCCCCTGATTGCTGAACGTGAATGTATTCCCTTGTTCTCCAGGCGGGCTTCTGATTGCTGACTTGAAATGTGCTCCCTTGTTCTCCAGGTGGGCTCCTGACTGCTAAACTTGCAATGTGCTCCCTTGTTCTCTATGCGGGCTCCTGACTTCAACAAAACAGACAAAACAAAGAAAATTTTCTGCCCCAGTTTGGTGGCTGGGTACATATGTGATTGTAAACTACATCATGTTACCAAATATTAGTAAGAATTTGAAAGATAAAACTTGAATTGTACTCCCTTGTTCTCCAGGCGGGCTCCTGATTGCTGACTTGAAATGTGCTCCCTTGTTCTCCAGGCGGGCTCCTGACTGCTGACTTGAATGTATTCCCTGTTCTCCAGGTGGGCTCCTAACTTCAACAAAACAGACAAAACAAAGAAAATTTTCTGCCCCAGTTTGGGCACATATGTGATTGTAAACTAAATCATGCTACCAAATATCAGTAAGAACTTGAAAGCTAAAACTTGAATTGTACTCCCTTGTTCTCCAGGTGGGCTCCTGATTGCTGAAACTTGAAATGTATTTCCTTGTTCTCCAGGCGGGCTCCTGACTACTGACTTGAAATGTGCTCCCTTGTTCTCCAAGCGGGCTCCTGACTGCTGACTTGAATGTATTCCCTTATTCTCCAGGCGGGCTCCTGATTGCTGACTTGAAATGTGTTCCCTGCTATCCAGGCGGGCTCCTGACTGCTGACTTGAATGTATTCCCTTGTTCTCCAAGCTGGCTCCTGATTGCTGACTTAAAATATATTCCCTTGTTCTCCAGGTGGGCTCCTGACTGCTGACTTGAATGTATTCCCTGTTCTCCAGGTGGGCTCCTGACTTTAATCAAACAGACAAAACAAAGAAAATTTTCTGCCCGAGTTTGGTAGCTGGGCACATAGGTGAGTGTTAAACTGAATCATTCTACCAACTATTATTAAGAATTTGAAAGCTATGTCCTATTATCCAGGGAGGTCCTGACAACTCTTAATTAACGACAATTATAGATCTAAGCTGTATCTTCTAAAGGTATTGCTTCCGCCAAGTCATGTTATCTAAGAGGGTCTTAAATTACATCCTATTGTCCAGGAAGGTCTTGAAAATCAAAATCAAGTCCTATCCTAAAAATGACAATTTTACGACTAAATTATACTACCCTACAACAGAATTTACGCTACATCTTGTGATCTAATGGACATCTTAAAACTAGGTCACATTATTCAGGGGGGTCCTGAAAACTACTAATTGAATCCTATCTTAAACATGCAAACTTTGAAGCCAACTTACATTCCTTTGGGGTATATTTATGCTAAATTATGCTACTCATGATTGTTTTGAAATTTAAACTAGGTCCCATTTTTCAGTAGGGTCCTGAGAGTTTATGATCAAACCTGTTTGGCGCTTGCTCTTCCCCTACAGAGGGTTTTTCCGAAACAAACGAAATTTTCTGCCCCTGTTTCAATCAAAGAAAAATTTTGTCAACTTAAAAATATGGTGGTTGGTTTGTGGCCTTGACTTTGAGGGCGATTGCTCCTTCGCTTCCCATGATCACTCCGATTTCCACTCGAAGACCTTGCTTGTTTATTGACTTACCACTTTCTCTGCCACCCTTATCACGGAAAATACCTCTGATCTGTTCAAACCCAATACCATTCAACTGTTGCATTGTGCTCTTGCATGGATATGTACTGAACCTTTGTCTTTCTCATGAATCTCAAAGCACGACAATTGCCACCCACTTATTGCGCATGTTGTTCTTTCTTGACTTAAACCACTGGCTCTGGCCTTGAGGTCTATTGTTCCTTCACTTGCCATGATAACTTTGATTTCTACTCGAAGACCCTGCTTGTCACTGGTCAACCACCTTTTGTCAATCCTACCATAGAAAATACCTTTGATCTGTTTACCAAACACCCTCCATCTTGTTGCATTGTTCATGAGTTGATGTGTACCAAACCTTCGTGTTTCACCTGAAAATACCTTTGATCCGTTCACCTAGTACCCTTCATCTGTTGCATTGTTCCTGAATTGATATGTACCAAACCTTTGTGTTTCACAGGAATCTCAAAGCACGACAATTGCCACCCACTCATTGCGCATGTTGTTCTTTCTTGACTTAAACCATTGGCTCTGGCCTTGAGGTCTATTGTTCCCTCACTTGCCATGATAACTGATTCCCACTCGAAGACCTTGCTTGTTTATTGACTAACCACTTTCTTTGTTACCCTTAACACAGAAAATACCTCTTCTCCGTTCAGACCCAATACCCCCTATCTGTTGCATTGCTCATGAACTGACATTTACCAACCTTTGTATCTCACATGAACCCCAAAGCACGTCAATTGCCACCCCCTCAGTGTGTATGTTGTTCTTTCTTGACTCAAACCACTGGCCATGGCCTTGAGGTCTATTACTCCATCACTTGCCATGATAACTTTGATTTCTGCTTGGAAGATCTTGCTTGTCATTGGTTAACCACTTTCTTTGTCAATCTTATCACAGAAAATACCTCTTCTCCATTCAAACCCAATATCCATTATCTCTTGCATTGCTCATAAACCAACATTTACCAAACCTTTGTGTTTCACATGAATCTCAAAGCACGTCAAATGCCACCTACTCGGTGCATATGTTGTTCCTTCTTGACTTAAACCACTGGCTCTGGCCTTGAGGTCTGTTGCTCCATCGCCAGCCATGATAACTTCGATTTCTTCTTGGAAGATCTAGCTTGTCACTAGTTTACCACCCTTTTTGTCAATCTTATCACAGAAAATACCTTTGATCCGTTCACCCTAGCCCTCCTTCTGTTGCATTGTCCATGAATTGATACATACCATGCCTTATTATTTCACACGAATCCCAAAGCATGTTGATTGTTACCAGCTCAGTGCGCTTGTTGTTCTTTCCGGACTTATGACGCTTTGATGTGCTAACCAGATCCCGTTTTGTGCAATTAGAAATCTGATTGCAAATTTTGAAGTCATTTCTCACTTGTTCTGACCAAACAGACTCAGGAAGAGGAAGTAAACAAGACAAAAGGAACAGAGTAGAGGACAATGGAAAGAGATGATTCCTAACGAGAAAACTACAAAGTAGAAACCTATCGGTTGTGGATACCAACTCTAATGACCATGACATGCACCCGCGGCCTATTCTATCAAGCAAATCTGATGCTCAGATCTTGTCATACCTTTTTGCCGTGAAACTGGGCTTCAATGCTCCGCTTATCCAATCTGATTCACAATCCTTATTCGACTTGTAGTGCCCGAAGGGTTTTCACCGTCAAGCCTCTCTCATTTTGGTCTTTCTCTCAACTCACCATTGCCTTATGGTGCCCGTGAAGGTTTTCACCAATAAGACTCTTATTTTTTATTTCTCTTAGCTTTCATAGCCTTGCAGTACCCGTGAGGGTTTTCACCAATAAGACTCTCTCATTTTCCTTTTTCCTACTTGAACCAGAGTGTTGCCCCTCATATGAACCACCTTTACTTGCTCGACTTGGCATTTATCGAAGACTGATCGGAAGGTTTTTCTTTGGACCGTAATGTAAGTTTTGGATAGGGTTTGAAAGAAAGGGTATCAAAAGGCTCAACACAACTCAACTGGGTTCAAAATTACAACTTTCGGAATCAGATTTCTTACAACAACCGCAACTTCTGCCCCAGTTTCTTTGCTTGGGGACTTTGAATTTTGTTTTGATGATACCAAACCGTGAGGCTGCCTACGTATCCTTAGAAGGAATCAGGTCGAACGTAGTTCATGTCATAGGAATTACTTTGTTTGTTTGTGATCTTTCTTTTCCTTTTTTTTTTCTCTTTTCCTCTTTTTGTTTTTCTTTTTGTTGTTTTTCTTCTCTTTTTTTCTTTTTTTTTCTTTCTCTTTTCATTTTTTCTTTCTCTTTTCATTCTTTTCTTTCTCTTCTCTCTTTTCTTTCTCTTTTTCTCTTTTTCCTTTACTTATCTTTTGCGCTTGCGTTTCTGAACTTTGCTACTGATTCCGAACGAGGTGTATGAAAGAAAATAAATAAGGCTCAAAGGGGTAACAAAGGATAAAGTGTTTAGATAGCAGAACAAAATGCATTCGTCATTCCAATCTTCAGAACATGCCAAGTACAAACAACACAGTTAAACAAACCACAGAAAACATTCATAACATCTTTTGATTGTGCCAGACTTGATAACCATATCCACACATTCGCCTTCTTCATTTGTTAAATACAAAGCATCATTGGACAACACCCTCACTCTCATTACCACGAACGGACCCTGCCAATTTGGGCAAACTTGCCTTTAACTTCAATCTAATGCGGCATGATGCATTTCAATAGGGTTTCTTTACGTTCTATCTACCCCAATTTCACACAATTCGGGCTTGAAGTGATCTCAAAATGCCTTCACTTATTTCCCTTAAATGCCCCTATCATCTTCAAAATTGTTTCAATGCTTCATGACTAACTTTTGAGACCAGGCTGAGAATTACGCATGCATGTCATGTCACTAGAACTAGCAAGAAAGGAACTAAAAAGGAGAAAAGAACTAAACAAAAAAATGAGTAGAAATCAAAGAAGACAAGAAATTGCATTAGACAGACGGTGAAATGGTTCAAACAACAAAACAAGAAAACTAATTTGGGGTCACAACCCTGGAACAAACCTAGACAACACCTAACGAGTTACTACGACTAAACAAACCGGGCAAAATGAAAGGATAGAAGGGCTTGAGTCATAAGAAAATGTCCGAATTACAACCCTGAAATAACCCGAACAATAGAAATGACAACAAACTTAGCCACCAAAGCTCCTCTCCGACTGACCAAGCAGTGGAGCGTCTTTCCAATTACCAAGCACTGTATCTTAGCCACTGAATTCTGCATCACCAATACTAGGAACTTCACAAGTCTTCATCACATTGTTCTTAACAAATTGCTTTTGGGTTCCCTTTGCCTGATCGTTCTTAAGATCAACCTCTGATAGCGCTGAAAGCTTGGTAGCACGTGGGCCTCCGAGGCTCCCAGAAGAATTCTCACATTCCTTTTCAAAATAAATCACACCCACCATGTGCGTCTCATTATGCACAGGCGATGGACTTTGGCTGGTGTCTGCTGCATTTGGACTTTGCACGACAATGTCGCCTGCATCAATAAGCTTCTGAATCGTATTCTTCAGATTCCAACACTTCTCTATGTCATGCCCCGGGGCATCTGAGCAATATGCGCACCTTTGAGAAAAATCAAACTTCTTTGGAAGAGGGTTTGGCATTTTTATCTCAATCGGCTTCAACATGTCCAATTTCCTTAGCCTCTGGAACAGACTGGCATATGACTCTCCCAACGGAGTGAAGGTTTTCTTCTTCCGTAGCCTCTCGTTCTTAAATGCTTGATTGGGACGGAAACCTGATCTAGGGGGTTTCGGTAGGCTCGTGGGGGTAGATAGGCATTTTGTGGAGCTGGGTACTGGGAAAGTGATGTGTGACTTTGGGAGTTCTGTGGAGAGAAGTGGCATCGGGGGAGGGTCATCGTGGTGCGACAAGGATAGTCCACGNTCTCTATTTCTCTCTCTTCCACCCAAACTTACTGGGATGTTGTGAATGTCTTTCGAATAACTCATGATTTTGCCTGACTTGATTCCCTCTTCTACCATCTCCCCCATTTTTAACACATCATTGAAAGGCTTTCCCATCACTGAAGTAGGTGGGCCCCTAGGCTTGTAGGAAAAGCTCAACCATTTCTTCTTCACCAATCGGGGGACTGACTCGAGCAGCTTGCTCCCTCCATCTGAGCCCAAACTCCCTAAAGCTTTCCTCCGGCTTCTTTTCCATTTTAGATAGGGAGGAGCAGTCTGGGGTAACGCCTGATTTGTATTGGAAGCGTCGCACAAAATCTTGAGCCAGGTCGCCCAACGTATGCCACTTACCATTATCTTGACGAGTATGCCAGTCCAAAGCTACCCCAGTCAGGCTCTCACTGAAATATGCCATCATCAAGTCATCTTTCTCTTCAACAATTCTCATTTAACTGCAATAGACCCTCAGGTGGGCTACCGGATCTCCACACCCATCATACAAGTTAAATTTTGGCACTTTGAACCCCGCGGGCAGGCGAACGTCGGGGGACACAAACAGTTCTTTGCAAGCCATGCTACCCTGGTCTCCCCTTCCTTGCTTATTCCTTATGGGCTGTTCTGTGCCTTTCTGCCTCCTGGGTATCCCATCTCGTCCTTCTCCTCCTGTGACTTTCTCACGTTCCGCATGAAGCTCATCCCGAGGGCTCTGCTTGTATGAGTCAAGACCCTTGTGGGTGACCTTTGAGGGGTAATATTCGGCATCACAAGATTTGAGTGGGTATTCATTTTTGGGAATAGTGGATATAACAGGAGGACAATTTTAGGGAGGAGCAATCGGAGGACGAGTGATGGAGCTACTAGGGTGGTTGGGAAAGTTGTGATAAACGGGTGTATCTGGAGAGTATGGAGGATCATCTGGCATTGTGTCCGAAATCTGGGTAAGGGCAGCATCTAGGAAACTCGGTGGTGGCGAGGGTGGTGCCTTCCCAGTTATCCAGGCCTGATACATGTCTTCCATGTGTTTGTATTGGGGAAAATTGTATTCATATACATGTTGACATGGCCTGACACGTGGAATGGTAAATAAATTATGATCAGTCACGGTTCAAGGGTTGTGAACAGCTACGGGAAGAAAGAGGCACGAGACGAGAGACTCAACGCCCCGTCCCTGTTTAAATTTAGCGCCCCGTTCCTATTTAAGCTTACTTACACACGTGCGAAGAGAAGAATGAACCTGGTTAAACAAAAAGGGGAAATACGGCATTGACTATTGAAGCCGTTAAGGAATATATGCAATGATTATGTAACGCAGCATTTAATATCATTAAATGCCCATAATAGCCTCATTACGACTTAGGCATAACGTACGTTTCTAGAAGTTGTCAAAAGTACCTATAAAAGGAGGAATATGTAGTCAATTGGGGAACAAGTGACTATTGGAATATATCTTAATTTTCTCGCTTTCTGCTGATATTACTTTCAAATCTCTGTATTTACATTCTTTTCTCGATTATCAGTAACCCGATTCTTCTAAATTCGAGCTTTGCCAAGAAATCTATTTTCTGGTTAAACAAATTGGTTCCGTTACCGGGGATCTGGTAATCAATCATATTTAAACTTAATTTTCTATATCGCATCAACTATGTCGAACAACAACGACAACACTCAAGGAAATCAGATCCATCAGCAAAATCAGGGAGATCCTCAAAATAATGATAATCAAGTTCTAACTTCTCATGGTTCTCCGTGTCAATCTCGTGAGGCTACTCCTGATGGGTCACACACAGAAGAACGTGGTCAATTTGCAAACGAAGAGGCTATAAATGATGCCTTACAAAAGCTTATTGCCTCGCAAGTCAATAAAGCTCTTCAGGCTTTTGTTAGCCAATTACCTGCTGCTCCATCTACACCTATTCCAAACAACCATGCTTTGGAAAACCCTCGTTCTGAATTAGCTAATTCAGGCAGTGGTGGAACTCCTAGTGAAACACAGGAGGGAGACCTAGGTAATCCCATTAATTCTGATTTACAAAATCTTGTACTAACTTTGCAGAAACAGCTTAGAGAGCAAAATGAACGCATAGAGCAAATACCTGGAATGCCACCTGTGATCAAGGGAGTAGATATCGACAAGTATTCTCAACAACCATGGAAGCCAAGTGCTGCTCCTCTCCCAATTTTAAAGAAGTTTAAGATGCCTGACATTCCAAAGTACGATGGTACATCAGATCCCCGAGATCACGTTACTGCATTCACAACAGGCGTCAAGGGCAACGATTTAACTAAACAGGAGATTGAATCAGTTACTAAAGGAGCCTTAACATGGTATTCTTTTTTACCTGAAAATTCTATAAATTCGTTTGCTGAGCTTGCAGATTTATTTATTAAAGCGCATTCGGGAGCTCAAAAAGTTGAAAAAAGAATGGAATACATCTTCAAAATCAAGCAAGGTGATTCAGAATTGCTTAGAGAATTCGTAGATAGATTTCAACGGGAAAGAATGACGCTGCAACGAGTGCCTGACAATTGGGCGGCTATAGCTTTCGCCAGCAATTTGAATGAGAAGAGTTCAGAAGCCACGAGGTGACTCAAAGAAAGCCTTCGTGAATTCCCAGCAACAACATGGAATGATGTTTACAATAGATATAGTACAAAGATGAGGATTGAAGAAGATATCATTTTACGACATAAAACAGAAGAAAAAGTGAGTTCAAGGCGAGTGGATAATGAAAGAAGATCTGGTAAGAACAGGTACGAGCCTTATATGGGGCCTGCGGGGAAGGACTTACGGTCAAGGCAAGATAACCAAAGGTACGATCACAAATCTAGAAGCAGGGAAGCAGGCTCCTCATCAAGGTTTGGAGATGATCGGAACTCGCGTGGATCACGTGGCAATGAAGGAAGTTTAAAAGCAAGGTTTGGTGGTTACAATTTCAACGTAACTACCTCTGAACTCGCTGCTGTTTTAAGGAGTATGGGAGATAAGGTGCGATGGCCCAAAGAGATGAGGTCGAACCCAAGCAGACGAACCCAGATCATTGGTGCGAATTTCACAACGACCACGGGCATAAAACCGCAGATTGTAGATTTTTGCAAGGTGAGGTTGATCATTTGTTAAAGCAAGGGTATCTCACTGAATTATTTAGTGAGAAAGGTAAGCAAGCATATATGAAGAACAGACAGGAGCCTCCGAAACCGCCCTCGCCCAAAAGAACCGTCAATGTTATAAGTGGGGGTGGGGAAGATATCAATGGTGTTTCATATACCGCAGCTAATAAAACTTCCAAGATATCAGTCACTCATGGGAAGCGGTTGCGACGTGTGCTAGAAGAAGAGAATATTACATTCAACGATACAGATGCTGAGGGTCTCTTAGTTCCACATAACGATGTACTGGTAATATCTTTACTTGTATGTGATACTAATGTGAAACGAGTTTAGATTGATCCGGGCAGTTCTGTGAATATTATTTTGATGCGGGTATTGCACGAAATGCAAGCTGAGGATAAATTAATCCCAAAAGCGCATACTTTGTCGGGATTTGACAACTCTAGTGTCATCACAAAAGGAGAAGCAGTCCTACTAAATTTGCAGAAGGCGTTGTGAAGGATACCAGATTTCAAGTCGTAGATATGGAAATGGCTTATAACATAATTCTGGGGAGGCCATGGATCCATCAATGTTACATCAAGTTATTAAATTTCCGTCACCATGGGGGATATGTCAAATCAGAGGCGATCAACAATCATCTAGGAGCATCAATTCCGTTGTAAATTCAACTGATAAGGGTGAAGATGAATAGCAATTACAGAATTCAGGGGGGGGGGGATATGATATCAACCTCAACTGAGCGAGAGCAAATAGATGTGGATTCACGACCTGATACCATTCAAGAAACAGAGGAGAACGACAACATCAAAACAACCATTGAGGAATTAGAGGCTGTGGTTCTATTTATGCACTGGCCAGAGAGGAAAGTGTATATAGGAGCCAATCTCAGCCCGGAGGTAAAACATAAGTTAATTGAATTTTTAAAAGCTAATGTAGATTGTTTTTCTTGGACCCATTCTGCCATGACAGGCATACCACCGGAGGTCGTGACTCATAAATTAAATGAAGATCCATCATACCCTCCAATCAAGCAAAAGAAAAGAAAGCAAGGGACTTTCAAAAATAAGGTGATTCAAGAAGAAGTTCAAAAATTGCTGAAAATTGGTTCAATTCGTGAAATAAAATATCCTGACTGGTTGGCTAACACTGTAGTGGTTCCTAAGAAAAACGGTAAGTGGCGAGTCAATGTAGATTACACAGACCTTAATAAAGCCTGTCCAAAAGATTCTTTCCCTTTACCACACATAGATCAGTTAATTGATGCTACTATAGGGCATGAGATATTAAGTTTTTTAGACGCATATTCAGGGTATAATCAAATCAAAATGGATCCAGAACATGAGGAAAAAACTTCTTTCCTGACAGACAGGGGGACTTATTGTTATAAGGTAATGCCCTTTGGTTTAAGAATGCAGGAGCGACGTATCAGAGGTTAGTTACTCAAATGTTTCAAGAACATTTAGGTAAGACTATGGAAGTGTATATAGACGATATTCTAGTTAAGACTCAGCATGCAGAAGATCATATATCGCATTTATCTGAAACCTTTAAAATTTTGCGAAAATACAATATGAAGTTGAACTCGGAAAAATGTGCATTTGGTGTGGCATCAGGTAAGTTTTTAGGTTTTCTTGTTTCTAACCGTGGTATTGAGGTAAATCCTGCGTAGATTAAGGCCATTGAAGAAATCCCTGATATACTTTCAAATAAGAAGGAGGTGCAAAGACTGACAGGGAGAATCGCAGCTTTGGGAAGATTCATTTCTAAATCATCGGAAAAGTGTTTTAAATTTTTCTCGGCACTTAAAAAGCAGGATCATTTTGAGTGGGATGAAGAGTGTCAACAGGTATTAGAAATTTGAAGACCTACCTATCAAATCCGCCCTTGCTAGCAAAGCCAGAAGCCGGGGAAAAACTTTTTATCTACCTTGCTGTTTCAGAAGTTGAAGTAAGTGCGGTTTTGGTTCGTGAAGAACAGGGTAAGCAATCTCCTATTTATTATGTTAGTAAATCTTTATTAGATGCTGAGACACGGTATCCACGGCTAGAAAAACTAGCACTTGCTTTAATCATGGAATCAAGAAAGTTAAGACCATATTTTCAATGTCATCCCATTACTGTGGTAACTGCATATCCTCTACGTAGTATATTGCATAAGCATGAATTGTCAAGAAGGTTAGCTAAATGGGCCATAGAACTGAGTGAATATGAAATCACGTACCTACCTAGAACAGCAATTAAATCCCAGATATTAGCTGATTTCGTGGCTGATTTTAGCCAAGGGATGCAGTTAGAAGCAGAAAAAGAAGTTCAGGTACTTAATGGGGCTAATCCAGGAACATGGACTTTATTCACTGATGGGTCATCTAACATAAAAGGTGCTGGATTAGGAATCGTTTTAGTACCACCTACAGGAGAGACTATTAGACAGGCTATTAAATGTCATTCCATAACTAACAATGAAGCAGAGTATGAAGCTGTGGTCGCAGGTTTGGAATTGGCACTATAACTTGGTATAAGTCAAGTGGTGATCAAAAGTGATTCTCAGCTGGTAGTTAATCAAATACTGGGGACTTATATAGCCAGGGAAGCAAGGATGCAACAATACTTGGAAAAGGTACGGGAACTGATAAAGCAGTTTCAAACTTGGAAGGTCATCCAAATACCAAGGGATAAAAACGTTGAAGCAGATGCCTTAGCCAATCTCGCATCCGTAGCAGATGTGGCAAACGATGCGAATACCTCAGTCATTCATTTATTTCATTCAGCTCTCGAACCTAATAAGAACGAGGTAAATTTCAATAATTTAACTTGTAATTGGCAAAACGAAATTGTTGCTTTTTTACAGTACGGTACCGTCCCTGATGACAACAAGAAAGCATATGCACTTCGAAAAAAGGCCGCTCGCTACTGTTTAAAACAGGGTAACCTTTACTGTAAAATGTTTGGTGGCCCTTTAGCAAGATGCCTCGGACCTTCTCAGACGGAATATGTAATGAGGGAAATACATGAGGGGCATTGCGGGAACCATGCAGGAGGAAGATCATTGGTAAGAACCTTGATTAGGGCAGGTTACTACTGGCCTAAAATGGAGGAAGAAGCGGAAAGTTTCATGGCTAAATGCGATAAATGTCAGAGATACGATAACAATATGCATCGACCAGCAGAATTATTACATCTGGTTATTGCGCCGTGGCCCTTTATGAAATGGGGAATAGACATAGTTGGACCATTGCCTCAAGCGAAAGGACAGGTAAAATTCCTTCTCGTACTTACTGATTATTTCACTAAATGGGTAGAGGCAGGAGCATTTAAACAGGTGCGAGAAAAGGAGGTCAAGGACTTCATTTGGCGTAACATCATCTGCCGATTCGGCGTACCAAAGGAAATCGTATGTGACAATGGTCCTCAATTTATCGGAGCTCAAGTCTCAGAGTTTCTTGAGAGTTGGCAAATAAAAAGGATTACATCAACACCTTATCATCCAGTGGGTAATGGACAAGCAGAATCAACAAACAAAGTGATCATTAATAATTTAAAGAAGCGATTAGAGGAATCAAAGGATAATTGGCATGAAGTGTTACCCGGAGTTTTGTGGGCATATCGCACAACAACAAAAACGAGTACAGGTGAAACACCCTTCTCTTTGGTTTATGGAGCTGAAGCACTAATCCCAGTAGAAATAGGAGAACCAAGTACAAGATTCTCGCAAGCGACACACGAGTCTAATGACGAAGAGATGTCGGTCTATTTAAATCTATTAGAAGGCAGGAGAGAAGCCGCGTTAATAAGAATGGCCGCACAAAAACAAGTGATCGAACGTTACTATAACAGGAAAGCACACCTGAGATACTTCAAAATTGGGGAATTCGTGCTTAAAAAGGTTTTTCAATCTACAAGGGCAGCCAATGCGGGTAAACTAAGTCCAACCTGGTAAGGACCCTACAGAGTTCGTGATATTGCAGGAAAATGAGCATATGAGTTGGAAACAATGGACGGGAAGACACTTCCTTCACATTGGAATGTTGTTCATTGGAATGATGTTCATTTGAAGAGATACTACTTTTTAGAACAAACTGTCATATGATTCTCCAATAGGGGTGAAAGCCTTTTCTTTTTTCAGCAACCTCTCGTTCTTAAATGCTTGATTGGGCTGGAAACCTGGTCCAGGGGGTTTTCGGTAGGCTCGTGGGGGTAGATGGGCATTTTGTGGAGCTGGGTACTGCGAAAGTGATGTACGACTTTGGGAGTTCTGGGGAGAGAAGTAGCATTGGGGAAGGTCAACTGGTGCACAAGGATATCCACGGGGACGATGTCGAGGCTGGAAGTGCTGATCAGGAAAGCCCATCGGATCATCTTCTCTATTTCTCTTTCTTCCACCCAAACTTACTGGGATGTTCTGAATGTCTTTCGAATAACTCATGATTTTGCCTGACTTGATTCCTTCTTCTACCATCTCCCCCATTTTTAACACATCAATGAAAGGCTTTCCCAAGGCCGGGATCAAATGACTGAAGTAGGTGGGCCCCTGGGCTTGTAGGAATAGCTCAACCATTTCTTCTTCACCAATCGGGGGACTGACTCGAGCAGCTTGCTCCCTCCATCTGAGCACAAACTCCCTAAAGCTTTCCTCTGGCTTCTTTTCCATTTTAGATAGGGAGGAGCGGTCTGGGGTAACGCTTGATTTGTATTGAAAGCGTCGCACAAAATCTTGAGGCAGGTCGCCCAACATATTCCACTTACCAATATCTTGACGAGTATGCCAGTCCAAAGCTACCCCAGTCAGGCTCTCACTGAAATATGCCATCATCAAGTCATCTTTCTCTCAAACAATTCTCATTTCACTGCAATAGACCCTCAGGTGGGCTACCGGATCTCCACACCCATCATACAAGTTAAATTTTGGCACTTTGAACCCCGTGGGCAGGCGAACGACGGGGGACACAAACAGTTCTTTGCAAGCCATGCTACCCTGGTCTCCCCTTCCTTGCTTGTTCCTTATGGGTTGTTCTGTGCCTTTCTGCCTCCTGGGTATCCCATCTCGCCCTTCTCCTCCTGTAACATTCTCATGTTCCGCATGAAGCTCATCCCGAGGGCTCTGCTTGTATGAGTCAAGACCCTTGTGGGTGACCTTTGAGGGGTAATATTGGGCATCACAAGCTTTGAGTGGGTATTAATTGTTGGGAATAGTGGATATGACAGGAGGGAAATTTTGGGGAGGAGCAATTGGAGGACGAGTAATGGAGCTACTAGGGTGGTTGGGAAAGCTGTGATAAGCGGGTGTATCTGGAGAATATGGAGGATCATCTGGCATTGTGTCCGGAATCTGAGTAAGGGCAGCATCTAGGAAACTCGGTGGTGGCGGGGGTGGTGCCTTCCCAGTCATCCAGGCCTGATACATGTCTGCCATGTATTGTCTTAACATTCGTACCTCTGCAACCAACCCGTTGTCCTGTTCAACCAACTGCTTTCGGGCCCCGGTATCAACCAACCCAATTCTGTTGTTGTCCGCCATTGCCTTTTATGTTGTGGAGAGGAGTTACTACTTCGAGAACCACAAACCAACCACTTTTCTATTATGAAGATATCAAAAGGAACAAAATGGGGTCATCCCGTTAGCGTTAGGGCATTTAACATCAAAAATATCACATTGCGTGCAATGCACCTAGCAACAATTAATGGTTCTAGAATGACTTCGAGGATCATAAGGTCACTTGGCATCATCCCAATTTGTCCATTTGAATCTTCTCCTTTCTTTTCTTTCCTCGCACTTCTTAGCTCGCTATTTTCTTTCCCCTTTTTCTTTCTGATTATCACTTTTTTTCTTCCTTCTCATTTCTCACATCCCATAATTTCACCATCTTTTTTATTCCTTTTTTTTCTTTTCTTTTAATAATAAAAAAATGATTCGATCGAACCCTATGTAGGTTGCCTACGTATCATGACCCCGCATGAATCAGATCTTTGCGTAGTTCTGGAAGAAAAGGAATAAAGTAAACAAACTGTCATTCTCCTTTTTTCTTTTTACCTTAATGACTACTCTGATGAGAAAAGAGAAACAAAAGAAGCAAATCTCTTTTTTTTTGAATTTTCTAGATTTGATGTTCTATGACTTATTATAAACTCAAGCTTAACGGGCATGTGTTTATTTTCTTTTTTTTTTTCCTTTGAAACAAATACTCTATTAAGGAAATATCCTAGAAGAACAAAATATTTTTTGAATTTTGATATTATATCCTGACGCAAGATTTCGAAACAAGCAATGACAAAGATAAAACAAAATGTTTTTGGATTTCAATTTTGATTGCCTAAAGAAGAAATTCTAATGGTAAACAAAAGATAATGTATTTTGTCTTTTTTCTATGTACAATATCCTAAAGTTCTAATGAAAATAAAAGATTTTTTTTATTTTTCACTAATTTCCCAAAAAAGCACCTCAAAATAAAATCTTTTTGGATTTTGGAATTAACACCTTAAAGAAAGCTTTCAAAGAAGTACCAAAAGAAAATTCTCTTTTTTGAATTTTGGTCCTAATATACTTAAAGGAAACATAAAAACAATTCATTTGAAGTCCTAGATATTAATTGCCTAAAGGAAAAACAACCTCAAAATTTTTCTTTTTCCATTTCTAGAATTAGTAATCTAAAGAAAACTTATAACGAAAATATAAAATGCAACATCTCTTTTTTTGGATTTTTGATTTATATCACACTTTTTCAAATACAAAATAGAAAGTACAATAATAAAAAAGAAAACTCGACATTACTGTACAAAACTCAAAACATAAATAAATAAATAAAAAAAAAGAGATCTTCTTAAGCAACTCCTGACTGGATGGTCCCGGGGTGTCTGTCATGCTCAAACTCCGGTAAGTGGATCCACACCTGTATGAGAAAACCGAAACCAACACTATGTGAGACAATAATACTCCCTACTGGACACATGCAAGACATGATTTATTTTTGCAAAATGGCTTATTTGGCCAAAAGGTGGCTAGAAGTGCAAAATTTGGCTAAGACCCCGCAAAGCCAAGAACCTAAGATTTACTAGGAAGACCGGACCCTATGTGGGTTGCCTATGTATCACGCCCCGAAAGACGAAAATCAGGTATGCATAGTTCGGGCAAATTGAATACAGGCGAAAATTACAAAAAACTACTAACTTAGAGAAAACATATATTTTTTTTGTCTTTTCCTTGACAATGATGAAACATAACTCTTTTTTTTCCTTTTTTTTCTTTTTTTTTTTTGATTTTTGAAAAATGATAAAAGTGCAAAATGTTTTTGAATTTTTCAAGCTCTTTCTTTTCTGTCTTTTCTTAAATAAAAAAAGTAAAAAAACATAACTAGGCCCTACTTGTTTTATTTCCACACTTCATCTTCTCTTTTTTTCCTTTTTTTTCTTTTTTTTTTCTTTCCCTCTTTTTTCATTTTTCATTTTTTCATTTTTTCATTTACTCTCAGCTATCATTGGTCCGCCAAATGACCATTTTCCCCTTGAATAAATGCAACATGTAGCACATAGGATGCATCAAGATGGTCTGTTATTTTGGGTACACCTGTCCTAGACGCACCCAACCCCTGTGTTGAGTCCCCTAAGTCAAAATGCATATGATGCAGACAAGCGTTCCTACTAGGGATCCGGCATGAGGCTGAGTTATTCTAGGTTTAAAACCTGGGTTTATTTGTTCTAGACCTAGTCTAGCCGACGGACAACTCGAGCCGAGGGGGGGCTGCGTACCGGTAACCAAAAGATCCTCCGGCTTTGCAACTTGTCCGAGCCTCGTCCTATTTGGAATATGACACTAACAGAAAGAAGTCACGACCAGCGTGCACTCCTCGTGAAGGAGAAGAGAAGGGTTTCGTAACAGTTTATATATACAGTTCAGATAATATCAAAACGTTAAAAAGCAACATTTTGCACATTAGTCCCAAACATTTAATAACATCAGATAATAAACAAAGCCAAATACAACAATCATTCCAAGCTCGAATTCTCGAACCCTGAATCGATGTTCTGGGTTCTTGTCCCCAGTAGAGTCGCCAGAGCTGTCACACCTCCTTTTTCACTACACCCCCGTAAAGAGTATAATAAAGGGAGTTATTTCCAACTTGAAGTGACAATCGAAACGGGATTCATTTATTAAGAGATTCAGAGTCGCCACTTGGGATATTTATGGTTTCCCAAGTCACCGGTTTAAAATCCCGAATCGAGGAAAAGAATGACTCTATTTAACAGTCCGCGAACCAGAAATCCGGGTAAGGAATTCTGTTAACCCGGGAGAAGGTGTTAGGCATTCCCGGGTTCCGTGGTTCTAGCACGGTCGCTCAACTGTTATATTCGGCTTAATTATCTGATTTTAGAACATTTTGAACCTATGTGCCAATTTAAAATTATAACTACTTTTATTTAATATTTTTAAGAAGATTCAACGTTATTTAAAACACGTCTTGAACCACGTCACGTAAATGCACCCACAATCCACGACACATTTTATTTAACGTTGTTAAGATTTGGATTTGAGTCACATAAATGTGCACCCGAGTTTAGGAAAGTAAATTATTAAAATAACGCGCCTAAAGCAACTTTGCGTTTGCAACTTTGCGAGAGACATGAAAATTCGTTAAATAGCACGCCTCGATTTCTAAGGATAAACAAGATTAAATTGTGGCTGGGTCACATTAATGTACCCCGGCCTTTAGAAATTAAGCGTCACAACTGCGTCACGAAAATCGTACCCGTAACCATGGTAACTATTCTAAATGCGCCTAAAGCAAACCAACTTCATTTAAGGCTAGATGATAAGTCTTATACAAATGATCATTCTAAAAACAACTTCACAGCACCCAAATCAGATGCAAGATGTATATTATAAAGAATCAGTGATATGTATGATTAATAGAATATTCTATTGGTACTATTGATACTTTCTTGCCGTCTAAAATCTAGGCACTGGAATTCCAATGTCAAGAATGCCATTTTATACTCAGATATTTATATATGTTTTGATGCACGTAACACAGTCCAATTCATTCTTTTTTTTTTTAAGCAATCCACTAGGCAGGTGCCTAGGGCTAGTTTTATTAATAATAAAAAGAAAAAAAAGAACCACATAGGAAGAGTACAAATAAGGGGGACAATAAACCAGTAGTGTTGCCTATTTGCCTTGGCTAAATAATTACTCCTCTGCGCCTCACATTGCCCTTATGGCAGCCTCATGTAGAGGAGTCATGGGATAGCTGCCGGCAACGTCTCACGAGGGCATATAATCTCATAGCCATTTGGAAATTTATCCAAAGGCATAGGGCTCGAGCAACACAAACTGGGCTAACCTTACCTTACTAATCCTATTGAGGCAAATAAAAAAGCCTCACCTACTAGCAAGCATGTCAAAAAGAAGGAACTAGCTAAAACTAAGTATTCTATGATCATCACAGAGTTTATAACATACTCTATGATGATATTACATAGAACTATACTAATGTGATGATAGAATAAAAAGATGAAGAAGCAACCATGTTTCTCTCTTTTCTCTAATCTTGTAAAATTTTCAATTTGTAGACGCTTGTCTTCATCCACAACTCTTTTCAAATCATGCTTTTTTCTTCGAACGATTGGACTTTGTAGATGTAGTTTGGGTAATCTACTTTTGTTTGGCAACTCTCATTGGGAATCGCCTTACATTTGCATCTTCATTCACTCTGCCGTCCCAACTTTTTTCTCTTGTATGTGACTTCTTTCTTTTGCCGCTATGCATAGGTGATAGATCACCTTTTCTTGCTGCCTCTGTCCGGCTTTGACTTAGAATTTCATCTTCCTCCCCCTCTGCAAATATTTCTCTACTCGCAAGCACCAGATTTGGCAAATCTTGACCAAGACCTTGTGTCACCAAGGTGTTCCCAACCTTAGTATTTGCCAATATTTCCTTTTGTTGTTGTACTGTAACTTGCAATTTTTTTCTGCCTCTACTTTCATGACCGGTGCTGCCAGCAAAAGTATTTAAAGATTTTACAGGATTAGCACTTACTATTGCATCCAAGAGTATCCTCTCTTATTCTGAGATATCAGGCAGTGTTGTCACAATTTGTTGTTGTCCAGTTCTTACCATTACTGCTGCCTTTCGAACACCAGTAGAAGTACTAGCTGCTTTGCTTGGATTCAGTTGTTGTTGCTGCATGCCAGGACCACCTAGTGAAACCTGCTTGGAAGATGTTACTGCATGGACCAAGCATCCAGCTGCTGCATCTTGATTACCAACAGTTGGTGAATTTCTGGGAATGAAGGCAGGTGCATGGAGATTCAATTTACTCTTGGGACTTGATGATGTTGCCACATGAAGTTTTGGCTTTACTGGAGGATCAATATCCTCACCTGCACTCTCCTGATCAACCTCCTGGCCACATTCTTCAGATGAATATCCTGCAAATCCATCCCCCCAGTCCTCTTCATCATCTTCCTCGCATTGATCTTGCCACAGCTTGGATTTAATAGCCATCAACCTCAAGTTTGCCTGTATTACCTCATTATTATTTCCTGTTGACAACATAGGCTGCCCAGATTCCCCTTCAAACTCCCCAAATGAATCTACTGACTGAGAAGGGACATCAAACACAGAGGTGTTCAAAGTCACCATTGGTTGTTTAACCAAGGTGGTGTTCATTACCATTTCTGCCTGGGCCTATTTAATAATGTTTTCCACTTGTGAACTGGAATAAAACAGTGTGGGAGCATTGGTGTTATGCGCCTGATTGCTTATTAAGTCTTCCATCAAATTCTTCCCTGAAGTATTTCGTTTAACACCAGTATTTTCGACCATATTATCACTGCCTTGTCGACTTTTTTCATTGCTGGTGCATGGAACAATTTGCTTGTTCATAATGTCATCTTGTAAGGCTGTTGACATCAGTTAATCATCCTCCACAGCTGCCAATGCTTCAAAAACATTTGAGCTGGATACAAAGTTAGCAGTATTTTGACGCACACTTGTATTTGTGCCTGGGCGTTACCACCTTTTTAGTAGGTGATTTTCTAGGTGACACCAAGTTCCAATTTTCCTCCTTTGTGCTTGCATTATTGACCTTGCATTCCTCAAGTGTACCACCAGATATATAC
Organism: Nicotiana attenuata; assembly: GCF_001879085.1. Lineage (NCBI taxonomy): Eukaryota > Viridiplantae > Streptophyta > Magnoliopsida > Solanales > Solanaceae > Nicotiana > Nicotiana attenuata. The sequence goes on from NC_031999.1 coordinate 11,703,028, forward strand.
TCCACAGATATGCCCTTTTGTCCAGTGTTTTTATTTGCAAAAGTCTGGTCCTCACCAGCACGTACAATAGGCTTTTGTGCAGTTGGCAGCTGCTTGCTTTCAGTTAGCCCTTGTGTTTGTTCCAAATTTATATTGCCAGCCTTAACACCATCAGTAACACCAACATAGTCTGCTAGTTTTTCACCTGAAACTTGCTGAACATTAGACTATTTCTGCTGTGTATCAACCTGTCCAGAAGCTGAAGGTAACTTAGCAGCAGTCTTGAATTAACCAACACCTTCAGCACCTTTTACTGCTTCTTTGTCCACTGGATTAACATCTGCAACAGCTCGATCAGTAATTGCTTCCATTGGAGTAGAAACCTCCAAATTTGAACCTATACCAGTTCCCTGAGCTAGAGTCCCCTACTCAAATCCCTGCTCCCTTTCAGATACTTGGCATAAAGGATTTTTTGTTCACTACCAGTTTCTGAATTAACTCGATCATCAGTTGCCCTATATTTTGAACCATTACCAGTTTGTACACTAACAGTAGCATGATCAAACGCGGATTTCAGAGCTCCTAATTTTGCCTTTTCAATTTGTGCATTAGCAACAGCTTGATTAGCTGCAGCCTGCAAAGCACCAGTACCAACCTTGTCCTTACCAAATTGTGTAGATACCTCACCTCGATCAACAGCATCCTTTAGGCCTTTATTATTTGTCAAAACAGTTGTAGCATTAGAAATAGCCAAATTGTCATATGCTTGCACGTTTATAGCAGCTGTAGATTCCACCACTCCTTTCTCTTCATGTTTATCCCCATCCTGATTTATTCCTTTTCCATTGGGGTCTATTTGGTTTTTATTAACAAGACCAGCTCTCTCACCATTACCAACAGCCCCTTTTGAACATATACCAGGTGACAAAATAGCTGCAGCAGCAGCAAGTTTATCATAAGCTTGTACTATTGGATTTACCACATTAGAGATCCTTGCCAAAGCCACCTTAGCAGGCACATCTCGAGAAGGTAGATATGGACCTTTATCGACCTTTGAAACCTCACCAACAGTGTTTACCATAGCAAATCGATTACCTACATTCTCATTGTTCTGATAAAAAATTTGCTTTCCTCCTTCGATATGTAAACCTTGCTGATCATCTACCCTTTTTTTTCCTGCTTCAACTCCCAGTTGCCCAGCTCTTTTAGCGTTCAAATAGTCCTTAGCATCTCCTTGAAGTTGTTCAAGCATGACAACCTCATTGCTAGGCAGAATACTCTCCCCTGCTGTATCTTTTGCAATAACCTCATCTTCAATATGTCTAACATGGTAAGGCAAGTATAGTAAAACCCTATAGGCATGGTTTCTAACATGGTAAAGCCAAACATAGTGAAATGTAAAGTCCTATAGGCATGGTTTCTACCCGCCTTACCCCACAAACATGTAAATACCCTTCATTTTCACTAGTTACCCAATATTCGTTTACAAATTATTACAGACCATGTGAATGAATTACATAAGAAAAGTAAAAAATACACTATAGAGAGCCTGAAACGGGCCCAGACTTTCAGCACCTGATTAGGACTTCCTCCCTGAGTTATGTAATAAACCATCTCAAGTGCCAAGATTGTTCCATAGCCTTTCTCATATCTGGGTGTGTCAGAGTTCCCTAAGGACCTCAAGGGATCTCGGGCAGTTATCACACCCAGATTGTATAACCATGACAGAGTAAGTGTAGTGTGGAAAGGCCAGCTTTATGTGTCCAAGTTCAGAGAGAACTCAAGGGTCCCAAGGCAAGGCTCACACAAAAGGGGCAGAACCTAATGGTCTAAGAGTATATGTGAGAGTGCTTGACATAGATTTAAAAGAGTTGAGTTGGAAACAATTTTGACAATGATTAGTTTGAAATAAGTTTTGGAAGGCAATAGATGAGTTTGCCTTAGTGAAAAAACCAGCTTGAAGAAGAAAAGAAACAAGACAATCAGCAACTCAGGACCAAATCAACATACATAGTTCAGACACAAACAGGGAAAGGAGGAATTGGGGACAAGTAGTTCATATGCGAAAGCATATTTGCACACAGGTTAACACCAGAGAAATACTACAGAACTTAAATAGTCACAGCAATAGTCTATCACGAAGTGTTCATACTATGAGCTTAACAACATTAGATTTAAGGGGTGCTAAACAGAGTTACACATTAGGTTTAGGGAAAAGGGTTCAGGATCACATAGTAACTTGGTGTGATGCTTATAATGCATTGGGGGTTAGGGGGTAGGGCAGAATAGTAGTAGAAAATGTAAGAAAGCAGTAGACATGCTGAATTACAGGGTAATCACATGGCAAAATATTACAAGGGAGACAGCAGAACCACAAGTAGAAGCATAAGAGAAACAAAAGAAAGTGCAATACGAATAGAGACATATTGTTTTGGAGGTTGTAAATTAAACTGAAACATACCAGTAAAAATGAGAGAATAGGTGCAGAGTGAGGAGTGAAGAGCAGTACGATGAAGGGAAGTAGAGCAGTAGTGTGTAGAGTAGTAGAGTAGTAGAACAATAGAGCAGTAGAGCAATGTAACCACTCAGTATTGGCTTGCAGCCAACTGAGTATCAAGTAAGAGAGTATGTATCTGTGTAAGAGAGAGTTCAGAACAGTGTAATTGTTCGTCTGTTATGATAAAGAGAGGGTAGAGTATTTATAGTTTTAGAACAGGCAAGAAAATAAGGTAATAGATACTGACTTAGCACAATTATAGAGATAATACAAATCAGAACCAATTAAAGACCCGGACTTCCTTCAATTAGGGAGTCATAGTTCAAACGGGTACAAGTTGTATCAAATAGGGAAAAGAATTACTTATAAGACTGATTTTACCACAATAGGAGTAGTAAAAGCATGTGGCATGTGATAAGGACTAAGTACAGAATATTTTCAAGTAAGGAAAGTACACGTTAAATAACTAACAACATATTTATGCACATAAATAAGGCAGAGTACAATTTTAATTCTGAAAGTTAATTCAAAGAATAACGAATGAGATTGAAAATTACAGGGAATCAGCACTAACTAAGGAAATTATCACAAAAGTAAGGAAGCAATTCGAAAAATGAGTATAGAATTACAAGGAAAATACACAAAATCACAGATTCAGGGGAGATATCGCAGATCTAAAGAGATTACACAAAAATCAATATAAATTATCATATGAACAATCAATAAAACAAATAGTCGGACCTATTAAACAATAAATAATATGTTTGAACAAAATCAGAGAAACCCTAAGAACGGATTAGAGCAGGAAGTGCAAGAGCATATAGAACATACATGAAACCTAGAGTGTTCATGAGAGACATGCAAACACATCGCAAACAGACTCAAACATCAAATCGAATCCAGAAGTATTAGGGTTTCTTAACGAAAATGAATCGAGCAAAAGGAAAGACTCAAGTGATGCTAAAACATGTTAAAAATCACAAAGTAATTGCTAAAAATCAGAAAGGAATCATTTTTTCCAAAAGGGTTTTGAAACCCTAGTTTGGAAAATGAGGAAATCGTTTGAAATCAGAGAAATCTTTTGAGGAAAACAGGTGAGAACCTTTAAAGACACATATATCCATCACAGATCTAAAAAGATCGGAGGATTTAAAGCTAGGGTTTTCCAGAAAAGTAGTAGAGATGATAGAATAGGTCAAGAACCCATAGATCTGTAATAAAACAAGAAGAAGTTCTTACTCACAAATGGAAAATAGCCTGAGACAGGCTGATAAACAAAGTTCCAAACCAGAACCAGTTGGGGTTCCCTTGAGAAGATCTCAAGGATCCAAGAAATCGAAGAGCCATGGCGTGTGGAAGACCAGGCCTGGTCGGAGAAGACGTAGAAACATCGTAGGAGGGGTTCACGCCGATGACGGCGATTAGGGTTTGAGTTAGGTCTCAGAGAGAATTTGGGAGAGGAAGGGATTCAAGGGAAGTGCAAATGAGAGAATGGGGTAGGGTTTGGGGGGTCGTTGGATTAAAAAAGGGAAGAAATAACGTGGACCGTTGATCTGCGAGATCAATGGTTGAGATTAAGAAGGGTAGGTTGGGTTCCAGGTTTGGGTATGGGTTAATAGGGTGTGGGTCGGGTTTTAATTGTAAAATTGGGCTGGTAATTGGGGTCCTGATTTGGCTATAATTGAAAGCCAATTTGGCTATAATTTAAATAGCTAGTTTTTCCCTATTTAATTTATAAAAAATAGTACATAATTTCTAAGAAAAATAATTTAGAATGCTGAAATGATTTAGGATACATAATTAGCAATTTAAAATACAAGATCCAATTTTATGCATATAAAAAATAATTATATCTTAAAAGGGCTAACATTGCAATTATGTGCAATTTAGCTTTAAAAATACTAAATGTAATTGCAAAAAATATATAAAAATTACCTTAGCCATATTTTGGCATAAATATAGAAATCCAATTGATGAATTATCAGAATAATAATTTCGGAAATAATTATTGGGGATTTTATGGATAAAAAAGGAGAAAATAAATTAATTTAAACCTTTAAAATTATGGAAAAAATAATAAATACCATGGGCATGCTTATATATGCATATATATGCTATTTCGAAGGTATTTTTGCATATTTAAAAATATAGGGAAAAATTGGATATCAACAGCTGCCCCTCTTTACCCGGGAAGGATGAAAGAATTTTCGGGTAAAGAAATGATGGCCAATTTTGACCGAGCGAAATGGTTTGAGAGATTAGGCCGCACCCTGGCTTCTGAGCTGCCTACATATCCCTGGTTCTACAGGAATCAGGCCATGTGTATTTCTGGATTCATCGGCGAAGTTTACCAATGAAGTCATCTCAAGAGCGGACGCAACATCTATGGCCGGGTGAGTGAACGGTTTACGGGAATGGTGAGGTTTGATATGGCTGTTAAAACTGGAGCGGGATTGCTCCTACTGGGATAGCCGTTGCTCGCCGGGTTACCTGCAAATAAATGATACAAGCATATATTGCGTAATTTAAACATGATGCAAATTTCCGTCGGACCATGAATGTTGTCTTTGGATAGTTAGGAATGGCGTCCTCAGACCATGATGTCCTGGGCCATGGGTTGTTTGGTGTATGATTCACAGGCCATGAAATGATGTTCTCGGCCTATGAGGATGGTGCCTCCGAACCATGACGCCTTTGAATAATGATACGCAAAAGATTGAAAGAGATCCTCGGGCCATGACATGGTGTTCTCGGCTATGAAGATGGTGCCTCCGAACGATGACGCCTTTGGACGAGTTGGCGATATTTCAGCCCATGAAGGATGCAGTAGTATGATGTGGACAAGACAGAGCTTAGTCTTGCGAATTGAAGGGCAGAGCTTAGCCCGTAAGAAAAGCGAGATAAATAGTGCTTGAGATAGCGCTTAGTTTCGAAGAAAAATTGGAGGCAGAGCTTAGCCTCGAAAGGCAGGAGAGCAGCCTTATGCAAAGATGCGAATGCAGATGGAGGTAGAGCTTAACCTCGAAAGGCAGAATGGTAGCCTTATGCAGATTGGAAGGCAGAATGGTAGCCTTATGCAAATTGGAAGGCAGAATAGTAGCCTCATGCAATACGGATGCAGATGGAGACATCGTTTAGTCTCGAAAGGCAGAATAGTAGCCTTATGCAATGCAGATGCAGATGGAGACAGCGTTTAGTCTCGGAAGGCAAAATAGTAGCCTTATGCAAATTGGAAGGCAGAATGGTAGCCTTATGCAATGCAGATGCAGATGGAGACAGCGTTTAGTCTCGGAAGGCAGAATAGTAGCCTTATGCAAATTGGAAGGCAGAATGGTAGCCTTATGCAATGCAAATGCAGATGGAGACAGCGTTTAGTCTCGGAAGGTAGAATAGTAGCCTTATGCAAATTGGAAGGCAGAATGGTAGCCTTATGCAAGAATAAGATAACAAATGGCAGTAGAATTTTCTTAGCTGATAGCGGATTGCGGCATTGTGATTAGTGGGAGCAATGTGACATACAGAACATCATTGGTGTGTGCTGATAGCCAATGTTGGCAAGTGCAACGGTTCTAAGAATCGTATTCTTGAACAATGTTTGTCCCATGGGCGTACAGTATGTTTAAGGATTTTGCAATCCTAGTGCCTGCATTCAAAGAAAAATCGTGAGTTTTGTAAGGGGGAGGTTAGATCGTGTCCCCGCTGGCTTTGCTTGACTCGTTCGGCTTTGATCTAGTGATATCGTCTGTATCATTGGGGTAGCGTTGCTAAACAAAGCGGTTTCAATAATAAAAATGCATGATTTTGTAAAAGTATGACATAAATGTATAATTAAAAATAGCTTTTGATGAACCGACGATTGTGACGTAGTTCGGGACATTGCAACCTCTCCTGCTACGGAATTTTAAGGTCCTCCTCAAAATTCTGCCCCAAGTTGATGGGTTGACATTTCTGACTGTTGCTCGTGCGGCGATCGGCTGAATCCTCAAAATTCTGCCCCAGTTTCCAATTGCGGGGGGAAATGAAACTTTTATTGAATTGTGACCGAACCCATAGGGCTGCCTACGTATCCCCTCTTAAACGGGAATCAGGTCAGGCGTAGTTCAATTTACATCACATAATAACGCTTGACTGCATCTGAATTGATCGGCTTTGGCCAGACTTCTCCGTCCATTTCTGCAAGTATGAGGGCTCCTCCTGTCAGAACCCAGTGAACCATGTATGGACCCTGCCAGTTGGGAGAGAACTTCCCTTTGGCTTCATCTTGATGCGGAAAAATTTTCTTCAACACCAGTTGTCCCGGTGTGAGCTGTCTTGGCTTGAGTCTTTTGTTGAAGGTTCTGGATATTCTGTTCTGATAAATTTGACCATGGCAGACTGCATTCATTCTCTTTCCGTCTATAAGGGCTAGTTTCTCATAACGACTTTTTACCCACTCTGCGTTGTCGAGCTCAACTTCTTGTATGATCCTTAGGGAATGAATTTCTACCTCAGCGGGAATGACAGCCTCTGTCGTAAACTAGCATATAGGGGGTTGCCCCGATTGATGTGCGGACTGTGGTGCGATATCCCAGTAGAGCAAATGATAACTTCTCGTGCCACTGTCTATGCTTCTCTATCATTTTCCTCAATATTTTCTTGATATTCTGTTGCGGCTTCTACAGCTCCGTTCATCTGAGGCCTGTAGGCTGTGGAATTCTTGTGTTTGACCTTGAAAGTTTCGCACATAGCTTTCATCAAGTCGTTGTTGAGGTTGGAGCCATTATCAGTAATGATTGACTCTGGAATTCCGAATTGACAAACAATACGGTCGCGGACAAAGTCTGCCACGACTTTCTTAGTCACTGCTTTGTAAGATGCTGCTTCGACCCATTTGGTGAACTAGTCGATGGCTACTAGGATGAACCTGTGTCCGTTGGAAGCGGCAGGCTCGATTGGTCCAATAACGTCCATTCCCCAGGCGGCGGACGGCCACAGTGGGCTTGTTGCATTAAGCTCGTTCGGAGGTACCTTTATCAGGTCTGCACATATCTTACAGCGGTGGCATTTCCGGACATAATGGATGCAGTCCGTTTCCATAGTCATCCAAAAGTAACCAGTCCGGAGTATCTTCTTTGCTAAGACAAAATCGTTCATATGTGGACCGCAGGTCCCAGCATGAATTTCCTCTAGTAGCCTGGATGCTTCCTATGCGTCGACACATCTTAATAATCCTAGATCGGGAGTCCTCCTATACAGGATTCCTCCGCTGTGAAAGAAGTTGTTGGACAATCTCCGTAGTGTGCGTTTCTGAGTAGGATTTGCAAGCTCTGGGTACTCCTCTTTTGCCAAATATTTCTTGATATCATGAAACCAAGGTTTTCCGTCTGCTTCTTCTTCAACATGGGCGCAGTAAGCTGGCTGATTATGGATTTTCACCGGAATGGGATCAATGAAATTCTTGTCTGGATGTTGTATCATAGGTGGTAGGGTAGCCAATGCATCGACGAACTCATTCTGGATTCTGGGAACATGTTGGAATTCTGTGTTCGTTAACCTCTTTCTCAATTCCTGCACGTGGTGCAGATACGAGAGTATCTTGGAGTTCTTGGTTGCCCATTTTCCTTGTACCCGATGTATAAGTAAGTCTGAATCTCCAATCACTAGCAGCTCTTGAACGTTCATGTCAATGGCCATTTTGAGTCCTAAGATGCAGGCTTCATATTCGGCCATATTGTTGGTGCAGGGGAACCTGAGTTTGGCAGACACCGGATAATACTGACCAGTTTCTGATATTAGGACTGCTCCTATGCCAACTCCTTTGAAGTTTGTTGCTCCATCGAAGAACATTCTCCAACCGTCATAGGATTCCGCAATGTCTTCTCCTATGAATGATACCTCTTCATCAGGAAAATACATTTTTAGGGGTTCGTATTCTCCATCCACGGGGTTTTCAGCAAGGTGGTCTACCAGTGCCTGTCCCTTGACCGCTTTCTGAGTTACGTAAATAATGTCGAACTCACTCAACAGGATTTGCCACTTGGCTAGCTTGCCAGTGGGCATGGGCTTCTGAAAGATGTACTTCAAGTGATCCATTCTTAATATGAGATATGTAGTATAGGCACAGAAGTAATGTCTCAGCTTCTAAGCTACCCAAGTGAAAGCACAACATGTGCGTTCCAATAGAGAATACCGGCCTCGTACACGGTGAACTTCTTACTGAGATAATAAATGGCTTGCTCCTTCCTTCCTGTTTCATCGTGCTGCCCCAGAACGCAGCCAAAATCTCCATCTAACACTGCAAGGTAGAGTAATAAGGGTCTACCTGGCTCGGGCGGTACTAAGATTGGTGGTGTTGACAGGTACTCCTTGATTTTGTAGAAGGCCTTTCGGTAGTCATCGGTCCATTTGGTGGTGGCGTCCTTCTTTAAGATCTTGAAGATTGGCTCACAGATAACTGTAGATTGTGCTATGAATCGGCTGATGTAGTTAAGCCTTCCCAAGAAACTCATCACATCTTTATTGTTCCTTGGCGGTGGTAGTACTTGAATGGCTTTGACCTTCAATGGATCCAGTTCTATTCCTCGGCGGCTCACAATAAACCTAAGCAATTTCCCAGCAGAAACCCCAAATTCACACTTCGCGGGGTTTAATTTTAGGTTGTATTTCCGTAGTCTATTGAAGAACTTCCTTAGATCTTCTATATGGTCAGTGGCCTTCTTGGACTTGATAATAACATCATCCATTTATACCTCGATCTCCTTGTGCATCATATCATGGAAGATGGTAGTCATGGCCCTCATGTAGGTGGCCCCTACATTCTTCAGGCCAAATGGCATCATCTTGTAACAGTACACTCCCCACGGCGTAATGAAAGTCGTTTAGCATCTTCCACATCCATCCAGATCTGATGATAACCATCGAAGCAATCTACGAATGACTGTAGCTCATTCTTGGCAAAATTGTCAATCAGGATGTGTATATTTGGCAAAGGGAAGTCATCTTTCGGACTGGTCCGGTTGAGATCCCGGTAGTCGACACAGACTCTGACCTTCCCATTCTTCTTCGGCACTGGCACAATGTTGGCTAACCATGTTGGGTACTCAACCACCCTAAGAACCTTGGCTTTGATCTGCTTGGTGACTTCTTCCTTAATTTTCAAGCTTTCTGAGCTTTTGCTTTACCGATGTACACATTGGATCGGTTGGCAGTTTGTGAGCCACAATAGTCGTACTCAGACCAGTCATGTCATCATATGACCAGGCGAATATGTCCTCATACTCCTTTAGAAATTCTGTGTATTCTTTCTTCTCCGATGGCGATAGGTGAATGCTGATTCAGGTTTCCTCGACGTTTTCTGCATCTCCCAGGTTGACAATTTCGGTCTTGTCCAGGTTGGACTTAGGTCTTTTCTCAAAGTTCTCAACTTCTTTGACAATCTCGTCAGGTATGTCATCTTCCTCTAAATCCATGTCCATTTGCTGCGTTGTCTCATTGCATGTCACAGTCATTGGTTCATCAAGACAAGTAATAGTAATGTTGTATAGCTAAAGTAATGAGAGAAAACTATAGCAATAAATATTAATTCATAAGAAAAGTCAAAAATGCTTTTGATAATTGTCTTGAATGTCGAAGATCTTATTGCGGGAACTGAAAAATGCGAAAAGAAAATCATTTAGTAAATAAAACAGTGAATAATGCTTGTTTGAGCCTTGCTACCCCGAGGCTCGTCGGGCTCTGGTTGTCCTGATGGCCCAATTCTTGAGGTGTGCCCCTCTGCTCACGGCATGTATGGAAGGGCCTTCCTCCCCATCCTCCTCGAGAATAATGCAACAGTCCATATCACTGTCCTCTAGAAACAAGTTCTTCACTGCTGCAAGTGCTTCTTCTTCATCCGACCCATAAATAATGTCGGCCTGTGGAAGGTCTGCTAGATGCGGTATTGGCTGCTCAGTGGGTAGTAAGGACCGCGCCATGGTGGCGACCAGCTATTGAATTCTTCCCATGTGTATTCATATCCCAAACCGAAGGTAGTGCCATCTTTCTTGAGTTTTATGGGTTTAGAGATTCCTTGGAGGTTCTTGCCGAGCCCTTTGCCAGGTTCGTACCCTCTCCAACTCAGTATACTCTCGATTTTGCTATCCCACCATTTGTCTTTGTCGATAGCATTGACCTGTTCAATGTGGTGGTAAGTTTCCCCACCCAGCTTCTTTCTTCCCTCGATTGCCGGAATGGTCTGGCGACTGTATATAGGGTTGCTACCGTCGCGGTGAATGATCACTTCCTGGTGATTCCATTCGAACTTTACTGCCTGATGTAGCGTTGATGGTACGGCCCCAGCAGCATGGATCCATGGCCGTCCCAGCAGCAAGTTGTAAGACGCTGGTACATCTATTACCTGGAAATCAACCTCGAACCAGGTTGGTCCCATCTGCAGGCATAGACTAATCTCACCAATGGTGGATCTCTGAGAACCATCGAAGGCTTTCACATTGATTGCTCCATCCTTTATCTCATGCAGCCCTTTGCCCAACTTCTTGAGTGTTAACAGCGGACAAATGTTAAGACTAGAACCTCCATCGATCAGGATCCTGGTGATGAAATAATCTTCGCATTGCACGGTGATGTGCAGTGCTTTGTTGTGTCCCAGCCCTTCAGGTGGCAGCTCGTCCTCATAAAAGGTGATCTTATGGCTTTCCAGAACTTGTCCTACCATATTAGCCATTTCCCCGCTAGTGATGTTATTTGGTACATACGCTTCATTCAACACCTTCAACAGAGCATTCTTGTGCGTCTCAGAATTTTGCAGCAAAGAGAGAATGGATATTTGTGCTGGCGTCTTGTTTAACTAGTCGATGACCGAATATTCCTTGGCCTGTATTTTCCTCCAAAGGTCGTCCGGAACTGTCTCAATGAGGGGCAGCCGGTTGGAGGCCTGCTTGCTTGATTCAGCCAGATGTTCAGGGGTATATACTCTAACAATTATTGTCATACCCTGTGCTGCGACAGTTTCTTCAATCCTGACCTTGCCCTTCCTTCTCGCCTCGGCTGTAAAGTCCCAGGGTACAGCATTTGTATAGAAGGATGGCATGGTTGACATTGCCACTTCGAATGGAACATCCGCCTTAGGTGGCAAGACTGCAACCTCAAATGGTGCGGGTGCATTTGCCGGAGACACGAATTCAACCTCAATTGGTGCCGGTGTCTTTGCGGATAGCGCTGCTTCAAACTCAAGAGGTACAGACATACTCACCTCAGCGTCTTCAGACGGTTGGATCTGGACTATGATTGGTTTGAGAGTAATTGCCGATTTCTTTGGGTCATCACCTTCTGCGATCAACCCGAATGATCCCTCGGGATCCCAATCATCTTCTACGTCAATCATGTGGATACCTCCACCCTTATGGTCTGGCAGAGGATTTTTGCGGATATTTGGAGCGGGTTCCTTAACCATAATGATCTTGTTATCAATCAAAGACTATATCTTGTCTTTCAAAGAGCGGCATCCATCGATGATATGCCCTTTCATGCCGGAGTGGTATGCACAGGACTTGTTTGGGTTAACCCATTGAGAAGGATTCTCAGGGGTTAGGGATGGGGGTGACATAACCAGCAGCTTTGAGCCTCTCATACAGCTGGTCGATGGGTTCAGCGATGGCGGTATATTATTTTGGAGGTCTGCGATCAAAATTAGGTCGAGGTCTAGGAAAATTTTGGCGTGCAGGGGGTGATTGATAATGGGATGGTTGAGCATTATAAGTTTGGTAGACATGAGCGGGTTGGGAGTATCTGGGTGAAGTAGGTTGATATGTAGGAGGTAGAGATGATTGATAAGTTGGTGGAGCATGGTACGAGGGTGAGGGTGCTTTGTAATTCGGGGTTGGCTGGTATGCGAGTGGAGGTGTTGGGTAAGTTTGGTACTTGAGGGGAGACTTGGCCCTCGTGCAACCATCACGGCCCCTACGTCCCTTTTCTTAGACACACCACCGACTGTAAAGCCTTATTTATAGCTTGCAAGGCTTCGAAATTTGTAACCATACCACTTTTAATACCCTCTTCAATTCTTTCACCTAATTTGATAATGTCGGAGAACTTGTGGTTCTCAATCATCATCAGCCGTTCATAGTACTGCGGGTCCTGAGACCAGACAAAGAACTTGTTCATTTGCTCCTCTTCTAAGGCAGGTCTAACCTTAGCAGCTTCGGACCTCCAGCGAGTAGCATACTCGCGAAACGTCTCCGTAGGCTTCTTCTTCAAATTCAAGATATAGAACACATCTAGCGCGTTCTCTGTATTAAACCCAAATCTGTCCATAAAGCCAGATGCCATGCCCACCCAGCTTGACCACTTCTTGGGATCTTGGCTGATGTACCAAGATAATACATCTCCTTTCAAACTCCTCATGAACAGCTTCATGCGGATCCTTTCATCCTTCCCTACTCCAACCAGCTTGTCGCAATATGTCCTCAGATGGACCCTTGGATCACCCGTACCATCAAACATTTTGAACTTAGGAGGTTTGTACCCTTCAGGCAGTTCGACATCAGGCTGTATGCAAAGGTCCTCATAGTTCAGCCCCTCGATTCTTTTGCTTCCCTCGACGCCCTGAATCCGGCTGGTCAGTTTCTTAAGTTCCTCGGCCAAGTTCCTGATAAGCAGATCCTTTTCATCAGACTCAGGTGTGTATGAGATAGGTTGGGCAGAGTGTGGCATGGCCTCCACATAGATAGGATTGTTATGGTGGCCTGGTGTATGGGTGTTTGTGGAGTTCTGAGGTTCTGGATAAGTAGTGGGGTGTTGTTTGGGGTATAGCAGGTATTACATTGGTTCTTTGGTGGAGCAGCGTGATGGTGAGGTGCGGGATGATTCTGCTGTTTTGGGATATTTTGAGGAGGTGTAGGGTTTTGAGCGTTGGGGAAGTTGATATCTGGGGTGTTGAGGGAAAATGACAGGTTTGCCAGATTTCGAACCTGATCGAGCTCTTCCTGGAATTTCAACAGTTTCTGTTCAAGCTATGACACATTCTCATTAGGAACCCGAATACCCTGGCCATCAGTGGCCTCTACCCGTTCAGCTGTGTTCTCCTTCCTACTGTTGTTTAAATCTTCCATTTTTCCTTTGTTCTTGCCTTTAATGGGACTAAGAGGAGGAGTGGGTGGAGGGCCCCTGGATCTTGTGAAATAAGATGATGATGCCAGAGTGCATGAACTAACCTTTTGGGAGGGGAATAATAAAAAGAAAGAAAACAATAAAAACAAAAGGTAATCAAATCAGTGAGGACTATAAAAATTATTGCAATATTTAAACACGTAGTGCGGGAATGTAAAGCGTGTCCTAATTTGGGAACCTCTTTGTGCCTGAGGTAGGCCTAGCGACAAATAGACTTGGAGAACTTTTAATGCTAAATGCCTCATTTTATTTATAAAAAATAGGCGAATCCCAAAACGACACTAAATAAGCAAGAAATAAAAGTCACTAATGGCCATCGGCCTTATTACATTCATAAAGCGAAAAAGTAAATTCCTATCTATTTGGTCCCAGAAGGACCTTCCCCAGATTCGGCAGCCTTGGCTCCGTCGAACAGCTTCCCTAATTCGCGAAGTCCCAGCAACAGGTATGCTCTGGCTAGATGTCCGCCTTCGGTCCCTTCAACCTTTTGACAGTCTTCAACCCTTTTGAGAAATTTTCCCTCTAGTTCTACTATGCCTCGCTCCAAGTATCCTAGCCTTTTTTTGGCACTGATAGCCATGTATTTCCATTCCTTAATCAGCTTCTTGTTAGACTCTTGCATCTCGCGGTGTTCATTCTCGCATTCACGGATCCTTTTGCGCAATTGGTTGTATTTGACTTGTGCCTCGGCTTTTTCATCTATAATCCTGTGGCCTTGAACGAACCCTGGCTGGCCCAGACCATCCCAATTGTCTTCCAACCCACCAGAATAGAAAGGGGTACAACCGGCATGATATCTATCTGGCTCGATACTGTCTTTCCCCATTACGATCTTGTAGTGCCACATGTGCTGGGCTTGACACTTGTGGGGACTGTCATCATTTTTGAAGTCAGCTCGAAGATGGCTCATCTTGTCGACCCTGGGTATGACTTGCTTCCTACCTGCTTGCCTCATAACTCGAAGAGGGACGTAAGGGTATGTTCCTCTTAGACCAATCAGTATCAGGAAAGGTGCATCTCTGGATTGGGCGATGAACTCCTCTATCGGAAACCACTCGAACATCCATTGAACCTGTTCTTCACTCAGATTATCAAAGAGCTCAACCCATCCTTTGGCATTCTCAGGCTGAGCGAACATGTCGGGGATCTAATCCATTCGCTTTGGATGGTTGAAAGCGATGTGATCATCCCAGGCCCTTCGCTGAATTTCTTGTCGGTATTTGCCCTTTTGGAGATGTTCCACGAGCCAAAGCTGAAGTAGTAGATTGCAGCCTTGGAAGTGTCTTGCCCCTCGTTAACACTTCTCTAAGGCTCGGTATATGTCTGCGATGATTATGGGTACAATGCTGAATGTCTGCCCACCAATCCCCTCCATTAGCGTCTTGGTTACCATAGCCAGCCTAGTATGGATTCTCCTTTTTTCATTGGAAACACGATCAGACCCAGGAAGCAAAACATGAAGACGAATGCCCTACGATGGATATATCCCAAGGACGTGATGGCAAACTCGTCATGGTGGGTACGGCATGATTTGCTGTGATGGTACCTTTCATAAAGGTAGTCAAAAGGGATGTACGATTCCTTTAGGCATACCAATTTTGCGTTCTTCTTCAGACCCATCATTTTTAAGAAACCCCTGCATGTGCGGTTCTCAGGCATTAGCAAACCTGGGGTCTCCCACACTAGACCGGCCAGTCCTCCTATCTCCTCTAGCAAATGTGTCATTTCTATGTCCCCAAAGCGGAACAGGGTCCTTTCACAATCCCAAAATAAGGTAGCAGCTTCTATTATCATGTTGTTAGGCTGGATCTCTAGGAGGGATGGTAGATCACCCAGATATTTTTTGCCGAGGGTTTTGTCACTAGAATGCAAATCTTCCCACCAACTCAGCAATCTTGGGTGGATATTGGTGACCATGCCGAATCTGGGGACTTCGTGCCTCATATTTCTACAAGGCAAACAAGGTCAGGCCCTTACCCCCACCAGACTCGAGTATTTAACATCAACAATTAGCATGAAGCATTTAGTTCTCCAAATAAATGCACAAAATGTGATGATGTCTGTTTGGGTTTTAGGGAAACCTAATGGACTTTTGGACAAGGCTATCTTAAAGGATCATTATTTGGACAACATAACTGACCCGGCTAGGTTTGACCATGATGCATGCACAATTTAAATAGAGTAAGGTTTCTATGGGGTTTTAGACTGGTACCCTTGAGCGGACAACTCAAGGGGGAAGGCACGGAACCGTCGACTGCACCGCTGATCGACTAGTTTTATCGCAAATAAGCCTTTCCGAATTTAGGGGGTAATGAAAAAGGAAGGGCGCAACCACTCATCAAGCGTTGCTATAGTATTTGTTTGGCACGAGTGGAGTATGATGTTGAGCATGATTATGGAATAATTAAAAGCATGTTGACATGTATTTGCACGATAAGAAAGCGATAAATACAACAGCTTTATAATTTAAAGCAGCAGTAAAGGAACGAAACAAGAAAGATAAGTCATTTTTGCTTTTGAAGAGGAAATTAAACGCTTAAAGGAATTAAACAAATAATTGCACACAGGGGGGGGTACAAATTCACAAAACGGTATGAAATGGTAAAAGCCTAAATATCCCCAGCAGAGTCGCCATGCTGTCGCGCCCCCTTTTTCTCGCAAATCGGGTTTATGACATTTTGGTTGAGACAACTCGTTCCTTTTGGGAAAGGGGTTTGCATTTTTGAAGAGTCGCCACCTAACGATTGAAGGTGCGTTAGGGCACCTATAGGGTTTATTTATAACTACGTTTGATAACCAGAGATAGGGTAAGGGCTTGATATCCTAAGGGGAAGGTGTTAGGCACCCCTCAGGATCTACTAGTGTGGTTCCCGGCCAGAAAGTTTTGTGTGAATTTGTACAATTAGCAAATAAACAAGTATGGCTCAAATAGTAGGGGATTTAAGTTTAAATACACGGATGCTTGAAAAAAACAGTTAATGAAAAGAAGTACAATCTAAGCGTATTTGTGAATGTAAAGGAGTGTCCTAGGTTGGTTAGCCTATAGGATCACATCAGTACAATGCCCGGCAATCACTCCTTAAAAAGGGGCTACGCGTGGCATTAGTGCACCGGTCATCATATCCATATCTACCTTTTCCTTCCCCGTGAAGGTAATTAAAGCGAGGGTTGGTCTCGACCCCTATTGCATGCTGTTACCCGTCCATTCCTATCAGTCCCAGAGGAATTTAGGACTCTTATCCTATAAAGGGGGGGTTCTAGGCATCCCTCAGGTTTAAAGGGCAAAATACTAGGCGACAAATAAAAAACACATAGGACTGCATTTAGGGGGTAAAACACAGAAATCAGATAGAAGGCTCAGATATACCTCCACAAGTAATGCACATAGGCAGCACGACTCATGCGCAATTAAGGTCTAAATTAAGATCCTAACAAGGTATTTAAGTGATAATAGTGGGACCAGATTTATTACATGACTTAGAAAAGAAGTCTGAATCAGGCTTGTCTACTGATTTTAACACGTTGACAGTTAAACACTAATCACAAAGACGGTTCTGGTTTTATTTAAAGTTGTTTACCTAAGGCTTACCTAGGCGCGGAATACAGATGGCTACATTTTATATAGTGAAACAAGGCAGGTTTTTTAAAGCGGACTCTTGAATACTGATAGGCATGATATCTAATAACAAATCAAGGCAGTTTTTGAATGAACTTGTTTTAGAGGAAATAAACCATTAATTAAACCAGTTTCGAAACGAACTAAAACGTGGACTGGGTTGATTTTTTTTTAACTAAACTAGTTAAGATCTATAGGCAGAATTTCTAGAGTTATTCCCTATAGGCATGACATCTAGTTGTTTAACACTGATTTCAGAAACTTTGCAGGCATGATGACCAATGAAAGAAAACATGTAACACTTGTTATAACAGAAGCTGGATTAAATTATATCCTATAGGTATGGCATCTATTTGTGAAACTGATTTTGAGACCTATTAAACATGATTTCTAACATGGTAAGGCAAGTATAGTAAAATCCTACTAAACATGATTTCTAACATGGTAAGGCAAGTATAGTAAAATCCTGCTGAACATGATTTCTAACATGGTAAGGCAAGTATAGTAAAACCCTATAGGCATGGTTTCTAACATGGTAAAGCCAAACATAGTGAAATGTAAAGTCCTATAGGCATGGTTTCTACCCGCCTTACCCCATAAACATGTAAATACCCGCCCTTTTCACTAGTTACCCCAATATTCGTTTATAAATTATTACAGACCCTGTGAATGAATTACATAAGAAAAGTAAAAAATACACTATAGAGAGCCTGAAACGGGCCCAGACTTTCAGCACCTGATTAGGACTTCCTCCCTGAGTTATGTAATAAACCACCTCAAGTGCCAAGATTGTTCCATAGCCTTTCTCACATCTGGGTGTGTCAGAGTTCCCTAAGGACCTCAAGGGATCCCGGGCAGTGCTCACACCCAGATTGCATAACCAAGACAGAGTAAGTGCAGTGTGGAAAGGCCAGCTTTATGTGTCCAAGTTCAGAGAGAACTCAAGGGTCCCAAGGCAAGGCTCAGAAAAGGGGCAGAACCTAATGGTCTAAGAGTATATGTGAGAGTGCTTGACATAGATTTAAAAGAGTTGAGTTGGAAATAATTTTGACAATGATTAGTTTGAAATAAGTTTTGGAAGGCGATAGATGAGTTTGCCTTAATGAAAAAACCAGCTTGAAGAAGAAAAGAAACAGAACAATCAGCAACTCAGGACCAAATCAACATACATAGTTCAAACACAAACAGGGAAAGGAGGAATTGGGGACAAGTAGTTCATATGCGAAAGCATATTTGCACACAGGTTAACACCAGAGAAGTACTACAGAACTTAAATAGTCACAACAATAGTCTATCACAAAGTGTTCATGCCATGAGCTTAACAGCATCAGATTTAAGGGGTGCTAAACAGAGTTACACATTAGGTTTAGGGGAAAGGGTTCAGGATCACATAGTAACTAGGTGTCATGCTTATAATGTATTGGGGGTTAGGGGGTAGGGCAGAATAGTAGTAGAAAATGTAAGAAAGCAGTAGACATGCAGAATTACAGGGTAATCACATGGCAAAATATTGCAAGGGAGACAGCAGAACCACAAGTAGAAGCATAAGAGAAACAAAAGAAACTGCAATACAAATAGAGACATATTGTTTTGCACGTTGTAAATTAAACTGAAACATACCAGTAAAAATGAGAGAATATGTGCAGAGTGAGGAGTGAAGAGCAGTACAACAAAGGGAAGTAGAGCAGTAGTGTGTAGATCAGTAGAGTAGTAGAACAATAGAGCAGTAGAGCAATGTAACCACTCAGTTTTGCTTGCAGCCAACTTAGTATCAAGTAAGAGAGTATGTATGCGTATAAGGGAGAGTTCAGAACAGTGTAATTGTTCGTCTGTTATGCTAAAGAGAGGGTAGAGTATTTATAGTTTTAGAACAGGCAGGAAAATAAGGTAATAGGTACTGACTTAGCACAATAATAGAAATAATACAAATCAGAATCAATTAAAGACCCGGACTTCCTTCAATTAGGGAGTCATAGTTCAAACGGGTACAAGTTGTATCAAATAGGGAAAAGATTTACTTATAAGACTGATTTTACCACAGCAGGAGTAGTAAAAGCATGTGGTATGTGATAAGGACTAAGTACAGAATATTTTCAAGTAAGGAAAGTACACGTTAAATAACTAACAGCATATTTGCTCACATAAATAAGGTAGAGTACAATTTTAATTCTGAAAGTTAGTTCAAAGAATCATGAATGAGATTGAAAATCACAGGGAATCAGCACTAACTAAGGAAAGTATCACAAAAGTAAGGAAGCAATTCGAAAAATCAGTACAGAATTACAAGGAAAATACAAAAAATCACAGATTCAGGGGAGATATCGCAGGTCTAAGGAGATTACTCAAAAATCAATATAAATTATCATGTGAACAATCAATAAAACAAATAGTCGGACCTATTAAACGATAAATAACATGTTTGAGCAAAATTAGAGAAACCCTAAGAACGGATTAGAGCAGAAAGCGCAAGAGCATATAGAACATACATGAAACCTAGAATGTTCATGAGAGACATGCAAACACATCGCAAACAGACTCAAACTTCAAATCGAATCCAGAAGTATTAGGTTTTCTTAACGAAAATGAATCGAGCAAAAGGAAAGACTCAATTAATGTTAAAACATGTTAAAAATCACAAAGTAATTGCTAAAAATCAGAAAGGAATCATTTTTTGCAAAAGGGTTTTGAAACCCTAGTCAGGAAAATGAGGAAATCGTTTGAAATCAGAGAAATCTTTTGAGGAAAATAGGTGAGAACCTTTAAAGACACATAGATCCATCACAGATCTAAAAAGATCGGAGGATTTAAAGCTAGGGTTTTCCAGAAAAGTAGTAGCAATGATAGAATAGGTCAAGAACCCATAGATCCGTACTAAAACAAGAAGAAGTTCTTGCTCACAAACGAAAAATGGCCTGAGACGGGCTGATAAACAAAGTTCCAAACCGGAACCAGTTGGGGTTCCCTTGAGAAGATCTCAAGGATCCAAGAAATCTAAGAGCCATGGCGTGTGGAAGACCAGGCCTAGTCGGAGAAGACGTAGAAACATCGTAGGAGGGGTTCACGCCGGTGACGGCGATTAGGGCTTGAGTTAGGTCTCAGAGAGAATTTGGGAGAGGAAGGGATGCAAGGGCGGTGCAAATGAGAGAATGAGGTAGGGTTTGGGGGGTCGCTGATTAAAAAAGGAAAGAAATAACATGGACCTTTGATTTGGGAGATCAACGGTCGAGATTAAAAAGGGTAGGTTGGGTTCCGGTTTTGGGTATGGGTTAATAGGGTGTGGGTCGGGTTTTAATTGTAAAATTGGGCTGGGAATTGGGGTCCTGATTTGGCTATAATTGAAAGCCAATTTGGCTATAATTTAAATAGCCAGTTTTTCCCTATTTAATTATAAAAAATAGTAGATAATTTCTGAAAAAAATAATTTAGAATGTTGAAATGATTTAGGATACATAATTAGCAATTTAAAATACAGGATCCAATTTTATGCATATAAAACATAATTATATCTTAAAAGGGCTAACATTGCAATTATGTGCAATTTAGCTTTAAAAATACTAAATGTAATTGCAAAAAATATATAAAAATTACCTTAGCCATATTTTGGCATAAATACAGAAATCCAATAGATGAATTATCAAAATAAATTTTGGAAATAATTATTGGGGATTTTATGGATAAAAAGGGAGGAAATAAATTAATTTAAACCTTTAAAATTATGGGAAAAATAATAAAAACCTTGGGCATGCTTATATATGCATATATATGCTATTTCAAAGGTATTTTTGCATATTTAAAAATATAGCGAAAAATTAGGTATCAACACTTCCTTGATATTTTTAGGTTTTATCCGGGATAGAAGTACAAAGAGGACTAGAGAATTTCTGCCTTTTGATTTTGTCTGAATCCAAAATCAAGGGGGGATTATGTTATCAAGTGGATGGAAGCTTTTGTTGTTTCCACATGGGACTGAAGTTTGATTAGTAGAGGAACTGAGTAAATTAATTGGATTTCCCTGCACTCCTTGGTCTGCTACTTGTGGAGTACCTTGCACTGCATCTCCAACTCTTTCTTCAGCTTTAGAGATAGTAATTGCAGTACCAGGTTCCTCTTGAGAAGTGAAAGAAGATGTTGCATTGTCTTCACCTGTGTCCTTTATTTAACTCATCATATCAGCCTTGCCATTTGAAATATCAGATATTTCCCCAGGAATCAAAAGTTGCTCATTATCTTGATCATCTTTAGCACTTTTCTCATAGGAAGGATAGGACTCATCAAAGATAACATGAACACTTTCCTCAACACATTAAGTCCGCTTATTGTATATCTTGTAAGCTTTGCTTTGAGAAGAATACCCCAAAAATATTCCTTCATCACTCTTGGCATCATATATACCAAGCTGATCTTTTCCATTGTTAAGAACATAGCATTTGCACCCAAATGTTCTTAGGTGAGTCAGCTTGGGTTTCCTTCCATTCAGCAACTCATAGGGGGTTTTGTTCCGGAGAGATCTGATCATGCACCTGTTAATCAAGTAGTACACAGTGTTTATTGCCTCTGCCCAGAATTTTTGCTATTCGTGGTAGTGAGCATTGTCCGTGCCATGTTTTCCAGAGTTTTGTTCTTTCTTTCAACAACACCATTTTGCTATGGAGTCCTTGCATTGTCAAATTTTGTTCCAGGGTCAGATCTGATGCAAGCTACTTTCAACTCCATCTTCACTTGGATTTTCTTGACAAAGGCCACAAATACCTCGAAGTCTCATATTTTGTCCTCAGAAATAATGTCCAAGTGAATCTTGAGTAGTCATCGACAATCACAAAGATATACCTCTTTTCACTCCTGCTCAGTATTCTCATAGGACGACACAAATCGACATGAAGGAGTTCAAATGGTTTTGATGTGCTGACATCCCTTTTGGGCTTAAAGGATGATTTCACATGTTTTCCTGTAGCGCATACATTGCACACTCCGTGTTCTTTGACCTTTGAATTTGACAAATCATGAACCAGGTCCTTCTTCATTAATTTATTCAGAAGTGAGAAACTTGCATGCCCCCAATCCTTTATGCTGAAGCTCTGAATCATTATCCACTGCATTCAAGCAGCTCATATCACCAGCTTAGACGCGAACTTCTGCCTTGTTTTCTTCCCGATACCAAGAATGTACCCCTTCTTTCCATTTCCAAAGGGTACATTCCTTCCTTGCAGGGCTTTCAGTGAGAGAAAATCCATGGTGTATCCAGTCATGTGCTTTGAGCATCCACTGTCCATGATCCATTGCAGTCCGCTTCCTCTCATTGTTCCCTGCACATATAAATTATGGGTTAGATTTAGGAACCCAAACTAGTTTGGGTCCCTTGTTATGAGAAAGGGATGAATAAGAGCTTTTCTAGTCCAGTCCATGCAGGCAATATTCGTTTCTTGCGAGTGGTACCTGGTCCCTCTTTAGTAGTCACTTTTTCAGTAAACAATTTGTTTTTCTGAACAGATTGAACCCTGGCCTGGCAATTTTCTTTGAAGTGCCCATTGTTCCTGATGTTCTAAACGTCAATACCATACAAAAGGGGGGGTGATTTGTGTGGTACCCAATTTTCGCTTATCTGAACTATAGAAGGACCTGGTTCTTCTATGTGTTCCAACTACTACTGTTTGCGGAATAATAAATAAAAAAAATAAAGAACACAGAGATTTTTACGTGGAAAACACATGGCTCAAAAGGTGAAAAAACCACGATCTACTACTCAGTAGGATTTTCCCAAACTTCCACTAAAATCACTGAGCCAAAACAACATTTACAAAACTCTTGTAAACCTAAGGATTAACTCTAATCCCATTGTGGCAACCAGCCTCTAACTGTTGCGACAACTTCAAGTTAATTCTAACTTGAATACTCAAAGTACCTATTACAATTGCTTCTAAATAAAGCTGAAAGGTACAATATGAAACACCTACTACAATTGAACTAGAAATAAAGAAAGACACATAAAACTCTTTATGGAGCTGGTTCTTCAATCTGGTTCATGTAGCTTCAGGTTTGCACACTTGAATCACACACGAACTGCTTGCAAAAAGCCTTGCTGTTTTGCTCCCAATTCACGTTTAACTTCTGCTTTTTTGTGCAACACTATAATGTGAGAACATCCTACAATTTATAGAGTTAGTAGATGAAGAAATAACTAGAGTTCTGATGCAACTCTTCCTTGGTGGAAGAGTTCTAGTTGATCTCAACTTCTAACTCCTTCCCTATCTTGGATAATGTTCTCTTTGAGTAAGGAGTCCTTCTCTTTATCAATTATGCAACCTTTTCGATCAAGAGATATTAAATACACCAAGTTAAGCTTATCTCCTTCACATGCATCCCACATGCCCGTTTTTGTGCACCTGAGGGATGGACCAGCGGGATGGACCTGGTTCATGTCTGAGTTCCTTTGTCAGTCTTCAAAACTAACCTTTACTTGGGCCAACAGTTCCCACAATGGGTACAAAGCCAGTTATTAGGAACTGTGACGTACTTGCTGTGAGGGTTGTAAGGGGTTTTCTCCTTTTGAAACCCGATTCCCTTCCTATTTTCACTGTTGTTGAAGTACATGGCAGTGACAGCATCTGAGGACTAGGTCCACTTGAGAGATTTCTCAAGATCAATTTTTACTTTCTTCAATTCAGCTCGATGCTGCCTATTTTTCTCGAGTTCACCACATAGACTAGTTTTAACATCATTTAATTCCTGTTCAAGTTTGATATGTGACTCACTAGCTACTTCTTTCCCTTTCTCAATACTTGAAGGCCTAAGTTCTGATTTGAGTCCCTCAATAGTTTCCTCTTGGTCAGTGATTATCACTAAAAAGTCATCTTTCTCTTGCTCAGTATTTGCAATTTTCTCTTCTAGAGTGTGCTTTTCAATGCTAAAGCTTTCTATGGTTTCCTTCAAATCAACAACCACTACCATCAATTCATCTCTCTCATTTTCTACCCTATTGATTTTTTCATTCAAAGCTTCCTTTTCTTTTTCAAGATTAGCTATGGTATCATTTAGATCAACTACACAGACCACCAGATCATCTCTAGATTGTTCAGCATCTCCTAGCTCTATGGTCAAGATCTCCTTATCATTAATAAGGCTATAGTATGCATCAATTAGAACATTTGCTAATGACCTTAATTTCTTAGAAGAGTAAGACTTCAGATTTCTCTGAACATCCCTGAAATTTACCTCATCATTTTCATCCTCTTCATCATCGTGAGACTGAGCCATCAACGTAAACAGTGAGTCATATTTCGTTGCTCCAGTTTCTACTACCATCATGGAGCTGTTTTCTGCATCTGGTTCCCCTTCTGATTCACTGGAGGAGTCTCCCCAAGAAGCAAGAGCTTGCTTCACAACATTGTTAGCTGCACTTTTTTGACTGAATCGTTTGTCAGGAACCGAGTTCTTTTTTGCTGCTTTGTCAGGGTTTTGCTTGTATTGCTCCTGTTTCATAAGTGGGAAGTCTTTGATGAAATGCCCTGGCTTTCCGCACTTGTGACAGAGATCATCGTTCCTTGCCTTACTTGAACTGCCCCTCTTTGGTATACCATCATTTCTTCGAACCATCTTTTGAAACCTTTTAGTAAGATAGGCCATATCACTATCTTCTTCACTTGAGTCACTATTTTCAGCCTTGAGCACCAGGTTCTTTTCCTTCTTTGGCTCTCTCCTTTCACTGTCTTTCTTTCTTTTCATCTCGTATATCTTCAGATTTCCAATCAGCTCATCCATGGTTGTAAATCTTTAGCTTCAGTGATGGCATTTACTTTACTCTCCCAAGATCCAGGTAGAACACTGAGAATCTTCCTTACAAGCTTGTTTCTGGGAAAAATATCTCCAAGTGAATGAAGCTCATCTATGATGGATGTGAATCTCGTGAGCATATCTTGTATAGACTCATCATCCTTCATCTTGAAGAGCTCATACTCAGTGGTGAGCATGTCAATCTTGGACTGTTTGACCTAAGTAGTGCCTTCGTGTGCGGTTTGCAATGCTTCCCACATTTCTTTGGCAGAATCACAAGCTGAGATTCTGTTGTACTCATCAGGTCCTATACCACATACCAAGATTTTCTTGGCATGATAGTTCTTTTCTACGGCTTTTCTGTCAATATCACTGTACTCTTTTCTGTCTTTCGGCACCATTGGTCCAGTTTCTACAAGCTTCTTCATAGGAACGTGTGGACCATCACAGATGACGTCCCACAGTTCTGAGTTTCAGCCATTATAAAATCATGCATACGAGTCTTCCACCAGCTGTAGTACTGACCATTGAATCTAGGAGGTCTGTAGGTAGATTGTCCTTCCTCAAAGTTAGGTGGAGCAGCCATTGACATCCTTTCTAGGTGTTAACCTTTTAGAAAGAACCCGCTCTGATACCAATTGTTAGTTTATATGAGTCCACCAAACTATAGAGTACATAGTCTTCTATGAGTTTCCACTGAGAATACTAATGAAGCAGTAAGTAAATGAGACACAGGACTTTTACGTGAAAAAATCCCAACTCAAGGGGACAAAAACCACGACCTACACCTGTAGGCTTTCAACTTCACTAACTTGTAA
Organism: Nicotiana attenuata; assembly: GCF_001879085.1. Classification (NCBI taxonomy): domain Eukaryota; kingdom Viridiplantae; phylum Streptophyta; class Magnoliopsida; order Solanales; family Solanaceae; genus Nicotiana; species Nicotiana attenuata. The sequence goes on from NC_031999.1 coordinate 11,728,850, forward strand.
ACACACTATTACAAGCCACTTTGTAATGACTCTATTACAAAGACTTCAACTCAACTAACTTGTGACACACTTACCACAAGCCACTTTGTCACTCACTAGTTAAAAAGACTTCAACTCAACTAACTTGTGATACACTTACCACAAGCCACTTTGTCACTCACTAGTTACAAAGACTTCAACTCAACTAACTTGTGATACACTCACCATAAGCCACTTTGTCAATCACTAGTTACAAAGACTTTTAACTTATGACTAACTCTAGTCACAACACAAACTCAGAAGGTTTATAATTTTGAGTTTCCTAAAACAAAGCTTCTAAGAAAGCAGGATAGGAGTTACAATGAAGAACAAACAACAAGATTACAACTCAACTACGGACACAAATAGACTCATTGTGGAACAGATCTTTAGTGGAGTTATCTTCTTGGTCTTGACACACTTGTGAATTTAATGCTGGATCAGATCTTTTTGTGCTTGAGAGAATATCACTAAATGCTCAAGTGAGTATCTTGTGCCTTGCACCATGTTGTTATACTACCAAAGACATCCTAAGGATGACGTCAAGTCTTGGTAGGTATACGCCTCTTCCTAATGGGAAGTGACTGCTGCACTGTCTGCTGCACTGTTACATGTATAGTTGCAGGCAGTTGCTTTTTTTGCAGTTGCTTTCTAGCTGTATAGTTGACTTGTACTTCTGTCAGAGAACACCAAGGGATCAGGTCCCTGTCTTGTTCCTCTATTTTCTTTACTTGCAGTAGTTCGCATTAGCTTGAGTTCAGGCTGGAATTCGTTCATTTGCAATGTGTACCAAGTGTCAGGTTCCCTATCTGGTTCTTGACAGTAAGTTTGTTAGATCATCAAAACATAAGGCAAAGACATTGAAAACCCATCAATATGTATTCAGCATATTGTATATATGTAATCAGATATATCTGCAGTATGTATTCATATATATTCCACTGTATATTAAGCATTATGTATTCATATATATTCAGGAGATTGTACTGTATGTGCTCTGCATTTTGTATTCACATGTATTCAAATATATTCAGATTGTACTACATGTGTACAGCATTTTATATTCATATGTATTCAAATATATTCAGATTGTATTGTATGTGTAATGCATTTTGTATTCATATGTATTCAACAGATTGTAATTATTATTCAGATATAAGTGCACCTGTGTGTATTCATATTTATTCAAAATATAAATGCAGCTTGTATTCAGCAGTTTACTAAATTATATCTTTACTAACTGTTCTATAAAGAAATCATCACGCACCAACAGAACTTCCACGAACGATAGCAACAAAAAAAGGAGGGATTGAAACTCTAGAGATTGCTCTGTTTTGTGGTAATTTTCGGCTGGGAAATCTTTTCTATAACGGAAAATACAGATTCTGCGTGTTATAAGTGAGTTAGTTGAGTTATATTAGGAGTCTATCGTGTTAATTGATTCACTTACCATTTTTAAACAGCTGAAAAGACCATTTCTTACGCAGTTTACATTACTGTATTCACGAATACAGCTCGTGAATACAGTCGAATACAATCGTTGCTTAGCTGGACTCTCCTGTTTCACGCCGAGTTCTGCTACTCTATTCATGAATACAGTAGCTTAAATACATCAAATACACTCTATAACAACTGAAAACATAGCTATAGGAAGTAATTTAGTAAATGCTAGCTATAGCTAGCTTATAACCACTAAAAATAGTGGTTTGTGAAAATTTCTCTATTATATACTGTAACGGTATATTGTAATAATGTGCAATATACTGCAACAGTATGTTGTAATAGTATACGATATATAATTCAATAGTATATAGTTTACTACAATAATATATTATTATTATAATATACAATATGATGTTATAATTGGGTTATTTTTTAAAATTTTTTAACTGGATCCTTTTTAAATATAATAATAAAGTTCTCATGTTTTTTATAATTTTTTTTAAAAGAGGTGTTAGATGGAATTCCATGGATATATTATTTATTGTATTAAAAGTAGTTGATAGAAATAATAATTATTTCTCTCTTCTTGATACTTAACTTCTATGGGCAGCCTACGATTTCACCTCTTGTTGGGTTTCTCAGGTTCTCGTTTCCCTCCTCCTTATGTAATATGTCAAGAATAAATTATGGGTACAATTTAATCTCACGGTTTAACAATAGCCTCTTATGACTTTCCATTTAACTTTTTGAAAGCATAGCCACAATCACGATTCCCCTTTCTCCTTTCACTAATAATATTACTCACAAAAGCTGCAATGGGTAGGAATGATAATCAGTTTGGTGGGTAGAAAAACTAATGGGTAGGTAAGGGTAATTAATTTAATTTTTGTGGGTAAATCTATAAAACTCCCTAAAATTAATAAAGTAAATAGGAATCCTTTTGCTTGGGTTGCGGGAGAAAATAGGAGTGGACATAGTTTGGGCAAACCCGATTTCCAAATCGAAATACAATTTTTTTGGATTTTTGGTTTGGATTTTCGGATTATAGATTGGATTTCGGATTTAGTTTTTGAACTTTTTGGATTTCGGATTGGATACAGGATTTGGTACTTCAGATTTATGGATATTCGAAAATTCAAAATTTTTATACTTTATATTTAGTCCATTATTCATGTGCCAATAGTAAGAAATTTAATCCCTACCCATTAGACATTATCTCATATATTCAATACTAATTACTAAGTACTAAGTTACCGCTAGAATACTTTCTTTTTTGGGGACACAGTTTTACTTCCTATCGACCTTATTAATGTCTTTATTGTATTTTCTTGATAATGATTTCATTACTTGAATATTTCATTTTGATGATTGCAGTGAGAAAGGAAAACTTTTTAAGTAATTTAGCATGAAAACATTTATTTAGGTGTTTATTTTTGGAAGAAGAAGAAGAAACATCCAAATTTATAGACTCAAAATCGAAAATCCAAAATATTCAAACCGATTAATCAAAAATCGAACTTAAAAAAATCCGCTCCAATCCGAGCTTATTTGGCTTGAATTTGAATTGTCATTTATTTAGTCCGAAAATCGAATTTCCAAACCAAAATTTTCATATTTAATCCAAACTCCTGAACGCCCACCCCTAGGAGAAAGTAGAGTTCAAATGATGAACCGATTGATGCGTTAGAAAAGATTTCACGAACTACAATTTTGCCAAGACATTTATACTCTGAGGTAAACCCAGAATTTGAAAGTGGCGGGGCTACCATTATCGAATAAAATTTTGAGTAAATGCTGGAGCGGGAATCGAACCCAGACAACATACTAAAAATTAAGTTGTATCCCTCTCCCCTATCCCTCCCCGGTCCCCTAAAAATTGACCAATACAACTGCCTAAGATTTGAGTCTTAAGGTGCCATATACATATTATTTAAAATATATACACATATCTACATACAGTATTTCTGAATTTTTCGGGGGCCAATGACCCTCTCTACCCTTAAGGGTAGTCCGGTCCATTTTAGAACTTGAGACATATTTCACTTATTAGAAAAAGTCGTCCTTGCCTCTAATTTCCGACTGCTCTTGACTTTCCAGATTATCCATCATAGTTTGAGTTCAAAGGAATCTTATGATTATTCACTCTCCACTCATATTCTTCGATGCTCCACAAGTTGACCCTCCCGAGCTTATATAGCCTTGGCCTTTAACCTGTATGGCGGTATACAATGCTTTAATTTAGATTTCCTAGTTCCTCTTTTTTTTTTTTGTGTCTTCGGCTATATTTGTGGTTTAATTATTTAGTGCATGGATTGTTATAGGGGTGGCAATTCGATCCCAAATCTATTTGACCCATCCAGCTTATCCAAGATTAGACTGATCATCGAACCTCCCATTTGTTGAACTCAATCTATCTTGACTCAACCCATTTAAGCCTTCTAAAGTTCGGTTGGTCATTTGTCCAAATTGAATAAGAAGAATTAATCCAAATAGCCGCCCACCCAACCGCATAAACTAAAAATAGCCGGTGGAGGTATAATATATGCATAATTTATGTATTGTATGTGCATAATTATGTATTATCAATATAAAAGTTATATATACAGCTAGCAAAAGTAAACAATGAATATGGTCGGCTATTTGTATAAAAATCCCATTGAATAATGAGTAACTTTGCTAAAATATCTTTAAAATATTTGATATGTTATATATGACCATAACAAAAGAAAAAAGTCTTTTGATAATTAACCAATTCATAAGAAAATAATACATATTATTAAAGCTTGCTAAAAGTTGGACGAGTTAGGCTGATCGGGTCGTCACACCTCTTCCTAGGAAACCTGCCAATTCTGGACCAGCTTCAACAAATCCCTCCGCTTTGGCGCTATAGGTTTGTGTAGTTTAACCTTTTTAAGATGAGAAAACTACCCTCTATAGCCCTTCAAAATTTTATTAGCCCATGTTTTCTCACATGGACCCAAAATAGCCCTTAGTCCCGTATTGACAAGTTATAGCCACTATTTCCAATACGCTTTCACTCTCTTTCAACCGCCTGCTTCTCCTCTCTCTCTCTCTCTCTTCTCATCTTCTCCGATCTTCAATCTTCCATCTTTCCCTTTCTTCTTATCTTTCCCTTCTTCACTCCCTCCTTTTTTTCTTTTTTCTTTTCTTCTCTTACAGCGACACCAACACACGTTTTTTTTTTTAATTTTCTTTTTTTTTCTTTGAGCTCTCCTCCTCTTTTACTTAGATACAGAAATATCTATCTTCTTTGAGTAATTTCTGGCAAAAGTCTGGCGGAGGTTGTCGCTTTCTTCGCTTTCTGTCCACTTTCAAATATAGTATTGTATGATATTTTTTCGGATGACTTTTGCAAGAAGATGAGAAATGGAGAAAATAAAGTAGACGCTGCCAGAGAAAAGCTTTTTCTGGCCAAGTTTGGTGTCCTCCATTATCGTTAATGCTCCTTTATTTATACACTGTGTAATCAGTATATAATAATTGTATAATATAGTGTATAATCATTGTGTATACATTATACACTAATGATACACTTATTATACATTTATTATACACGTATTATACAAAACTAGACGTGAAAGATTACGGTGATTATGGTGAGTGTTGAAAATATTGTATATAATATGTATATAAAATGTATGCACATGTATATGGAAGGTGTATCTACACTGATATTATGCATATACACTTTTTATACAAATTCAATGTTAATATAATTTTGTATATATTTGGAATATAAAGTGTATAATAGTGTATATATATTGTTCGACGATGTATAAAAAGTGTATATACACTTTATACTAGTGTATAATGTGTATAGTACGTTTTTTACTATTTTATTTCATAAGTACGACATTACTTCCCTTGCAAGAATTTGGATGTCAAATAAAATCCTAAAAGAAGCTTCTGCGGAATTGTTTATGAATTGACTATTCTCGTTTGGATCAAATATTCAAAATTGACTATGTACTTAAATAAGCTATAATTCTTCCTTTTTTTACTTTGAACTAAAAGTCGACCAAAACAACATTGATCCCCTGTCCAAACAATCCTGAATATCCCAATTTTCTTTCAACATGTTCAAACGGTTAATATGTGGAAATTTCCATCATCACCTCAAAGACAATGATATTGATGAAACTAATTTGTTGAGTCCATGCTCAACTACCAAAAAAACCAAGAGGAAGTTCTTGTCAAGAACCAAAAAAAAGATAAACCCATATGCTAACAGGGGCCTTGATAAGTTTTCTGCACTTTTGGCTGATCTGGAGGAAAAGAAACAAAATATTTACACCCAAATGGGCCTGGACGATGATCTCCCCTTGGTTCGTTTTGTTTTTTCTAATTCCAATGAATGCAAGACCATTGTAATTGTCAAGAAAAAACAAACCACAAGTGATGCTCAAAATACACACAACAATTCAAAGGAAATAGCAAATGAAGATCAAGAACCTATCGCAGAATCCAAGAGAACGTTAAAGAAGAATTATTCTTTGAGGAAGCCTCAACATAAGAACTTGCTAATGACAATGATATTGATATTGATTTTGTTAGCTATTTATGGAAGGTCTTTTGCAATATTGTGTACTTCAATTGGGTGGTACTTAGTTCCCTCCTTTAGACGGATCTCAAGCTCAAAGCACAATTTTAAGACCAAAAAGGAAGGAGGAATATGAACGCCAAAACTTTTACATCAATTTTTATCACCAGTGGATAAGTTAAGATCATTGTAAGTTAATTTTCTTGTACATTCTTTTGTCCCTCTTCTGAATTTTCACTTTTTTTTCTAAACTAAAGATTGTAATTCTTTTATTAATATGTACATGTTGTTGTTACTCTTTGACTTGTTCTTTTCTTCTATGTAAATCTTGACTAAGTTATGCTGCTTGTATAATATATTGTAGTAAGACTACTTGTGTTCGACAGACTTGAGATGTACTACTATTGTTTTTTGATTATACGCATTAAAAATAATCCAAATTTAGGATTCCTGTCCATAGGTAAAATTCACTAATGATCATATAACTATAACTTTTATTTTACCAAAATCATATACTTATGTTTTGTAACAGAAAAATGAAAAAAGTCACAATTTCTGAAACATTCAACTTTCCTATGCAATATTTTTTTACTCTATATTTTTTATGTTTTATTTTTAATCTAATAATATTAACCCAATTTAAAGAGGAGCGGTCGCCCCTGCCCCGAATCAAAATCCATATGCATAAAGTAAAATATGTTAAAGAAACGTAAGTGAACCCTTCCCCGCCCACCCCAACAAAAATAAGCTATTTATACTCTTATATATACCTTTTGTTTTTATTTTCTAGATTTTCATCAAAATTAATAGTGATTATTGTTTCCGGAGTTATATAATTTCGATTTTGTATCTCCTTATTTGTACCTGTTATCTCTTTTCCCCTCGTAATCTCATGCAAAGTATTGGAGAAAGAAAGAATATTACTTTGAAAAACCATACAATTATATATATATAAACCACTTGTCACCTCACATAATTTTATAAAAAATTTTCTTGTAAAACTTCTATAGAATAAAATTTTCTTCCATTAAAATTTACAAATTCCTTGATTCGGCTGGGGTCCTCTTTTAATTTGGTCAATATTTATGAAATTAAGAATAAATATGGAGTAAAAAGTATGGAAATATTTACCTTGTTATACTATTGTCACGACCCAAACCGAAGGGCCGCGACGGGCACCCGATGCCTAACTCAACCGAGTACCAACGTAACGTATTCTTCTTATCATACTATCATGGGTAAATGAGCTTGAAATGCCGGCATGAGCGAACCAAAACTAAACATAAGGGAATACTCGACATAGGACGACCCAACATGGTATACAAACTTATACATGTGACATAAAGACCTATAAGTCCGAAATGATCATTTGTACACTCAAAATATAGGCCGACAAGGCCATACAATCATCCATATACATGACATATGTCTACAAGCCTCTAAGAGTACATAAACATCATAAAGGCCGGGACAGGGCCTCGCCATACCAATCTATACATGTCCAAAGCATACTGACCAAATAGGCAACTTCGGAGCAAGTGGAGTGCGCCAACACCTTCCGCCAAGCTGATAGCCTACTAGAAGGACAGTCAACCTGTCTATCGGGACCTGCTGGCATGAAACGCAGCATCCCCAGGCAAAAGGGACATCAGTACAAATAAAGTACCGAGTATGTAAGGTAGGAAAGCATAAGTAAGAACAGTAATGTAAAGAGATAGAGAAGATACAACATGTAACATCTGAGTGCCTCTGAGGGCGATTGACATGAAATGCATGATACATAAACTTTTAAAACATACGCCTTTGTGGGCATCGTCATCATCATATCGTACCCGGCCTTGAATAGGACTCGGTAAAAACGTACTCGGCCATCATATGGCTCGGTAGAATCGTACCCTGCCACGTGGAGCTCGATAAAACCGAACTGAACTGTGGTTGCACAATAGGTGTCGTACCCGATGTCGCGCCCCCCTTTTTCCCTTTTTGACGGGGAAGTTCGGGTTTCGACATTCATGAGGGTAATAACTTGTTTCCTTTTGGGAATTGGGTATATGAAGAGTCGCCACCTAACGGATTATGGTGCGTTAGGGCACCTAAAGTGATTAAATCTTAGATTGGTTTGCATTACAAGAGATTTAGAGTAAGGGCTCAAAATAACCTCGAGGGGAAGGTGTTAGGCACCCCTCTTGGTCCACAACTGTGGGTCCCGGCCGAACTTATACTTACAAATTAGTCCATTAACAAATAAATAGTTGAATCAAATAGTTGGCGAGTAAAGCACGTTAGACATTGTATAACTCAAATAATAAGGCAAAGATTTTGAACAAGTTGTGCGTAAAGGAAAGTAAAGTTTTCAAGCAAAAAGGGATTTGAGGAAAAAGGGGCCCTAGGTTGATTAGCCTATAGGATTAGATCAGTACGATGCCTGGTAATCACTCCTCGAAAAGGGGCTACACGTGGCATTAGCGCACCGGTCATCATATCCATATCTACCCTTCCCACCCTCTTAGTGGTTATTAATGCGAGTGTTGGTTAGCGATCTCTATTGCGTGTTGTTACCCGTCCCTTCTTAATAGTCCTGGAGGAAGTTTAGGACCTCTACCAATAGGTAGTTCTAGACAGATCCCTAAGGTTTTAAAGGAGTAAATACTAAGGCGACAAGCAAGAACACATAGGGCTTCAGCAAATAAAAGCAGGAAAGAGAAAATAAGAGGCTCAGTTTTACCTCCGCAGATAAGGCATGTAAACAGCATGACTCAAACACAAATAAGGGCAGTATTGTTAAACAGGATCCTAAGACATGATGTCTTGGTGAGTATCAGAACACATGAGATATGCAGTTTTATTTTATAACTCAGAAGCAGGGGCCCTGATCAGTTTGCCTACTGATTTTAAGCCGGTTAACCATTAAGGAGTAAACACAAAGAACAGTCTCCAGTTTTATAGAGGTTGATTACCTAAGGCTTGCCTAGGCGTAGGATAATGCGCAACAGTTACTAGAATTATTAAAACAGTTTAGAAGTTATTTTATCTAAAGCATGTTGTTCTAAGTGTTGCAAAGATACAGGGATTATGACCAGTTTTACTTAAACAGGATAAATGTGACATTGTTTTTACATATTTCATAACGAGTAGTTTAAACTAGGCGTGACTGAGCGAGTGTGAACGAGATCCTAAAACAGGGTATCTAACATGCACATATAAAATGCAGAATGATTTATATGCAAAATTCCTGAAGCATGATTTCTAAATGCATAGCATGATTTCCAGATGCGTAGGAGTAACTGTTTTGTGTTAATGCTGTTATTTAGCCTAGAAGCAGGATTACGATAAATAAGGTCAAACGAGATGCTGAAGCAGTAAACCTAAAACATGATATCTAATGCATGACATGCTTTGAATGTGTTGGTCCTAGACATGGATTCTAATGCGCATATAGGAAATGTAAACCTAAGGCATGGCTTCTACCCATTGATATTGATAACATATATAACTACCCTTCCCTTTCCACTAGCCAACCCTAATATTCGTTTACAATAATTATTACAAACCAATATTGAAATGAATTACATAGATAAAGAAAAATAAGAAGTTACAATATAGGGAGCCTAAAAACAGGCCCAGATTTCCAGAACCTTAAATGCCCATATTGTTTCAGAGCCTTTCTCATATCCGGGTGTGTCAGAGTTCCCTAAGGACCTGAAAGGATCTCGGGCAGTGCTCACACCCAGATTTCACAACCATATTTGAGTAAGTGCAGTGTGGAAGGGCCAGCTCTAAGAGGGATCTCATAGGGATCCCTAAGCGGTCACACATTAGAGGGGTAGAACTTAGGGATCTAAAAATAGAGTGAGAATGCTTGACATAGTTTTGAAAAAAAATTAAGTAGAAAAACAATTTGAAAAGAGACTTGAAAATAGTTTTGTAAAACAACAGAGGAGTTATTCAATAAGACAGTTTTGAAAAGAGTAGGGCAATCAAAAAACAACAGACCAACCTCAGAACCAAAACAGGTTCAGGATCACACAAAGAACCAAGGCACGTTTAGCACCACAAGCCTTCACACAGGGGTAGATGGGAATTGGGGACAGGTAAAACACATAATGGTAATCACATAGCAGGCAGAAGTCCTTGGAATTGGTACAGATATGCCCAGAAACACTGAATAGGCATAGTCACAGAATCAGCAGTGCTTAAGGGGTTCAGTATAGGATCAACATAATTCAAAACCAATCGCAGAATCATACAAGTTTAGGAGTGCAGACTACTTTACAAGGAGATTCATACTAGAAACTAGATAGAGCAAGATTACATGGAGACAGACTACATAGAGGAGGGTAACATGTTCATACTGATCTTAAGGAAGGAGAGTACATAACATGCTAATAATGTAAACATATCAACTACAGGTTTCATAGCAAAACCATAAGTAAAAGCAGACAAGAAACAGGATGAATTGAAGTAATAAAAGGATCATTTTGTTTTTGGAACTTGAATTGAAACCAGAAACATACTAGTAAAGAAGGTAGTAAACACAAAGTGAGAAGCAAGAGAGTAGAGTAATCAGCCTTGGCTTGCAGACGGCTGACTTAGAACAATAGCAAGTAACCAGAGAAAAGAGAGCATAAGAGTGTTTTGTGTGAGAGAGAGTTTTGAACCAATGTGTTCGTGTGTTGTGTTAATGAAAGAGCAGGGTACTTATAGTTTTAAAAACGGGCAGCAAATCAGGCAGGAAACATAGTTCAGCAGTAATTATAGCAATATGTACCAATTAGAACCAAATCAGCATAGGTACTTCCCTTAATTAAGGAGTTAAAAATTCAAACGGTAATAAGTAGTGACAAATAAGGAATGAAATCATGTAAGATTGAACATGACACATAAGGAAATAAGCATAGTATAGAGCATGTAACAGAGGCTAGGTTCGACAAATTCTAATTAAAGAAAATATCTAAGAATTAATTTGATAGCATAATCAACCACAAAATAAGGCAACAAAATATTTAGAGGTTGAAATCAGTAGGGAACAGAGTATACCAATCACAGGGAACAAGGGATTCCATTAGAAGGTAACACTGACCAAAGGAAAGTATCATAACCGAATGAAGCAACACAACACAAACAAGAATAAGGTGAAAGAATCACATAAATCCGGGATTCAAAGTAAGTGATGATATTGATGAGAGGAAATAACCATAAATTTTCAGGGAATAAACACATAATAGGCAGGAATAGTCGAAGTCAAAAAAACACCTAACAAGCAAACATAGGGTAAAGATCACAGAATCATAGAGTGTTCATGAGAAACATACAGATTAGTTGAACATATTATCAAAAACAAACTCAGAAACCCGGGATTAGAACTAGGAAATTTAGGGTTTTCAACATAATAACTCAGATAAAAAGAGAAAACTCAAATAAACGTTTAAACATAGTGAAAATCATAGAAAAATGCTAAAATCAGAAGGAAAAGCCGTTTTTGAAAAGGGGTCAAGAAACCTTAGTTTGAAGACGAAGAGTCGTTTTAGAAGAAATCAGAGAAATCCTTAAGAAAATAGTAAAGATAACTCGAATAGACTCAGATCTTGTTACATACCTTAGAAATCAAGAGTCAAAATTAGGGTTTCAGAGAGAGAACCCAAAGAGAGAGAATCGGCTCAAAAATCACAGGTTTTAGCCGGAGATGGAAGGATTTTACTCGGACAGGCCAAGATTGGCCAGAGAATGACATGAAAACCCATAGGGGGTGATTTGAACCGCCTCTGGTTCCTTTGAGGACCTCAAGGCAGCAGTAACCCGGCGTCGGAAGGAACCATGGGGCTGGGATGGTGGTTAAACCACCAAAGTTACTGGCGATCCAACGGCCGGTGAGAGAAGCCATGGTTTAAACAGAGAGAGTCTTGAGAGAGATGAGAGATGTAACGGCAGAGAGTGATGAGAAAATGAGGGTTTGGGGGGTAGACTATTAGGTCAATTATGGTAAGGGGGATCTGGACCGTTGATTTGGATTGATCAACGGTCCAGATTGGACCAGGGATTGGGTCGGGTAATTTTGATGGATTGGGCCAGGGGCTTGGGCTGTTTTAATTGGATTGGGATAGGATGGGCTATTTGTTAAATACCCAATTTAAGTTAATTAAATAACTTATAAAAATAGCTAATAATCACAAAAATGAATTTCATGCATAGAAAATAATTTAAAATGATTATTTAGTATTTAAAAATATAAATGATTAATTTCCGGTCAAAAATAGTATAAAATCATATGTTTGGGCTATAATCGCAAAGTTATTGTAATTGTAGCCAAACGATACCAATTTGGCTAATTATGAAATAATTTGGTTTAAATAGGACCATAAATAATAAATCAAATCAAGAAATTCTTTTGAAATCATTTGTAATGCCATTTTGTAATTATTTATTGGAAATAAAATGCTGGATAAATTAATCAATTGCTATTAATGCATGATTTTGAAGGTATATATGCAATTTTAAAAATATTTTTGGGAAAAATTGGGTATCAACAGCTGCCCCTCTTTACCCGGGAAGGATGAAAGAGTTTTCGGGTAAAGAAATAATGGCCAATTTTGACCGAGCGAAACGGTTCGAGAGATTAGGCCGCACCCTGGCTTCTGAGTTGCCTACATATCCCTGATTTTACAGGAATCAGGTCGTATGTAGTTCCGGGTCCATCGGCAGAGTATACCGGTGAAGTCATTACAATAACGGACACAACATCTAGGGTTGGATGAATGAACGGTTTTATGGAAGAGGTTAGGTTTGATATGGTCGGGAGAACAAGAGCGGGATCGCTCCTGCTGGGATAGCTGTTGCTCGTCGGGTTACCTGCAAATAGAAGCAATACAAGCGTATATTGTGCATAAATTTAAACAAGATGCAAGTTCCCGTTGGACTATGAATGTTGTCTTTGGACGGTTAAGGATGACATCCTTGGACCATGACGTCCAGGGCCATGCATTGCTTGATAAGAGATTCGCAGGCCATGAAATGGTGTTCTCGGGCCATGCAGATGGTGCCTCCGAACCATGATGCCTTTGAACAATGATATGCAAATTTGAGGGATCCTCAGGCCATGTCATGGTGTGTTCTGACTATGAGGATAATGCCTTTAGACTATGACGCCTTTGTATAGATTGGCAATATTTCAGCCCATGATATGCAATAGCATGGTTAACAAGACAAGGCTTAGTCTTGTGAAACGGAGGGCAGAGCTTAGCCCGATCGAAAACAAATAAACAGTACTAAAAATAGAGCAATATTTGTGCAAGGAGAGACAGTGTTTGGTTTCATGCAGACGGGGAGGCAAGGATTAGCCTCATGCAAATATGGAGGCAGGGATTAGCCTCATGCAAATAGGAGGCGGGGATTAGCCTCATGGAGTCAAGGATTAGACTCATGCAAATGGGGAGGCAAGGATTAGCCTCATGCAAGTATGAAAGCAGGGATTAGCCTCATGGAGTCAAGGATTAGACTCATGCAAATGGGGAGGCAAGGATTAGCCTCATGCAAATGTGGAGGCAAGGATTAGCCTCATGGAGTCAAGGATTAGACTCATGCGAATAGGGAGTCAAGGATTAGACTCATGCAAATGGGGAGGCAAGGATTAGCCTCATGCAAATGGGTAGGCAAGGATTAGCCTCATGCAAATATGGTGTCAAGGATTAGACTCATGCAAATAGGGAGTCAAGGATTAGACTCATGCAAATGGGGAGGCAAGGATTAGCCTCATGCAAATATGGAGGCAGGGATTAGCCTCATGCAAGTATGGAGGCAGGGATTAGCCTCATGGAGTCAAGGATTAGACTCATGCAAATAGGGAGTCAAGGATTAGACTCATGCAAATGGGGAGGCAAGGATTAGCCTCATGCAAATATGGAGTCAAGGATTAGACTCATGCAAATGGCGAGGCAAGGATAAGCCTCATGCAAATCTGGGAGGCAAGGATTAGCCTCATGCAAATATGAAGTCAACGATTAGACTCATGTAAATGGGGAGGCAAGGCTTAGACCTATGCAAATGGGGAGGCAAGGATTATCCTCATGCAAATCGGGGAGGCAAGGATTAACCTCATGCAAATATGGAGTAAAGGATTAGACTCATGCAAATGGGAGGCAAGGATTAGCCTCATGCAAATCGGGGAGGCAAGGATTAGCCTCATGCAAATATGGAGGCAAGGATTAGCCTCATGCAGATATGCGGGACAGGGATTAGTCCCATGCAAAGAGTAAGAAGCAAATAAGGGTAGCATATGTCTTAGATGGAGACGTATTCGATGTCTGATGGCCTGATTGATAGCGAGCTTGCTACGTGGATGTTACCGTTATGTCAGATGTGCCTGCGTTCAAAGAAAAATTGTAAGTTTTGTGGTGGGGGGGGGGGAGGGGAAGGTTGGTTCGTGCTTCTCTTGGCTGGCTTTGCTTTGCTCCGTTCTGAAAGCCTTTCAAGTTCCCCTGGATAATACCTGGCTGTAATGGAAATAGAGTTTTTGAAAATATGCAATTATTGATGAAAAATAGAGTTATTATTTAAAAACACAGTGAAATATCACGTTATTTTAGATGAACTAGTGAGTGTAACACATTTCGGAGACATTGCAACTCTCTCATATCGGAATTTTGAGGGTCCTCAAAATTCTGCCCCAGTTTGGTAGATGATCTTTGACCGTTTGCAAACAATAGGCCTTGCTGAACCCCTTTCGGAATTTTGAGAATCCTTCTCAAAATTCTGCCCCAGTTTCTTAACCAATTTCTGACTGTCTGACATATGTTAGCGTTGGCTAGACTTGCTCCGGAATTTTGAGGGTCCTCCTCAAAATTCTGCTCCAGTTTCTAATCCTGGGGGAAATGAAAATTTTATTATGATATGACCGAACCCATAAGGCTGCCTACGTATCCCCTCTTAAACGGGAATCAGGTCAAGCGTAGTTCAATTACATCAGATGAAGAATTATAAAATAATCTAGGCATAGTATCTTTTGATCATCTGAATTGATCGGTTTTGGCCAGATTTCTCCGTCCATTTCTGCGAGTATGAGTGCTCCTCCTTTTAGCACCCTATGGACCATGTACGGACCTTGCCAGTTGGGAGAGAATTTCCCTTTGGCTTTATCTTGATGCGGGAAGATTTTCTTCAATACCAGCTGACCTTGTGCGAATTGTCGAGGTTTGACCCTTTTGTTGAAAGCTCTGGACATTCTGTTCTGATAAAGTTGGCCGTGACACACTGCGTTCATCCTCTTTCCATCGATAAGGGCCAATTGTTCATAGCGACTCCTTATCCACTCTGCATCGCTGAGTTCAGCTACCTATATTATTCTTAGAGAAGGAATCTCCACCTCGGCTGGGATGACAGCCTCGGTACCATAAACCAACATGTAGGGAGTTGCACCGGTTGATGTGTGAACCATGGTGCGGTACCCCCAACAGGGAAAAGGGTAACTTCTCGTGCCATTGTTTGTGGTTCTCTACCATTTTCCTTAGTATCTTCTTGATGTTTTTGTTGGCGGCTTCTACAAGTCTGTTCATCTGAGGTCTGTAGGCTATGGAATTCTTGTGCTTGATTTTGAAAGCTTCACATATAGCTTTCATCAGATCACTTTTGAGATTGGCTGCATTGTTAGTAATAATGGACTCGGGAACTCCAAATCGGCAGACAATACGATCCTTGAAAAAATCCGCGATGACCTTCTTGGTTACAGCTTTGTAAGACGCAGCTTTGACTCATTTTGCGAAGTAATCGATGGCGGCCAGAATAAACCTGTGTACGGTTGAAGCCGTGGGCTCAATTGGACCAATAACATCCATCCCCCAGGCGGCGAATGGCCAAGGTGAGCTTGTTGCATTGAGTTTGTTTAGCGGCACTTTTATCATGTCGGCGTGCACTTGACATTGAAAGCATTTGCGGACATATTGAATGCAATCTGTCTCCATGGTCATCCAAAAGTAACTTGCCTTGAGTATCTTCTTAGCCAAGACGAAACCATTCATGTGTGGACCACAAGTCCCAGCATGTACATCCTCCAGTAGTTTAGAAGCTTCCTTTGCGTCAACACATCTTAGTAAACCCAAATCAGGAGTTCTTCTGTACAAGTTCCCTCCGTTGTGGAAGAAGTGATTTGACAGTCTCCGGAGTGTGTGTTTCTGAGTGTGATTTGCATGCTCCGGATATTCTCCTTCCGCCAAATACTCCTTGATGTCATGGAACCAAGGCTTTCTATTTGTCTCTTCCTCGACGTGAGCGCAATACGCTGGCTGATTATGGATTCTTACTGGGGTGGGATCAATGAAATTCTTATCTAGATGTTGTATCATGAATCATAAAGTGGCCAATGCATCGGCAAACTCATTTTGAATTCTGGGCACATGTTGGAATTCTATCTTCGTGAACCTCTTTCTCAAGTCCTACACATGGTGCAGATATGCCAATATTTTGGAATTCTTGGTGGCCCACTCTCCTTGTACCTGGTGCACAAGCAAATCTGAATCACCAATTACCAGCAGCTCCTGAATATTCATGTCGATTGCCATGTTGAGTCCTAGTATGCAGGCTTCATACTCTGCCATGTTGTTGGTGCAGGGAAATCTGAGTTTAGCAGATACCGGATAATGTTGACCCGTTTCTGATACCAAAACTGCTCCAATGCCTACTCCTTTGAAATTTATAGCTCCGTCAAAAAACATCCTCCAACCGTCATATGCTTCGGTAATGTCCTCTCGTACAAACGACACCTCTTCGTCAGGAAAATACGTTTTCAAGGGTTCATATTCTCCTCCCACCGGATTCTCAGCAAGATGATCTGCCAATGCTTGTCATTTGACCGCCTTTTCAGTTACGTAGACAATGTCGAACTCACTCAACAGTATCTGCCACTTGGCTAACTTCCCAGTCGGCATGGGTTTCTGAAATATATACTTCAAAGGGTCCATCCTGGATATGAGGTATGTGGTATAGGCACAAAAGTAAAGCCTCAACTTCTGGGCCGTCCAGGTCAAAGCACAACAGGTGCATTCCAGCAGAGAGTACCGTGCTTCATAAGGTGTGAACTTCTTGCTCAAGTAGTATATGGTTTGCTCCTTTCTCCCTGTCTCGTTATGTTGTCCCACAACACATCCGAAGGCTCCATCCAATACAGATAGATAGAGTAGCAAAGGCCGTCCTGGTTCTGGCGGGACCAAGACAGGTGGTGTGGACTGGTACTCCTTGATTTTTTCGAAAGCTTTCTGACAATCCTCGATCCAGCTTGTTTCGGCATCTTTCCTCAGCATCTTGAAGATAGGTTCACATATAAATGTGGGCTGCGCTATGAAGCGACTGATATAGTTGAGACGTCCTAGGAAGCTCATCACGTCATTTTTGCTCCTAGGTGGTGGTAACTCCTGAATAGCCTTAACTTTAGACGGGAACCCCGAATGCACACTTTTCGGGGTTCAATTTTAAGTTGTACCTCCTTAACCTGTCAAAGAACTTTCTCAAGTCCGCTATGTGATCTGCGGCCCTCTTGGATTTGATGATGACGTCGTCCACATACACTTCTATTTCTTTGTGTATCATATCGTAAAAAATGGTTGTCATGGCTCTCATGTAGGTAGCTCCGGCATTCTTTAGACCAAATGGCATCATCTTGTAGCAGTATACTCCTCATGGTGTAATAAAAATCGTTTTCTCTACATCTTCTTCATCCATCCAGATCTGGTGATAACCCGGGAAGCAATCTACAAAGGATTGGAGTTCATTCTTGGCGCAGTTGTCGATCAGGATGTGTATATTTGGCAGTGGAAAGTCGTCCTTTGGACTTGCTCTGTTTAAATCTTGATAGTCAACACATACTCTGACTTTCCCATCTTTCTTCGTGACTGGCACAATGTTGGCTAACCAGGTCGGGTACTCCACGACCTTGAGAACTTTGGCTCTGATCTGCTTGGTAACCTCCTCCTTGATTTTCAAACTCATGTCTGGTTTGAATTTTCTGAGTTTCTATTTTACTGGCGGACACATGGGATTAGTAGGCAACTTGTGAGCTACTATGGAAGTGCTCAAACCGGTCATGTCATCATATGACCATGCGAAAGTATCCTCATACTCTCTTAGGAACCGGACGTACTCTTCTTTCTCTGTTGGTGACAAGTGAATGCTGATGCGGGTCTCCTTGATGGTCTCGGCGTCTCCCAAATTTACTGCTTCGGTCTCGTCCAGATTGGACTTAGGCTTATTCTCAAAATTTTCAACCTCCCTGACAATTTCCTCAGGTATCTCATCCTCTTCCTCTAAATCACTATTCTCATGTTGCGTTGCCTCATTACATGTCACAGTTACTGGTTCATCAGGAAAAGTAATAATAGTGTTGTAGAAAAGAAAAACGTAAATATAGTAGTGAATAATAAAGAGCAAATGCATTTGATTAAAACTTGAAAAAAAAATTGTCCAGGCAAAGTACGGCTCGATGAGTCGAGCATTCATTTTGAAACAAGTAAAGCTTAAAACAAAATTACAGGAAATCCTAAATGCCTAGGACGGTATATAGAAGTAAATTCTGCCAAGCTACCTAGGAACTCGGCGGGCTCGGGATGGTGTGGTGGTCCAGTTCCTGAGAACGGCTCCCTTCTCCATAGTTTGAATAGTGAGGCCTTCTTCCTCCTCCTCTTCAATTATGGCACTGCAATCCATGTCCTCATCCTCCAAGAACAAATTCCTCAACCCTGCTAGCGCTTCTTCTTTCGCGGTCCCCCATATTGTGTCAGCTTGGTGAAAAGCTTGTTCCAGACGTGGCACTGGCTGCTCAAGAGGGTAATATGGTCCGCGCCATGGAGGCAACCAATTCCTATATTCTTGCCATGTGTACTGGTATCCAAGCCTAATGGTGGTACCATGATTTTTAAGCTATATTGGTTTGATGATACCTTGGAGGTTCTTTCCCAATCCTTTGCCTGGTTCATATCCAGACCATGCTAATATGCTTTCTATTTTGTTACTCCACCACTTATCCTTCTCGACGGCATTGACCCGTTCGATGTGATGGTAGGTTTCCCCTCCTAGCCTTCTTCTATGTCCAATGGCCGGGATGGT
Organism: Nicotiana attenuata; assembly: GCF_001879085.1. Lineage (NCBI taxonomy): Eukaryota > Viridiplantae > Streptophyta > Magnoliopsida > Solanales > Solanaceae > Nicotiana > Nicotiana attenuata. Next base: position 11,747,955 of record NC_031999.1, read on the forward strand.
CTGACTAGTGTAGATGGGGTTACTTCCATCTCCGTAAATGATTACCTCTTGGCGGTTCCATTCAAACTTCACGGCTTGATGTAGCATGGAAGGCATGGCTCCAGCAGCATAGATCCATGGCCGACCCAACAAAAGATTATATGAGGCTGGTATGTCAGGCACTTGAAATTCAATGTCGAACCAAGTTGGCCCCATTTGCAAACAAAGGTTGATTTCCCCGATCGTGGCCCTCTGGGACCCATCGAAAGCCTTCACATTCATGCTTCCTACCTGTATCTCATGGAAACCTTTGTCCAACCTTTTCAAAGTGTCCAGTGGACAAATGTTTAGGCTCGAACCTCTATCAACCAAGACCCTGGCAATGAACTTTTCTTCAAATTGCACTGTAATCTGCAATGCTCTATTGTGATTCCATCCCTCGGGTGGTAGCTCATCTTCGTGGAAGACGATCTTATGACTTTCTAGTACTTGCCCAACCATATTGGCCATTTCTCCGCCAGTGATGTTATTGGGTACGTAAGCCTCGCTTAACACTTTCATTAAGGCGTTTTTGTGTGCCTATGAATTCTGCAATAGTGATAGGATGGATAGCTGAGCAGGGACTTTGTTCAGATGGTCAACAACAGAGTACTCCTTTGCCTGTACCTTCCTCCACAGGTCATCTGGCCCAGTCTCAATGATAGGCTACCTAGCAGTGGCCTCCTTACTTGAACCTCCCAGGTGTTTAGGTGTATAGATTCTTCCGGTTCTAGTCATTCCTTGTGCCGCGTCAGATTCCTCTACCTTGGCATTCCCTTTCCGGCAAGCCTCGGCAACATAATCCCAGGGTATTGTTTTTGAGTTGAATCGAGGTGTGGTTGATACTGTCACAGTGAAGGGTGTGACCGCTTCTACTTCAAATGGAGTGGGGGTGGCCGCAGGCGGAGCCACTTCCACCTCGAATGACACTGATGCAGTTACCTCAACCTTGATCGGTGCCTGAGTCTGAACCACAATAGGAGTAAGTGTGACTGCAACCTTAGAGTCATCACCTTCTCGAATAAGCCCGATCGACCCCTCAGGGTCCCATTCTTCATTTGTCTCTATCACATGTATACTATCACCTCTGTGATCATGGAGGGGATTGTTGCGGACATTAGGTGCGACTTCCTTTGCTTGTATGACCTTGTTGTCAATTAGCGTTTGGATCTTATCCTTCAATGTCCGGCACTCAGTAGTGGTTTGCCCTTTCATACCGGAATGGTACGCACAAGTTTTGTTCGGATTGACCCACTGGGATGGATTTTCTAATGCCACAGCGGGAACAGGTGTGACGTAACCGGTGGCTTTCAACCTTTCATATAGTTGGTCGATGGGCTCGGCAATGGCGGTATATTGTCTGGGTGGCTTGCGGTCAAAGTTTGGTCGTGGTCTTGGATAATTTTGACGAGCTGGTGGTAATTGGATGTAGGATGGTTGGGAGTTATAAATGTGGTGGACAAAGGCTGGTTGGGAGTATCTGGGAGATGAAGGTTGATATATGGACGGTGATACTTGGTATGTGGGTGGAGGTGTTTGATATGTGGGTGGAGGTGTTAGATATACAAGTGGAGATTTTGGGCCCTGGGCTACCATTACTGCCCCAACATCTCTCTTCTTCGATATGCTACCTGACTGTAGTGCCTTATTCGTGGCTTGCAAGGCCTCGAAGTTTGTTACCATCCCGCTCTTGATTCCTTCTTCAATTCTTTCTCCGAGTTTGATGTTGTTAGAGAATTTGTGATTTTTGATAACCATCAACCTCTCATAATATTGTGGGTCCTGTGCCCTGACGAAGAATTTATTCATCTGTTCTTCGTCCAAAGATGGCCTGAGCTTGGCCGCTTCCGACCTCCAATGAGTAGCGTAGTCACGGAAAGTCTCAGTAGGTCTCTTTTTAAGATTCTGAATGTAGAAGACATCTGGTGCATTCTCTGTGTTGAACCTGAACCGGTCCATGAAATCCGATGCCATGCTTACCCAATTGGACCATTTCTTAGGATTTTGGCCGATATACCAAGACAAAGCGACCCCAGTAAGGCTCCTCATAAAGAGCTTCATTCTGATCTTTTCATCTTTCCCGACCACGACAAGCTTGTCGCAATAAGTCCTTAGATGAACCCTGGGATCACCTGTACCATCGAACATTTCGAACTTGGGAGGTTTGTACCCCTATGGTAGTTCGACATCCGGCTATATGCACAGATCTTCATAGTTCAAACCTTATATTCCTCTGTCGCCCTCAACACCTTGAACTCGGCTTGTTAACTTCTTGAGTTCTTCAGCCATGTTTTTAATGAGCAAGTCCTTCTCGGAGGATTCCGGTGTACAAGAGATTGGTTGGGTAGAATGAGGTATAGTTTCCACATATATAGGGTTGCTTTGATGGGTGCTGGGAACTTGGGTGTAGTGATGGTCATTGGTGGAGTTTTGTGGATCAGGAATGGGTGGTGGTGTATTTTGGGGAGTGTGGTAAGTGGTGGTTGGCAGGTAATGAATTGGTTGATGGTGTTGTTGTGGCGGAGCTGGTAATGGGTTGGGATTCTGGGGTGGAGTTGCGTATTGATTTGGTGCGGGAGGATTTTGTGGGTGTTGGTTTTGTGTGTTTTGAGGAGGTGCTGG
>NC_031999.1:11752078-11762847 GCF_001879085.1 Nicotiana attenuata
AGGAGCCATGGTTAGCAGAGAGAGCTTGAGAGAGATGAGAGATGTATTGGCGAAGAGTGATGAGAGAATGAGGGTTTAGGGGGTAGACTATTAGGTTAATTATCGTAAGGGGATCTGGACCGTTGATTTGAATTGATCAGCGGTCCAGATTGAACCAGGGATTGGGTCAGGTAATTTTGATGGATTGGGCCTGGGGTTTGGGCTGTTTTAATTGGGTTGGAGTCTGATTCAATTAGGCTAAAATTGAAATAGGATGGGCTATTAGTTAAATACCTAATTTAAATTAATTAAATAACTTGTAAAAATAGCTAATAATCACAAAAATGAATTTCATGCATAGAAAATAATTTTAAAATGATTATTTAGTATTTAAAAATACAAATGATTAATTCCCGGTCAAAAATAGTATAAAATCATATGCTTGGGCTATAATCGCAAAGTTATTGTAATTGTAGCCAAACGATGCCAATTTGGCTAATTATGAAATAATTTGGTTTAAATAGGACCATAAATAATAAATCAAATCAAGAAATAATTTTGAAATCATTTGTAATGCCATTTTGTAATTATTTATTGGAAATAAAATGCTGGGTAAATTAATAAAAATATAAAAAAAATTTGGAAAAAATACCAATTGCTATTAATGCATGATTTTGAAGGTATATATGCAATTTAAAAAATATTTTTGGGAAAAATTGGGTATCAACACCCGACCGACTATAGCGCGACTCGGTAGAGTAAAATAGTTACATATATATATATATATATATATATATATATATATATAATGTATGCTCGGCTCATGGAATAGCGTTCTAAACCTCTCGGAGTGACGTAAGGTCGTTGCACCTTTGATTAACATTATGGACATCCATACCATCAATATGAACTTCAATAGGATTCAAGGATCATACATACTTTCTTAGAATAACTTTATAAGGAAAGAACAACATGGACAGACTTAGTTGCTAGGAGTAGATTCGTTAAGAAATAGCGTATTCATTTCACTTTAGATCATGACAAAAGAAAGAAGGAAGTTCCTTAACACACCTTAACTCTGTTGAGTCCTTAATACCTTCCAAGCAACTCTTCAAACAACTCAATTCAATCCACCAAAGCATACGGAGATTCAAAATCAGTGTTGAGTAAAGGCTAAGTCCGCAACTTAAACTAGTAGCTCGTTTATGTAAATTTGGGCAGCATCTCCTCTGTAACAAGGGCCCCCTCCAATACCATATACCAACAACAACAACAATACGAGAAATCCAGCAACATATAAATATCAATAACAAGACACCATATAGCAACAAGTCACAACTACTTCACGACGAGCGGCAAGCTCCGATTGGAATCTGTATAACCCATATCACCCCTTATAAACTTCTTCTATTAAATTAAAAGCATCATTAACATGATAATGAAGTAATTAATCAATGATTCCATCCTTATACCATATATTTAGAAAAAAGGAAATAATTCACAACTCCAACTATCTTCAATTAGCAACTTTATTCACTAGTTCATGTCTAGTCCATCTATTTAACTTAATCAACATCAAGATAACCTTTATAACATGAAAGAACACAATACACATACCTCCTACAGTATCTTCAAGTAGAAATCGAAGTTATATTTAGCTTACAATAGCCCTCAATGGTAATACAACACCATAGAAGTGACTTAAGCTAATCCAAATATTATCTTGTAGTTTATCATCCTAACAATTTAACCAACATATAAGCAAGCTTAAGCACAATTAGTAGGTTGTCATACTCACCTTAGCCAGTATCAAAAACTTGAAATTTAATCAAAACACAGCCCATAACTATTCTCAATGACAACATAACCTAAAAGAGGTGTTGTTCTTCACTAGAACTAACTTTTGATGTTGAAATATGGTGTAATCCATTTGCAAGACTTGAAATAACCTAGGGTTGATATGAAAACCTTGGGATAGTATTTTATAGAACTTAAAATACTTAAAACAACCTCCCACACGAGCTGGAACCACCCAAAAATCAGCAACAACAAGAAGAACAAGAAACTTACTAGCGCGACGGGATTTCCGATACTTGATTTGTGTTGTTTTCCCTTTGTTTGGGTCTTGGATCATGAGAGAACCTTGAGAGAGTGTTTTTAGGTGCCTAGAGTCTGAATATACTGAAAAACAATGAGTTAATATGGGTTTGAGGCGTCTTATATATATCAAGATATCTCAACCGCCAAAGTGGGGCCCATAGGGAGGTGCAGCCTTGCAAAAATGCGAATATCTCTCTACTCCAATATTGTATTGATGAACGGTTTAATGAGTTAGAAACTATACTCATTCATATTCAATTTCATATCTATATCATCCCCTAATTTCGAGTATATTAGGAGAAAAGCTAATCTGCATTTAACCTAAATTTCAGCATATTTATGAATGTAACTTGTAATGACCTTTGCAAACTTTAGTTCCAAGACTCGCTTGACTTCAAAACGTAATACACGACTATGATACGACTAAAATAAATCATAACATAACCTCCTTATCATGTTAAGTACCCTAGTAACACCCCAAAAGTACATGTTATAACATTCCCAGCTTGTCGATATTCGACGAAACTTATTTTTTTCAATTCGTTTAGCTTCTAAGCCTTCCAACCCTCTTGGTACTTTTTGTTCATGATAATAAATATTTTTAACCTCCAAGGTAACATGATTAACTTACTTTATGTACTTTCAAAGATGATCTCATTTCTGAGATAAAATCAATTGACTTACGACGTACTCTCACGTACGAAAATATGAGGTGTAACAACTATATTATATACTTATTTACTCATACTAGAGAGATTATCACTTGTTTACATTCCGTGTACAAATTTACAAATTATATACAAATAAATGATAATTGAATTTCCTTAATAATATGACATTTAATTAGTAATAACCAATACATACACCTACAGTTAGTCGCCCAATCCACTCGCTAATTTATCCGTCCACTTGCTTAAAAATACTAAAGTTGTTTGAACAAATCAAACATTTGTTTAAACAACTACCAAAGGTATTTAAGCAACTTAATCAGTTTTCTAAACAAGTACCAGAGTTGCTTAAATGACTTGATACGTTGCTTAAATGACTCAATCAGTTGTTTAATTCAATTACTTTTTCACTTCATCAGTATGTGATTTGTGCGTAGCTTTTTTTCTTAAATAGAAGATATTATTGATGCATGTTAATCACGGATTTTAAAAGGTAACAAACAACTAGAAGGAGTCAACTTAGCGGAAATGTATATAATTCGTAAAAAAAAGATACAACTAATTTGGTAATTAGCAAAATATAATTAAACTGGGTAAAATAGTTTGTAATATAGTATATATAAGAGAAAATCCCAAAACGGTATGCACGGTTGTAACGACCTCGCCGGTTGTTTTGCGTATTTGAGCCTCGTTTCCCTATTTATGTTTGAAGTTATTTCCTACGGCATTATTTATTGATCTTGAGTTGTTTGTGACTAGATTCGAGTCGTTTGGAGGCCAATACGCGTGGGAAGGAATTGTTGGAGTTTTGATTTGCGCGTTTTGAGGTAAGTAACACATCTAAACTTGGATTTAAGGGCATTTAACCCTGAGTACTACGTTATATGAAAGAAGACGAGGTGACGTACGCACTAGGTGACGGGCGTGTGTGCGTGCATTGGTGATCTCATGGTTTGGAGAAGCCTTTAGGCTATTGCCGTGATTTTTTGCTATCATATCATGTTATCCCCACATTTCCTCTACTTGTTTGATTATTTGAATTGTGATTCATATTAGACATCATGTCTAGGCAAAGTGCTAACTGTCTGAGACTTGATAGGGCTATTCTTGTTGTTTCTGAGTTATATACCTTATTTGCACATATGTTCTAAGTCATAATACTATATCCGTGTATGATATCTCTGTCTTAGTACTTCTTATGTGATTCCTCACATGTTGTTGATACCGCTTAAGAGCAACACTATTAAACTGAGTATTTGAGATATGTTTATCTGAGACATGAATGGGAAATGATTGAGTTTGGGCCTTAGAGCCAGTTTGGTATTGATTTTGAGGTGATGCATACGCCACGTCCATATTGAGCTAAGTGTTATTATTTTCGGGCGACGCGTGCACCAGGCCTCATTACTGGGCTAATGATTATGATTTGCGCTTGGTCATGATCTGCCCTTCCAGAGTCTGACATGCCAACACTGGGTGCACGCACAATATTTTATCTATGTACTTGATGATAGGCAGTTATGCCAGGCACCTGTACAGTGCTAAAGTGTAAATATTTTATAGATCCACTGTGATACTGTTGATTGACATGTATACTTGATATGTAGGCATAGAGATGTACTTTTATCCTGCTAATTGATAATTGAATTGCTTAATTTGTGTTGGGCTTTAACTGTTATACTTGAAAGCATGTCTAAATTTCAAAAATATGAACAAGTTGAACATGATATCACTGAGCTATTGTTTCTACGATTTATTCTTTATATTTTGAACAACTACCGGTTATTGATATTTGCATTTGAGCTCGTCACTATTTTCAGCCCAAGGTTAGTGTTGTTACTTATTGAGTACATAAGGTCAGTTGTACTCATACTATACTATGCACTTCGTGTGCAAATCCAGTACATCCACTTGAGGTGATTTTCAGACTTGAGTTGTTGCCATCTTTTGGGAGACTACGAGGTAGCTGTCATATCATCCGCAATCCTTGAAGTTCTCTTTCTGTTATCATTATCTTTACTGTTCTTTTGTCCAGAGAGTTGTATTAGAGGATTTTGCTTGTATCTCGTTATTCAGTAGTGCTTGTGTACTCGTTGACACCAGATTTTTGGGTTGGTTATAGCAGCATTATGGTTTTATTCTCAGATACTTTATGGTATTCTTCTACTGTTGAGTTATTAGACCATGTTTATTCGACTTCATTGTTATTATGTGATTGTTGGCTTACCTAGTAGGTTGGGTTAGGTGTCATCATAACTTATGGATTTTTGGTCGTGACAAGTTGGTATCAGAGCCCTAGGTTTCTTAGGTCTGACGAGTCACGAGCAAGTTTAGTAGAGTTTTGCGGATCGGTACAGAGACATCTATACTTATCTTCGAAAGGCAACCAAACTATTAGGAAAATTCACTTTCTTGCATTCTTATCGTGAGAATTTGATATTTCCGAGTTTGAAACTTGACTCTTCTATTCTCTCATAGATGGTGAGGACAAGTGCGATCGGATCAAGCGGACAGCCACCAGTACTACTTTAGGGCCGCGAGAGGCCGGGGCCACAGTATAGGCCAAAGTGTGGCTCGTACAACAGCTAAAGAAGCACCTATGGAGCCACTAGTTTCTCTAACTATGGAGCGGGTACCAGATGTTGTTGAGCCGGTGGGACCAGCTTAGGCACCAGCAGTTCTCATTATCATCACTGGCCTTCAGGAGGCCTTAGCCCAGATTTTGCTCGTGTGCATGATCCTAGCTCAGACGGTTTTGGTTCCAGCTCCACCAGCCACTTCACACGTTAGGGGAGGTACCTAGACTCCCGCCCGTACTCTTTAGCAGCTAGCTAAGGGACTCCAGGCACCGAGGGTAAAACTAGCCCAGCCGATTATTGTTGCTCGGGCCAAGGTTGGCCCACCTATGAGTGATGAGGGGCAAAAGTGATTGGATCTATTCAGAGGCATAAGCCTCCAGAGTATAGTGGGGAGGAGTTAGAGGATGCTCAAGACTATCTAGACAGGTGTCAGCAAATTCTTAACATAATGGGTATGTTGGAGACCTGTGGAGTTGCATTTACTACTTTTCAGCTGACTCGGGAAGCCTACAAATGGTGGCAGGCCTATAAGTTGAGCAGGACAGTTGGCACAACACCACTTACATGGCATGATTTTTCAGTTCTCTTCTAAGAGACGTTTGTTCCACAGACTTATAGAGAGGAGCTACATAGAGATTTTGAGCAGCTGCCTAGGGAGATATGAATGTGACTCGGTATGAAATGAGATTCATAGATTTGGCCCATCATGCTATATGGTTGGTTCCCACAGAGAGAGGATCAGGAGGTTCATTGATGGCCTCAACTATGGCATATGTTTACAGTTTGGCCTGAGATGCCGAGACCAATGCTAGGTTTGACCAGGTGGTTGAGATGGCTAGGCTCTTGGAGTTGGTTCACAGGCTTGAGCCCAAGGACAGGGGGCAAATAGGCCTCGTGGATTTGGTGGTTTCAGTGGTGCCTCATTTGGAGGTCGGTCACATCATAGCAGAGGTTGTCCTCATAGACCTACTCAAATGGTTCTCTGGTTCATCACGGTGCATCAGCTAGTCATGGTTCATATAGTACTCACTCGGTTAAGTTATCATTTAGTGCACTTCTATCTCAATGCTTGTATTGTCGCCCATCAGTTCACGGTTCATCAGTACCGGGTTCTTTCAATGGCTATTCTAGTTCCTGGGGTCTGACGTAGGCCCCACCATCATTTCCAGCTCGGGGTTGTTACGATTGTGGTGAGTTGGGCATGTGAGGAAGTATTTCCCCCGTCATTACAGAGGTCCAGTGCAGTATGGAGGCCAGTCTATATCCCCTGCACCAGTTGCTATGCCACCCGCTCAGCCATCTCGGGGTGGAGGTCGTACGGGTCGAGATCGCCCCATATGGGGAGGTCAGATAGGTGGTGGTCAGGCTCAATGCTATCCTTTTCCTGCTAGGCTAGAGGTAGTTTCCTCAAACGTATTGATCATATGTGTTTTAGTGTGCCACAGGGATGCTTTAGTATTATTTGTTCATTGTTCCACTTATTTATATGTATCATCATACTTTGCTCGTTGATTGAATATGTCGTGTGATTCCTTAGCTACGCATGTTCATGTATCTACACTTATGTGTGATTATATTATTGTGGATCGTGTATATCGGTTGTGTTTGGTGACTATAGGGTATTAGAGACGAGAGTTGATCTTTTGCTGCTTAGCATGGTTGATTTTGACGTGCTTTTAGGCATGGATTGGTTGTCACCATGTCACACTATTTTGGATTGTCACGCTAAGATCGTAACATTGGCGATGCCCGGGTTGCCTAGGGCTAAGTGGAGAGGTTCCCTGGACTATGTTCTCAGTAGAGTAATTTCATATTTGAAGGCTCAACGAATGGTTGAGAAGGGATCTCTATCATATTTTGCCTCTATGAGGGATGTAAGTGCTGATACTTCTACCATTGAGTTAGTTCCAATAGTAAGAGACTTCTCGGATATGTTTCCTGCAAACCAGCCGAGCATGCCACCCAATAGGGACATTGATTTTGATATTGATCGGGTGTCAAACACTCAGCCTATATCTATTCCTCTGTATCGGATGGCACCAACAATGTTGAAAGAGTTAAAGAAACAACTTCAAGAGTTGCTTGATAAAGGATTCATTAGGCATAGTGTGTCGCCTTGGGATGCACCGGTTCTATTTGTGATGAAGAAGTACGGTACCATGTGGATGTGTATTGATTACGGGCAGTTGAACAAAGTTATAATTAAATACAAGTAACCATTATCACGCATTGATGACTTATTTGATCAGCTTCAAGCTACTAGAGTGTTCTCTAAGATTGATTTGAGGTCTAGGTATCATCAGCTGATAATTCAGAATTTGGATATTTTGAAGAACGCATTCAAGACCCGCTATGGTCACTACGAGTTTCTTGTGTTGTCTTTTGGAACGACGCCCCAGGAGCCTCCATGCACTTGATGAACAATGTATTCCAGCCATATCTTGATTCGTTCGTCATCGTGTTCATTGACGACATCTTGGTGTACTCTCGCAATCAGAAGCATTATGAGCAACATCTATGGGTTGTGCTCCAGACTTTGAGAGAGAAGAAGTTGTATGGTAAATTCTCCAAGTGTAAGTTTTGGCTTGATTCCGTGGCGTTCATGGGGCATGTGGTGTCAAATAAGGGGATCAAGGTATATTCAAAGAAGACTGAGGCAGTTCAGAGTTGGCCTAGACCATCATCAGCTATAGAGATTTGGAGTTTCTTAGTTTTGGCCAGATATTATCACTATTTTGTGGAGGGTTTCTCGTCTATTGTTGCACCTTTGGCTAGATTGACCTAGAAAGATGCCCCATTCAAGTGGTCTAATGAGTGTGAGGAGAGCTTTCACAAGACTGTCTTGACCACAGCTCTAGTTGTAGATTTTCCATCAGCATCAGGTTCATAGACAGTTTATTGTGATGCTTCTGTGGATTGGCATCGGGTGTGTCTTGATGTAGGTGGGGAGGGTGATTGTTTATGCTTCGTGTCAGCTGAAACCCCATGAGAACAAATACCCTATTCATGATTTAGAGTTAGTAGTCATTGTTCATGCATTGAAGATTTGGAGACACTACCTCTATGTCGTGTCTTGTGAGGTATTCACAGATCATCAGAGTCTGCAACACTTGTTTAAGCAAAAGGTTCTAAACTTGAGGTAGCGGAGTTGGTTAGATCTGTTAAAAGACTATGAGATCACCACTTTGTACGATCCCAAGAAGGCCAATGCAGTGGCTGATACCTTGAGTAGAAAGGCTGTGAGTTGGGTAGCCTTGCATATATTCTAGTTGGTGAGAGATCTCTAGCATCAGATGTTCAAGCTTTGGCCAATCAGTTTGTGAGGTTAGATGTTTTGGAGCCTAGCCGGGTTGTTTCTCGGTCTTCCTTGTATGAGCGCATCAGAGCGCGTCAGTATGACGACCCCCATATCCTTGTCCTTAAAGACACGGTGAAACACGGTGATGCCAAGGAGGTTTCTATTGGAGATGATGGGGTGCTGAGAATGTAGGGTCGGATTTGTGTGCCCAATGTAGAGCGGTTGTGTGAGATGATTCTTGAGGAGGCCTTCAGTCCCCGGCGCGAAGATGTATCAAGAACTGAGGCAACACTATTTGTGGAGAAGAATGAAGAAAAATATAGTAGAGTATGTGGCTCGGTGCTTGACCTGTCAGGAGTTGAAGTATAATCATCAGAAGACGATCGGTTTGCTTTAAAGACTTGATATTCCTGAGTGGAAGTGGGAGCGTATTACCATGGATTTCATTGTTGGGCTCCCATGAACTTTGAAGAAATCAGACGCGGTGTGGGTTATTGTGGATAGACTAACCAAGTATGCACACTTCATTTCGATTGTGACTACCTATTCTTCAAAGCGGCTGGCTCAGATCTATATTCGTGAGATTGTTCGTCTCTATGGTGTGTCGGTGTCCATTATCTCCGATCGAGTCGTGCAGTTCATATCACAGTTTTGGAGAGTAGTTCAGCGAGAGTTAGGTACATAGGTTGAGTTGAGTACAACATTCCACCCGCAGATAGATGGACAGTCTGAGCGCACGATTCAGATCTTGGAGGATATGTTACACGCCTATGTTATGGATTTTGGGGGTTCATGGGATCAGTTCTTACTGCTTATAGAGTTTACCTACAATAACAGCTACCGATCCAGTATTCAGATGGCTCCTTATGAGGCCTTATATGGGAGGCGGTGTCGTTCTCCAGTTGGTTACTTTGAGTCGGTAGAGGCTAGGTTGTTGGGTACTGATTTGGTTTGGGATGCCTTGGAGAAAGTCAAGTTGACTCAGGACCGGCGTCGTGCAGCACAGTTCAAACAGAAGAGTTATGTTGATATGAAGGTTCGTAATGTTGCATATATAGTGGGTGAGAAGTTGTTTCTAAGAGTTTCGCCCATGAAGGGTGTGATGAGGTTCGGAAAGAAGGGCAAGTTGAGCCCTCAAGGTTTGAAGCATACGTTGAAAGAGTTGACCGAAGTTTGACTTTTGTATAGACGACTCCAGGAAGGAGTTTTGATAGTTCTGATAGCTTTGTATGATAATTTTGGACTTAGGCGTATGTCCGAATATTGATTTGGAGGTCTGTAGGCTAGTTTAAGGCTTTATGTGAAAGTTGAAAAGTTAAAGGTTTGGAAGTTTGAGTGCTTTGACTAAGAGTTGACTTTATCGATATCGGGTTTAGATTTGGTTACTGTAGTTGGAATAGGTCTGTTGTGTCATCTGGGACTAGTGTACAAAATTTAAGGCCATTCGGAGTTAATTTTATATGTTCGGCATTGGTTTTAGAAGTTGGAAGTTCATTAGTTTTATTAGGCTTAAATTAGGGCGCAATTCATGATTTTGATGTTGTTTGATAAGATTTAAGGCGTCGACTTAGTTCGTATTATGTTTTAGGATCTATTGGTGTGTTTGGATGGGGTCCCGGAGGACTCGAGTTATTCAAATCAAGTTCGGCTTCATTTTGGTATTGTTGGATTGCTGATTTCTGTGTATCAAGTTTTCTTTTTCGCGATCGCGAAGAAAGGGACGCGATCACGAAGAGTTGTTTTAGCATGTGGTAATTTATTCATCGTGTTCGTGATATCAGCCACACGTTCCCAGAGCTTTGAGAGTCTCAGGTCAGCGCAAACGTGAGTATGTTAATGCATTCGCCTAGAGGAGTTGTCAGCTGGAGCGTTAGGCTTTAAGGCTACGTGATCGCGTAGCTGTGCATGCATTCGAGAAGAGTTAGGTCTGGTAACCATTGCGTTCGCGACTGTGGCTTCACGTTCGCATAGAGTATTTTGAGGGCGGCTGGATAACCCGCTTCCCACTCGTCTCTCTCTCTCTCTCTCTCTCTCTCTCTATATATATATATATATATATATATATATATATATATATATATATATATCTTTCTCATGCTTCAAAAGTATGTGTTCTCTTCTCTTTTCCTTTGTTTTTCTTGGTGT
>NC_031999.1:11762867-11819897 GCF_001879085.1 Nicotiana attenuata
CCCTAACCAAACCCCCATTGCTTGAAGATGGTCCATGACTTGGTTGAGAATTGTGTGTAAGAATTGGTGTGCCCTTATTTTGTTAATAATTGAATACGAGGTGGAAAATTAAAATTTCCACCGCCTTATTTAATTTGGGTGGGTATGACACTTGTCCAATGGTTTGAAAAGCTTGAATGAAAGTGATGCGCACCAAGTGTTCGATGAAATACTTGAACGATAGTTCTTCATCGCCGGTGAAGTCTGAGTAGCCGAGCATTGTTGATGCTAATGCGTAAGTGTGGGGTGTTAAGGAGTGAATCCGCACACACCAAGGTTGTGTTGCACCTATCCACATGAATGCCATGACTTGTACGATGCCTCACGAATGTTGTGATTGCGCGTGCAACAAGTCGTGCACAAGGGTCATATGTGTTCTCCTATCTCCTTGCAATTGTAGTGTATTTTATTCTTTGTTTTCGTTCTATGTTTTTCATAGAGTCTTTGTGTAGAATAATTGCTTGTGTAGTGACTTGAGGCCATGAATGTTATGATCGAATTGTTTTAACGCCCCAAGTATAGAGAGATACATTGTACTGTATGTGAGCATGTTACATGCTAATGTGGATATTATTGGTTTCTAAGGGAAGTCTTGAGTACCCAAAGCATTGCTTTAATCTTAAGTGTGGGGTCATCCCAATCCTACCTTTCTTCTATTGAGGGTCTTAGAAGTTCTATCTAATGAGAAATTCGTTGTTTATAGGTTTCAGTACAAATGGCTCGTGAAAGTTCAAATAACACCAAGGCAACTGCTCTTCTACTGCTGCCCCAACCACAAAGAAGCACAAACAAAGTGAATTTGCTTCAAGCAAATCGAACAAAGGCAAGCAAGTGGCTGAACGTTCTGCCAGGAAGCCTCGGTGCCTCGTCCAGTACTCCAAGTAGATAGAGAGGATGTAAAAAGATGGTACCACTCTTTTGTACCGTACAAGCAGTATATCTCGGGGATGGGAATCAACACAACTTTAGAGTAGAATTTTCCCACTATTCTAGACCGGATAAAGGAGTTGAAGCTGGACCGTTTGCTAGAATATCCCGGGACAGAAAATTTGAGCATGGTGAAAGAATTATATGATGATTGGAACTCTAAGATGAATGAAGCCTATATGAGAGGTGTGTGGGTCAATTTGCATACTGGAGAACTATGTGATTTTTTGGGGAGTTCGGTCCAAATTATCCAGCCATCCGTCGGACAATATATGGGGTGGACTCTAAGGCAAAGTGGATTCATTCACAACGAAATGACACCCACAAGGATATGAGCCAGACTGACTTCAACAGAACAACTAAGGACAGGCAAAACTCTTTTCATGCTCGAATTATACCGGGTGAGCATACTTCAGGTTGCACGAGAGCGATGATTTGTTTGATCTATTTTCTTTCAATATTGGTTAGTTAATGCTTGATGAGATGACCTGCACCAGATTCCATAATGACTCCAGGAGGTTCTTTTATGGGAACCTGTTGACAAAGTATTTGATGCGGAGGGGGTTGCCGGTTTATGAGGGGGCTAATGAGATTGTGCCTGCACTGACAGAGTTACTGGATATATTGGCGATATTGCAGGACAATGGTCCCAAATTGAGCATTGCTGCTAGGCAAGAACAACAACATCGCGTCTGTGAGTTCCCATAGCATAGGCCTTCATCGCATCTGCAATTCTACTGCCGCATCTGCTACTCCGCAGGTGCAACTCCACAAGCACAATAGCACAACTCTTCAGTCCAGCCCAGCTCCGCATGTGCGCACATCCATCCGTAGTTGCAACTCCGCACTTATGACCTTACTTCCACAGAAGCGGCCAACGCCCAGAACTCACTAGATTTGCATGACCTAACACCTCACGTGCAAGTGCAACGTCACTTCTGTGACCAATCCTCCGTAGATGCGGTAGACCAGAACCAGCCATCCATGCAACTCCGAAATGGTCCGAAATAGATCCGAAACTCGCCCGAACCCCTTATAACCCCGTCCAATAACATCTACAAGTCTAAACACAAAATTCAAACGTATCCAAAGGCTAAAAACACTGCAAATTTTATTAAAATCACGGATCGGAGATCAAAATCACCCTCTTAAGTTTCAAACATTCCAACTTCATCGAACGCGTCCAAATCACGCTTAAAAATTCTGAATCATAATCAAACTTTGCACACAAGTTTTAATAACCTTAAATGAACCTAACCAAGGCCTCAAAACCACAATAGGATTTCGATCAAACCAAAGTCAACTTCCAGTCAAACCTATGAACTCTTCAGTCTTTAAATTGCCAACTTCAACAAATAGGGCCAAAACCTTCTAGGAGCACCTTAGTTTAAAATCACCATACTAACCTATTAAATCATCAAATCCCAATTTCGAGACCGTTTACTCAAAAGTCAAACATTAGTCTACTCTTCCAACTTAAAGCTTCTGAACTGAAAATTACTCTTACAAATCAACTCCAAACCTCTCGAAAGTCATAACCAACCATACACAAAATTCATAATGCATCATATGAAGCTACTCAAGCTCTCAAACAGCGAAACAAAATGCTAATTCTTAAAATGATTTGTTTGGATCGTTACAATTATTATTGCAAAAGATTTTTTCCAGTAGCAATATGCGATTCATTGCCTAAGAATGTGTGTGTACTATTTACAATGAGTAGGCAATATTTTCAAATTCATGATATCTTCAATGCTAAAATCATAGCATATTGTACAAATGTAAAATTGTTTTTTCTTCATGCACTCTTTAATGTCATGATTCATCTGCCAACTCACTTAGAAAGAGAGGCAAAGCTTGATGGACATATTTAATGTCGATGGAAATACCTTATTGAGATGTAATATATTGTCCTAAAAATTTCAACTCTACATATTTAGAAAAATATTGTATTTGATGATTCATTTGTATACATGTATCTGCAAACTCTTAAGTCATATGTTCACAAACAAACTCGTTTTCAAGATTCAATTGTAGAAGGTTATCTGGCAAAGAAAAGCCTCAAATTATGTTCATGATACTTAAAAAATCTCTCAATTAAGTTCAATGAATAACTAGGAATGATGATTAATATGTGCTAAATTGTGAGATGTCTAAATTCAAAAATTTTGAGCTGAATAAAAAGTGGTTCAGATGCGATCATACTATCTTATAAGTTTGCGCAAGCATGCATCTATGCTCTTTAAAATTGTGAAGAGGTTTGATCATTCATGAATAAGTTGTTAATTAGTTCCATGGTAGTTTCATATTTAATTAGTTTAATTGCAATGTCTTATTTAACTCCATTATGAAAATATAGGAATACACGAGCGATATAGAAAGAAATTTTTTTTATAATAGATAAAAGGCGTAACAATGAGTTTCTTGATTGATTTCGTGCACGTGTTGGTATCTAATCAAATGATGTACTGAATATTAATGTACCTATCCTAATGATCTTATTGATTATGAGGGTGTTATTTTTCTTTATAAATCTTTCAACTATTGCACAAGGACATACAAATGATGAGCTCATAAGCTTAACAATCGATCCTAGACAATGGCAGATTGATATTCTACGTTGATGAATGAATGAATTTGCTTTTGGACAAAAGTTCTTGAGTCGAGAAGAAAAATACAGAACAATAAAGTTCTTGTAAGAGGAGAGACTAACATTCTAAGGAGTATTATAACTATTAGAGTATATTACGAGTTGCGATACTACATTGTACAAGTAGCATATTTACTAGTCAATTTGTCTACAACTCTGGTGAATGTAAGGGAGAAACTGAGATTACAGTAGATCAGCTGAAGTCACCAAGTCAAACGCGAAAGACTAGCATTCCAATGCGAGTTGGGTTTCCAAGAAGATCTATCTGTGTCTAACAAGGTATAGCATTTGGAGGACTTTGTGTAATAAAAGGAATATGCAAATATTAAAAATACATATGGGAATCAAGAAGGATGCAGGTTGGAGATAAATAAGGAGACCTAGCCTAAATGGGAAAGGATTTCCTTAACCGAAATACTTTGGGTTTTGGAGCATTAATTGAAGAAGAATTTCGGTCAACCTTGCACCTGTAAAAGAAGGCCTTTTGACACAATTCAAGACTACTGCTATTGAGAGAAATCATGAGTATACTCCTGACAATAGCAAAGCAAATCAACAACGTCTTTCTAAAGATTCAATCTAATTAACTGAAGTACAAGTTCTTGAAGATGAAGCTGCTTAAGTTCTTTAGTTGTTAGGTTGATTCGTGTGTTTTGAGTTATAACCTATTTGCTTTAATAGAAGTTTTGTAGTAGGTTATTATTGAGACTTTGATGAGTTACACTTTCTAAGCTAAAGTTAGTTTAGAGAGGGGTTTCTACAATTAGATTGATGTTGGGGTTAGGGTATTAGATGTAGTCTCCTAGGTTATTTAGTTATAACCTAAAAACTGCTCTTTGACGTTAGTGAAATTTTGAAGGCAAATCCTACTAGGTAGGTCTGGTTTTTACTCCCTTGTGCAAAGTTTTTTAACTTAAAAATTCTTGTGTTGATTATTGTTCCGCAATTAGTCTTGTTTGACTGTGCTAAGCTTGTTCAATGAACCAGGTTCTTTGAAACCGCAAAAATAGGCAAGACACAATTCAACCTCGCTTCTTATGTCTAGGTGAAGTCTAAAATAATAATTGGTATCAGAGCAGGTTCTTTCATAAGAGTCTAACACCTTGAAAGGATCTATAATGGCTGCACCAACAGATGCTCAAGAAGGACAATCAATTGTTTGGCCACCACTGGTCAATGGAAAATACTATGGATGGTGGAAGGAAAGGATGCGTGATTCTTAGATGGAGAAGACCTGGAACTCTGGGACATTGTTGAGAAGGGACCAAAAATCCCAATGATGTTTGATGACAAGGGTGTCCCTACTGGATCAAAGCCAAGAGAAAAATACTCTGAAGAAGATGTCAAAGGAGCTCAAAAGAATGCCAAAGCTAAGAAGATCTTGATCTGTGGAATTGGTCCTGATAAATACAATAGAATATCTGCCTGCAGAGATGCAAAAGCTATATGGGATGCCCTGCAATATGCTCATAAAGGTACCTCTAAATTAAGGCAGTCAAAGATTAACACGCAACTAGGCAATATGAACTGTTCAAGATGAAGGAGGTGGAAACTATCCTGGAGATGAGTACCAGAGTCACAACCATTATCAATGACTTAATATCTCTTAGAGAAGTGATTCACCGCAACAAAATTGAGAGGAAAATTTTGAGCATACTACCTTCATCATGGCACATCAAAGTAAATGCAATTATTGAAGCAAGTAATCTGAATAAAATGACGCTTGATGACCTGATTGGAAATCCGAAAACCTATGAGCTAAAACTGAATCGGGATTGCCTGGATGAACAAGCTACTGAACCTCGCAAGATCAAGAACCTGGTGCTTAAAACAACCCACAAATAGGATACTAAAGAAGATGATATGGCACTACTGACTCGACACTTTCAGAGAGAAATAAGGAAAGGTGGTTTCATAAATAGGTAGCTCATCAAAATAAAAAATTATTGAAAAGAACAATAATAATAGTGGTACTGATGGCTGCTACAAGTATGGAAAGAAAGATCATTTAATCTAGGAAGTTGAATGGAAAAAAGAATAATTCTGATAAAGGAACGCAATAGGTTAAAGATTGGGTTCCTATGCAAAGAATGACGAACAAAGAAATGGACAAAATTGTGAAAAAGGCAATGGATGCTATGCATTCATCTTCTACTGACGACGATGATGATGATGATGAATGTGAAGATGAGTATTAGTCACTAATGGCTAAAGAACATAGTGACTTCGAATCAGAGGATCTCCTAGCATTGATGGTTAATTCAGACTCTGATGCTAATGAGGACGAAGAACATGAGGTAACCTTTCAAGACATCAAAGATAAAATTCACACATATTCTAAAGAGTAAATGATCTCTCTATCAGCTATTTTAATTGATGCATATCAAAACATTTCTGATGAAAATGAGCATTTGATAACTGAATATGCATCGCTTAGACTTGAACACATTGATCTAGACGTAAGTAGAGAGGACCTTGAGGTATTTGTCTTGGATCTCAAGGAACAGGTTCTTGTGCTTGAAGAAGAAAAAATTGCCTTGGAAACTGGAAAAAAACAGAATGCTTAGTGCACGAAATAAAGGCAAGGACCCATCCACTGACATTCAGGAGAGACTAGAAAGTGAACTAAAAGAAACCAATAACAAATTTCTAGTTGAATCTGAAAAAGCTAGGATACTTCAAGAAAACCCAGATAAGGTCAATTTTGAATTGGAAAGGAACTTAAATTGGACCACGTCTTCCTAGATAATGTTCAAATACATGAAACCACAATAACAATAAAAAGGGGCTTGGACACACTAAGGTCAAGACTCCTTACAAACCCCATAGCAAGTATGTACACATCCTTGATAATCGCCTATGCACTAACTATGGAAATAATGGACACTTCAAGATGTCCATCTAAAATCAAAGCAGAACTAAAAAATGTTACATATGTTGAGAAAAGAAATTCAGTGAAACATGATCCTTCTCAGAAGGTTAATAAACTGTCAGGATGGACTAAAAAGAATGTTATTCATCCTTTTACTCAAAGAAAGAGACCCAAGCTAGTTTGGGTTTCTAAATTAACCCATGAATGTTTTTGCATGCTAAGGTAAGAGAAAGCAAAAATTGGTGGTATGTGGACAGGGCTTGCTCCTGCCACATGATCGGAAATAGAAATAATTTCCTCTCATTCAAAGCCTATGAAGAGGGAATCTGGGCTTTGGAAATGGCAAAAAGGAAAACATCATTGGCATAGGTAAGGTTGGTAAGTCCTACTTTCATGCTATAGATAATGTGTACTATGTAAAAGACTTGAAGCATAGTTTGCAAAGTGTATCTCAAATGTGTGATAAAGGAAATCGCGTACTTTTTACTTCCAAAAGATGTTTAGTGTCAAATAAAAATTCTGGAAACATGGTTCTCAAAGGAAAAAAGGCATAAAAATATTTACAAAGTTGATATCATGTCTGTACCTAAAAATAAATTTTCATGTCTTAGTGCACTAGATATTGATTTCTCCTTGTGGCACAAAAGACTAGGGCATGTCAGCTTCTCTATGTTGAACAAGCTAATTACCAAGGACCTGGTCCTTGGGCTGCCCAAGTCAAAATTCAAGGAAGATAAAGTTTGTGATGCATGTGTAAGAGGTAAACAGGTCAGGACCACATCCAAGTCCAAAAAGGTAGTAATCACCTCTAGACCTTTGGAACTACTTCACATGGACTTGTGTGGACCAATGAAGGTTCAAAGTAGAGGTGGCAAGAGGTATGTGTTTGTAATTATTGATGATTATTCTAGATTTACATGAACTATATTTCTTACAGCTAAAGATGAACCTTTGATATGTTCGTAACCTTTGTAAAGAAACTACAAAGAAAGATGAATAGTCATGTAGCTAGTATTAGATCCAACCATGGAACTGAATTTGAAAATGCTTACTTTATTGAATTCTGTACTAAAAATGGTATTGATCACAATTTCTCTACTCCTAGAATCCCGCAGCAAAATGGTGTTGTTGAAAGGAAAAACATAACTCTAGAGGACATGGCCAGGACCATGCTAATTAGTAGTAGACATCCTAAAACATTCTAGGCTAAAGCTGTGAACAATGCTTGTTATATTTTAATTAGATGCATGATTAGACCAATAATTGAGAAGACCCCCAATGAATTACAAAAGGAAGAAAACCAAATGTAACCCACCTAAGAGACTTTGGAAGCAAGTGTTTTGAACACAATAATGGGAAAGAGGCTCTAGGAAAGTTTGATACTAAAAGTGATGAGGGTGTCTTCCTGGATTACTAACCACAAAGTAAAGCCTATAAAGTGTATAACAAAAGAAGAAAATGTATTGAAGAAAGTATTCATGTAATCTTTTGATGAGTCTAATCGTTTGGCTGAGAAAGGTACACAAGTTGCTGATGATGGTGAGTTTCGCCCAACTGAAAGCCATGAGGAGCAAACAGACCATGAAACAATATAAGCTGCCACAGAATAGGAACTAGGTCTTTTGGAACCAGTTAAGGAGGTATCACAGATAGGGGGGACAACAGAAGAGACTCGAGATGAACTTGTAGCACCTGCTACCTCTATTGAACATGAAGAAAACACTAAGAATTAAATATCACATTCCAGGGGATGGAAACATCAAAGATCTCATCCTCTGACAAATGTTCTCACCCCAATTGACTCTAGAATGGTAACAGGGTCAAAAATCAGGAATATTATTGCATTCTCAGCATACATATCCATGGTAGAGCCTAAGAACATCAAAGAGGCTCTTGTAGATGCAAACTAGATAGGGGTCATGTAGGAGGAACTAAATCAGTTTGAAAGAAATAAAGTTTAACACCTGGTTCCTAGCCCATAAGATAGAACAGTTATTGCAACAAGGTGGGTGTTCAGAAACAAGCTGGATGATCAAGGAAATATTACCAGAAATAAAGCAATATTTTTTGTACATGGATATAATCAATAAGAAGGAATTGATTACGATGAAATATTTTCTCCTGTAAACAGGATAAAGGCAATTCGAATGCTTATTGTGTTTGCATCATACAAGAGTCTCAAGCTCTATCAAATGGATGTCAAAAGTGCTTTCCTAAATGGATACTTGAAGGAAGACGTGTTTGTTCGACAACCTCCAGGGTTTGAAAGTCATGAGTTCCCAAACTATGTGTACAAGTTAGACAAGGCACTATATGGGTTAATGCAAGCCCCAAGAGCCAGAGGTGGGCGTTCGGTACTTAGGTACCATATTTGTGAATTACCGTCCGGTAGTTTTTTATTCGGTTTATTAATTGTGCATACCAAATACCGTACCAAAGTAGTTCCGTATGGTCAGATATTTTCTTATTTGGTTCGGTACGATTTACGGTTTCGGTACTCCACTATCCTTGTCTAACGTCACAAGTAGTGCAAGGCACGCACTAGTGATTCGGTGAAGGAGTGGAGTAAATCAATCCAACAAGTAAAAAGATCTTTTTAAAAAGAATGAAGTGTACAAAGAAGCAACAGATTGCAGTTCAACCAAGACATAACAATATATAATAAAGATAATTTATGTTACTTATATTAAGATACATATTATTATGTTAAAACTAGCATAGCTAAGTGGCTATTTGCATACATGCCTCTTCAAAATAAGTACAGTATCTAACTGACTATAAGCTGATAAAATTTATACAAGAACTTTAACAAATCTAAAAAAATTTAGAAGAAAATTAACAATTCAAAAAAAATTCAGCAGAAACTAAATTAGAGAAAGGAGAAAGGACTAATGGAAAAGGGAATTAGGGAAGGGGAACAATCATTTGGGGCTTGGGTGTTGGGGCAGTGGATGTTGAGCTTACTTTATTTGGTGAAAAATATAACTATAGAGATGGGTTGGCCGGCAGGACAGCATAAGACTAGGTCTAGGATTGAAAACTATAGGAAATATTGTGGTATGTCGATATACCAAAATATCAAAATTCAATACCGAATACCGTACCGAAATACCGAATAAACCGATATTCGAAGTACCAAACTACTTCGGTCCGGTTCGGAATTCGGTTTTTCGGATTTTATGCCCACCCCTACCAAGAGCATGTTATGAAAGACTGTCAAAATTCCTCCTGGAGCACGGTTTCTCACGAGGCAAAATTGATAACACACTATTCCTGTTAGAGAGTGGTAGAAACCTGCTAATAGTGTAGATATTTGTTGATGACATTATTATTAGAGCCACAAGTGAATCTCTTTGCAATGAATTTATTGTACTTATGGGAAGTGAACAACCACGATGGAAGAATTAAATTTCTTCCTTAAACTTCAAGTTAAGCACACAGAGAAAGGAACTATGATACACCAACATAAGTACATCAATGAGCTGCTTAAAAGGTTTGATATGGACAATGCTAAAACAATTGATGTTTCTATTGCCACAGCGGCCAGATTGGATGTGGATGAATCCGATACTCTTGTTGATGAAAAGAAGTACAGAGGTATGATAGGGTCCCTACTCTAGCTGACAGTAAGTAGACCTGACATTTTGTACAGTGTAGGGCGTTGTGCAAGGTTTCCATCCAGTCCAAAAGAATCACATTTGAAGGTTGTCAAAAAGATTTTGAGATATCTTAAGGGTACACAAGAACTCATTCTTTGGTATCCAATAGGAGACTCCTTCAAATTGGTTAGCTATGCAGATGATGACTATACTGGATACCTGGTGGATAGGAAAAATACATCTAGAATGGCTCGCTTTCTGAGATATGTCTAATTTCATGGGCATCCAAAAAACAAAACTATGTAGCCTTATCAAATGCTGAACTGAGTATGTGGTTGCTGCATCATATTGTGCTCAGCTGTAATGGATCAAACAACAACTTGATGATTATGGAATGGTGATTGAAAATTTACCCATATTTTGTGACAATACAAGTGCAATGAATATAGATAAGAACCCGGTCCGCCACAAGAGAACCAAAAATATTGATGTGAGGCACCAGATCCTGAGAGACAGTAGTGAAAAGGGGAACATAACTATGGAGTTTCGCATAATTGAAGATCAAATTGCTGACATATACAACAAAGCTTTGAGCAGGGATCACTTTGAAAGAAACCGCTTGGAGCTTGATTTAATCAAGATGGACTAAGACACTATTGACTTCCCTCAATGATTGGCTATGAATAAATAATATGTTTAGTAAGTAAATGTGTTGAAAATGTCTAACTAGGTATTATACTATAACAGGATGCACGCATGGCATGGAATCTAGGGCATGGATGTGTAACAATAGTCTAGACTAGAAAATGTGTCACATCCATTGTTGAGGAAATAAGTCAAAGAACCTAGTTGTTTTACATTCAGGTATGTACCCCCTTTCCAATTGATTGTTGGACTTAATTGTTAGGTTGTCGTGTTATTAAAACCAGGTTCCAACCATTGTGTCATTTAGTCTCTCAAAAAATCGAAAAAATAATAGTGGATCAGGTTCCAAAACTATCAAGTCATAGGGTAATCATGATTAGCTCAAGTCCGCATGTAATTAGGACCAATTTCTTAAACCACATGCACACGTTTTTACCGCTTAATTAACTCACTCTAACCACTACTTTTCAAAATTTAAAATCCTTTGACGGTTACCCCCTCTCCCAATTAGAGCTGGATTAGGAACAATTAAAAGAGAAAATTAAAGTTATCAAACTGTCAATCACTCTCTATATATCCTTCCTCTCTTTTCATTCTTCCCATTCTAATCAAAATCCCCAAAAAGTTTGTTCCAAAATTCTGAAACCCCAACTTTGTCTTCCTGAGTAAACAAAAATTCTCCATTATCATGGAAACTTTACCAAGCAAAGTCCCATATGAAACAGCTAGAACTACAAGCCCTAACACCACTGCACCCAGTCACACACCCACACATCCAATCCAGTCAAGAACTACCTTCCCTACCAAAAGTACCAAAACTTGTTACTGGATTAGTCGACTACTCTGATGAAGATGATAGTGAAGGATTTGAAAGTGAGAAACAAGTTGTGGAGGAGTCATGAATTGAGGGGAAAGTAATAACTGATAATGTGGAAGAGGCCTGTAAAGAACAGGCGGATATGATCGCTACTAAGAAAATAGGTACTGCATAAAGGGATGAATGTCAAAGTGTGGTGGCTATAGAGAGTGAGGTGAATGCAGTAAAAGAGGGTGAAAATCTTGTTGAGGGTTCAAACAAGGGGACACAGGAGGAAGATGTAGTATACACAGGAGGAAGATGTAGTATAACATCGAGAAACTATAGGCACTCGAGTACAAGCACCAGAAGCCCTTGGACAAAAACTAGGTTCTTCTGCTGCTGGTGAGGGAGAATTTGCTATGGAAGTTGTTACTAAACATGAAGAGACTCACGATCAAGAACCGGCTTCTTTAAAAAATGAACTTTAAGAATCTGAGTCTTTTGATTGGACTGATATAGAAGAAGAAGAAAACGAGGAAGAAAATGAGGAGAAGAAGAAATTAAAACAAAAGATAGTGAAGACAGTGATGATGAGGCTCTAGTGAAACTCATTGCTAGGCTAAAGGAGAAGCGGCAAGCTGAAGAAAAATCTGCACCAAAGAGGGTGAAGGCTGGTGCAATGAAAGCAGTCTTGACTCTTGGGGCTGTGAATTTAAGGGGTATGACACCTGTGACTAGAGGAAGAAGCAAGGTAACACTAGAGAAAGCTATGGAGGAGAGCAAGAAAACGAATAAAGAAAGAGAAGGATTCAGGATAATTGATGAGTCTGATGTAGAAGAGGTGGACTTAGTGAGTGAAGATAATAGTGATGAAGAAGAGAAGGAGGAGAAGGAAGCTCTTCTTCAAGAAAAGGGAAAGAAGAAAGTTGAATCTTCTGAAGCCACTCCCAAAGAAAAATCTGCCAAGAAAAGAAAAGCTACAGTCTCTGATCCATAAGTTAGAGGAACCAGATTCCAAAAGAAGGAAAAAAACTCAGAGAAAAATTGCTATATTTGGGAGAGAGGAGTGGTTTGCTGGGCTGATGATGCTGAAAGGGAACGTGATCGACCCTGATGTGGTGACTATGTTTGGGATAAAGGAATTGCAGGAGAAACTGGAGGTCCAGGGATGGACTCATATGTTCCTATGCCACTACCATTCATGTATGGTGAAGCAATGCTTCTTTTTTACATGAATTTTGAAGTGCTGGAGAATGATCAAGCGAGTACTGATGTTAGCGGAGTGAATCTGGTTATTGACGCAAAAACACTGGGTGAGATTCTGAAAGTGCCAACCGAGGGCTTTGACACTTATGTGAGTGATAAGTGGGGATTTTAACTACTTATGAGCGCCTTTTAGCTTTTATTTTAGTCTAAACGCATTGAATTGTGTTCACGAAACTGATGAAATGTGCAAAATTGTAGGAATGTTGGAAGTTGGACTCCCGCGATGAAATCCGACTAAAAAAGGAGTAATCTAAACACAAGGCAATAAAAGACACAAAAGCTTACAAAGTGCGGACCACAAAATTTCATCTGCGGCCGCAACAAATGAAGGAAATCCCAGCAGACTTTCTAGCAAACTGCGGACAGCACAGGCATTGTGCGGCCGCAAAAGAAGAGCTTGAGATTAACTTCAGAGGGTGTGCGAATTTCCAAGTTTCGAGTCCCTCAGAATTATGGACCGCACAAGAATTGTGCGGCAGCAGAAGAAGAGGCTTGCGATCGCAGAAGTAAAGGTGCGGACCACAGAAGACTAGGTTGCGGCCGCAGTGCTAAATCTGCGCACCGTAGAAAGAGTGCCTCACGTCCACAGTTTAGAATTGTGCGGCCGCAGAATCCTAGATCCTTCAAGATGAAGAATTCTGCGGATTGCACATGGAATTGTGCGGACGCAGAACCTCCCGAGGGGCACTTCCAAAATTATCAGCCTTGTATAAATAGAAGAGTTTCAGGAAATTAGGTCAAGTTTTGAATATTTTATGTACTGAAGTCGTTTCTCTTTGCTTCTTTAGGAAACTTTAGCTTATTTTGGTGATTTAACATTAGATTTCTCTATTTTAATCTTCCAATATGAGTTTTATTACCTTTTCTTCTTTTTATTCTTCCACCCACTATGAGTAGCTAGATTTTTACTAGGGTTGTGACCCAACCCTAGTGTGTAAACCTTATGGGTGATTAATTTTATGCTTGTTCATGAATGAGTGTTTGTTATTTAGATTAGTTCATGCTTTAATTGTAGAATTAATTGTTGCAAACATTGATTCATGCCTATTTGACTTAGTCTCTTCTTGAGAAAGAGGGACCTAGTCTACGCTAACTTAAGTAACAAGGAATTGGGTCAATTGAGAGATTGATTAACCTAATTAAAGGGTTCAACCTAGAGATAGTAACAACCCGACTTGAGCTCTTATCAACCGTTTTGGTAGATATCCATTTGGTCTTGAGAAAGCCAAATTGGGCAAAACCACTCTCTGACTGAGAGGTATTGAGTGGGAAACGTAGTGCTGTGAGCTATAATACACCCTAGTCAATAAAACGAGCATAAAAGTCTTTATCCCATTAGGCAAACACCTAGGTCATGGTCACAGCCCTAGGCCTTTTATATATTAAGAAAACACTCAAAAACAATCATCTATAGTTTCATATCTTTAAATATGCAATCATTAGCTTAGTTTAAGATGTAGAAACAAAAACCTATTTGTGGAAGTGCAATCTAGATACTTCACTTGCTTATTCCGAATATATACTCATAACTCCCATCTTAGCTTCCTGAGGATTCGATCTCGACTCTTTGTTGGGTTTAATTACTGCAAATGACCGTGTCATACCTCTTAGAGGTGTGCATTTGGATGTGATCAATTTTTGGCGCCATTGTCGGGGATCTAAAAACGGTGTTAGATATATATTTGGGTTTGTATGTGGAATATCTTATTTTCCTTTAGTGTTACTAATTTGTGTGAATCAATTGTAGGTACAATTATAGCAACAATCAACAATGAACTCGGAAACATGCCTTTGGGGGATGTGGACGTTGAGGATTGCAAAGTTGAAAAGGTTCCTCTTGAACCTCAAGCAAATAGAAGAGGTTGGGCGCCTCATGACAATGTCCCAGTTCCACCCCCACCTCCATCACGAGCGGATCCACACCGGGTGTTGCCGAATGAAGGGTATGCAAGTCCAATAGCCCCTCCCCATATTAGGGTGGGCAACTTTCAGATCGCCAATGTGATGCTCACTTTGCTAGAGCAATAAGGTTTCTTCACCTGGGCTCCAAGTCAAAATGCATATAAAACACTTGAAGGGGTTTGTGGACACTGGTTGGGGGAGTAGACAAACAAACATCTCTAAGGATGCTTTGAGGCTAAGGATTTTTCCCTTTTCTCTATGGGGAAAAGCTTTAGATTGGTTGGAACGATTGCCAAACCATTCCATTCGTACTTGGGATGAGTTGGCGGAGAAATTTATTTCCAAGTTCTTCTCTCCCGGGCATATGGCTACTTTTAGAGATGAGATTTTAGCATTCAAGCAAGAGCCCAATGAACCGCTACACGAGATATCGGAGCGGTATAGAACAATGGTCAAAGAGTGTCCCAATAACGACATGATGGAGAATATGACTCAACAAACTTTCTATCGTGGGATTAATACGACAAACCAATGTGTGGTGAATCAACTTGCCGATGAGAATTTCATGACTACGCCATATTCGGAAGCTTGTGAGATTTTGAATGAAATGGCGGACATAACATCGGCATGGCAATCTCGGGCTAATGTTCCACAAGGTGATCCAAACGTGATTCACCTTCATTAAGAGTTGCATGACCATGAATCAATTAGCAAAGAATCAACTTCAACAAGTGCAAAATCCTTAGCAAGTCAATGCCATTGAGGGAGTAAACATGATGGTAAACAAAATAAGGGTCAAGGGTCTGCAAGTGCAAAACCGAGTGGAGAATTATGTTCAAGAAGATAGTGGGTTTGATCAAGATGAATCTTACAATGAACAAGAGGAGGAGGTGCAATATGTGAACAACTACGAAGGGAAAAGAAACAACTCTCAAGGCCCCAATCCACAATAATGGCGACCTCAAAGCAATCAAGGTAATTGGAACTCTAACTGTCAAGGTAATTGGAGTGGTGGAAACAATCAAGGGAATTGGCATAACAACAACAATCAAAGAAATTAGAGTGGTGGAAATAATCAAGGAAATTGGAGTGGCAACAATCAAGAAAGTTAGGGAGGTAAAAATCAATGGGGATGGAACAATAATCAAGGCAATCGAGGGCCGGTTTTCATAGGCCCCCGATGTATCAACAACCAAGTATCCCTCCTCCATATCCTTCCCATGGTCCAAGTTCTTCCAACAATGAAATGGGGCGTATTGAGAATATGTTCAAGCAAATGATGGAGAAGAATGCCGATTCCGAGGCCCAAATTGCCTCACACAATACATCAATCCGCAACTTGGAAGTTCAAATAGGGAAAATCTCTCAATCTCTAAATATCGTCCTAAGGGGGCACTACCAAGTGACACGGTGGTGAACCCAAAGGGTGGGAACAATACGGGGCACGCCATGGCCGTTACTACAAAAAGTGGAAAATGTTGGAATGCACCCACCTCAAGCCAAAGGCAACTTGCGGATGAAGAGAAAGTAGTGCAAGAAGAGGAGATCCCGAACAATGTTGAGAAATCTAATGATGAGGTTCGGATTAATATTGATGATAGTGTGGAAGAGACTCAAGAGGAGGTAAACCCATCTAAGGATCACATTATTGACATGCCGGAACCGTTAGTGCAAAGGGCTAAGGCACAATTGCCTAAGCCTCGACCTCCATACCCTCAAAGACTTGAAATGCAAAATGGTGAAAACCAATTCAAGAAGTTCATCCAAATGATGAAGAGTCTCTCAATCAATGTGACATTAGTTGAAGCCTTGGAGAAAATGCCCGGTTATGCAAAGTTCATGAAGGATATTGTGATAAAGAAGCGGTCGATGAATTTTGAAACTATCAAAGTCACTCATCAAGTGAGTGAAATTGTGCATTCAATAGATCCCAAGTTGAAGGATCCCGGTGCTTTCACGATTCCTTGTACAATTGGAAGTGCCAAGTTTACAAAATCTCTTTGTGATCTTGGGGAAAGTATAAATTTGACGCCCTATTCAGTTTTCAAGACATTGGGAATTGAGCAACCAAGGCCCACCTCTATGAGATTGATAATGGCTGATCACACTATGAAGAGACCCTTGGGAGTGATTGAGGATGTTTTGGTTCATGTTGATAAATTCATTCTCCCGATGGATTTTTTCATTCTAGATTTTGAGGTTGATTATAAGGTACCGATTATTCTTGGTAGACCTTTCCTTTCTACGGGGCACTTTGTGATGTTGAAGCCGGAGAACTTACTTTCCGGGTTGGTGATGAAAAAGTAGTTTTCCAAGCGTGTAAGTCCGTGAGGCAACTCAATAGCAATGTGGGGTGCTCTTTCGTTGACTTGGTGACCGATGTGATTGTGGATGAAGCAAGTGTTGTGATAAATGTTGGTCATATGTTGGAGGCTGTCTTGCTCAACTTGACGATGACGAGATCGTGGAATGTGTGAACTCTCTGCAAGGAATGGGTTCGTACACCTATGAACCCTGAAAAATTTCCTTGGATCTTGAAAATAGGACAACTCCTACTACAAAGCCTTCAATCGAAGAGCCTCCTGTCTTGGAGTTGAAGCCATTGCCTTCACATCTTTGGTATGAATTTCTTGGACCTTCTTCTACTTTACCGGTTATTCTTTCCACTTGTTTGACTAACGTGCAGGTAGATTCTACATTGGCGGTGCTACAAAAAAGGAAGAAAGCTATTAGATGGATATTGGCGTACATTCGGGAGATAAGCCCCGAATTTTGCATGCACAAGATTAAATTGGAGGAAGGTGCCAAACCATCTATTGAACATAAAAGGAGACTCAATGAAGCCATTCAAGAGGTTGTCAAAAAGGAGATCATCAAGCGGTTGGATGCCGGGGTTGTCTACCTCATTTTCGATAGTTCATGGATTTCACCGGTTCAATGTGTCCCAAAGAAGGGGGCATGATGGTGGTCACCAATGACAAGAATGAGTTGATTCGTACAAGAACAGTAACCGGGTGGAGAGTCTGTATGGACTATCGTAAGATCAATAAAGTCACAAGGAAGGGCCATTTTTCACTTCCCTTCCTAGATCAAACGCTTGATAGATTGGCCGGCCATGATTTCTATTATTTCCTTGATGAGTATTCCGGCTACAACCAAATTCTTATCGCTCCGGAGGATCAAGAGAAAACAACCTTTACATGTCTCTATGGTACTTTCGCCTTCAAGCGGATGCCATTTGGTTTGTGCAATGCACCGGAAACTTTTCAAAGGTGTATGATAGCTATCTTCATGGACATGGTGGAGGATTACCTTGAAGTTTTCATGGATGATTTTTCAGTGGTCGGGAATTTTTTTGATGATTGTCTTGCAAACTTGGATAAAGTGTTGGCAAGATGTGAAGAAATAAATTTGATGCTAAATTGGGAGAAATGTCATTTATGGTCGAGGAAGCATTGTCCTTGGCCACAAAATCTCAAAGAATGGAATTGAAGTTGACAGGGAAAGATTGAGGTGATTTCTATACTTCCACCTCCAACTTCGGTAGGGCGTGCGGAGTTTCTTAGGTCACGCGGGGTTTTACCGGCGCTTCATCAAGTATTTTTCTAAGGTGGTAAACCCGTTGTGCAAGCTTCTCGATAAAGATGCTAAGTTTAACTTCAATGATGATTGCATGAGAGCTTTTGAATTGCTAAAGTTCAAGTTGACAACAACTCCCATCATCACCGCCCCAAATTGGAGTGTTCCTTTTGAGCTCATGTGCGATTCAAGTGATGTAGTGGTGGGGGCTATTTTGGGGAAACGCATCAACAAGATCTTTCATCTAGTCTACTAAGCTAGTAAGACCATGAATAGTGCCCAAGTCAACTATACCTCCACGGAGAAAGAGCTCATTGCCGTTTTGTTTGCTATTGAGAAGCTCCGCTCGTACTTGATGGGTGCTAAAGTGATTGTCCACATGGATCATGCGGTACTTCGTTATCTTAGCAAGAAAGATTCCAATGCTCAGTTGATGAGATGGGTGCTTTTGTTGCAAGAGTTTGACATTGACATCCAAGATAAAAAACGAAGTGAAAACCAAGTGGCGGACCACTTGTCTCATTTGGAGGAGAAGGGGAGGCCGCATAATGGCCTTAAAATCAATGACTCCTTCCCCGATGAACAACTTTAGGCTATTTCAAAGAAAGAGGTGCCATGGTTCGTGGATCTAGCAAATTTCCTTGTGTGTGGTATCATCCTGGATGAGTTCTCTTCAAACCAAAGGAAGAAGCTCAAACAGGATTGTCAAGATTATTACTGGGATGAACCATACCTTTTTCGTATTTGTACGGATGGGATGATTAGAAGATGTGTACCGGAAGAGGAGCAATGTGAAATTCTTGGGGCTTGTCATTCTTCGCATTATGGTGGTCATCACGGTGGAGCGAGAACAAAGTGCTTAGTTGGGGTTTCTATTGGCCCACTCTTTACAAGGATGCAAGTGATCTAGTGAAAAGATGTGATGAATGTCAAAGGGCGGGTGGAATCTCAAAGAAAATTGAAATGACCCTCACAACCATTTTGGAGGTTGATATTTTCGATGTATGGGGTATTGACTTTATGGGACCTTTTGTGAGTTCTTGTGGAAACATCTACATCTTGGTCGCATTTTATTATGTGTCCAAATGGTTTGGGGCTGTTGCTCTACCCAACAGTGAGGCGAGAAGTGTGGTGGCGTTCTTGAAGAAGAATATTTTCACAAGGTTTGGTACTCCGCGGGCTATCATATGCGATGGGGGGTTACATTTTCGCAACAAAGCCTTCGACACCTTACTTGCCAAGTATGGTGTCACTCATAAAGTCACGACTCCCTATCATCCACAAGCAAGCGGTAAAGTGGAAGTCTCCAACCGGGAGATAAAGAGTATTTTGTCCAAAACCGTGAATGCTAATTGGACGAATTGGTCCAAGAAACTTGATGATATTTTATGGGCTTATCGGACGGCTTACAAAACTCCTATAAGAATGTCTCCATATCGGTTGGTGTTCTGCAAAGCTTGTCATCTTCCGGTGGAACTTGAGCACAAAGCTATGTGGGCTCTAAAGAAATTGAATCCTGATTGGGATGCACCCACTAACTTGAGGGTTGCACATTTGAATGAATTGGATGAGTTTCGGTACCATGCCTATGCAATTTCGTCCTTGTACAAAGAAAAGATGAAGTACCTTCATAAAAAATACATTTGGAACAAAGAGTTCAAGGTGGGCGATCTTGTTTTGTTGTTCAACTCACGGTTAAGGATGTTTCCCGGAAAGCTAAAGTCTAAATGGAGTGGTACCTTTGAAATTATGGGCTGACGCCTTTTGGTGCATTGGACTTGAAGAATAAAAATAATGAGGTATTCCGAGTCAATGGTCACCGGGTGAAGCACTATTTGAGAAAAGTTGGTGATGGCCATGTTGTGGTAGTGATTCATTTCAAATAATGGTAATCTGCATCGCGTCGCGACGTTAAATTAGGTGCTTCTTGGGAGGCGACCCATGTTTCTTTTTCTTTTCTTTTCTTCTTTTGTAGTTAGGTGTTATTTTTGTGCTAACTAGATTTGAAGTATGTTGCAGGTATGAGTGTGCTTTACATGAATTGTGCCCAAAAATTTGGTTAAGTGTGGAAAGAATTGCGGACCGCAATTGTAATGTATGGACCGCACAATAATGGTTGTTGCAGCAAAAGGTGCTCTGCGGCTGCACAATTACATCGCGGACTGCACAAATTGAAGGTGGAAAATGACAACTCTATGAAGTTGGTCCGTCTGAAAAATGGCCAATATGCAGCCGCAAGACAAAGTCTGCGGTCCGCAACAAAATCTGCAGCCGCACAACAAATTCTGTGGACCGCAACAACAAAAGGGCATTTGAGCCCCAAGTAACAGAGTGCGGACCGCAATTGGAATTCTGCGGCTGCACTTACCTCCTTTTTCCTTGGCATGCATCGAATAGTATAAATAGAGATGCTAGGGCACTGTTCTCCTTTTACCTCTCTAAGCTCACAACTTGCACAAATTTGAAATTTCATCTTTAATTGTTTGCCTACACGCCTAGCCATTGTTGATCACTCTTCTCTTCCACTCATTCACATCTGATATGCTTCATCATCTTGTTAATTTCTTTTAACTTTTAGATTTTTAGTGAAAATTTAGACCATTTGTCTATTGAATCTATTTGAACAACCATATAGGGTAAATGTGTAGTGGGTAGAGTGGGAAAATGCTCTAAGGGGAATGGGCAAATAGATTTTCATGCTTAGATGTTGTTCCGTGTCAAAATTTTGCAAAAATTTCAAGCCCTGGGGAAAAATGATTGTCTGTCGTAATTGGTTGCAATTTGCAGCCACACAAGAAATTGTGTGGTCCGTAGAAGTTAAAGTCTAGGGTACTTTAGTAAGGCATGATTCTGCAGCCATAATGAAAAATGTGCGGACTGCAGAAATCCCACTACGGCCGCAGAACAACTTATATTTTGAGATCAGAGAGTTGTCAAATCGGTGACTCTCATGTGCGGTCGCAAGGAGATATGTGCGGACCACAGAAAGCTGGTTGCGACCATAAAACAGCCAATCCTTTATCATCAGAGAGTTGGCATATTGGTGGTATCTCAGTTGCGGCCGCAATGAGAAATGTGCAGACCGCAATCTATTTCTATGGTTGCAATGGAAAATTGTGCAGTCCGCAATGCCCATTCTGCGGCCGCAATGAAAATTTTGCGGATCGCAACTCCCTACCATGCGAACATGTTTCAACTGTGTTCTTCACTATCTTCTTTGGTGTGTTCTTGTCTATTTGAACTTGAATTGCTACTAACAACTGCCTTTGCTTGGTATAGAAAATGGTCCGATCTCGAGGTAGAGGTGATACTTCAAAGGGGAGGGGTGAACCTTCATGGGGTCGAGGCAAGAGTGCTTTACCCCTCGCCCTACAAAAGATAATCATAAAGAATACTACAGCCGGTAGAAGGAGAGGTGCAGAGCCCTCTGAGTCCAGTTCTTATGTCCCGTCTAGGGAAGCATCGGAGGGAAACTTTGTTCAAGAGCAGCCAACTGTCCAATCAAAGCCACCAGGAAGGTATCAACTTAGGGACGATCCTTCTACATCTCAGAGCACTTCCGAGGGTTCGAAAAGTGCTAACTAGGCTTCTGAGCCATCCACTACACCTGTCCCTGAGGCACCAGATGCTACAGTTGATGACAAACCCGATGATGGCTGAGTGGGAGATGCTACAGTTGCCGGCCTTGAAAGGTCGAGAAAGAAAGAGGTGTGGGAGGCCCTTTTTGTCATTTTGGTTGCTTTCTCTAGCTTCGTGAGTGGTGGCCAGTGAGTTCGCTCACTCTTGAGCAACAGATCCAGTTGAAAGATCTAGAAAAGTACAACCCTGCAGTTTTGAGGCAGTTTAGAGAACACAAAGGGTGGATGTGGTTCACCCAGAGCGTGGTAGATGCAAAGGACCTCATTGTCCAGGAATTCTATGACAATGTTGCGCATATCAAATAGGGGACAAAAGTGAGAAATCTCAAGGTGCGATTTGACCATTACACATTAAACTCTTACTTGGGGTTTGAGGATGTCGAGCCCACAGAGTACTTAGAGAAGTATGCACTTGGGGAGGCAGCTCGTCCTTGGTTGGTAGAGATTTTAGCAGCTCCTGGGCCACCGCCACCATGGATCATAACAGGGTTTCCTATTCAGAGGAACACTCTGAACTTTGAGGCGAAGGGTGGCAAACCTTTGTCTGTAGCAGACTAGATCCGTGCCAGAATGAGACCTATCTTCTGATCCCGCGGGCAGTTCTAGTTGCTTCTATCATGGCTGGGTACCCGATCAATATAGGTGC
This sequence comes from Nicotiana attenuata, assembly GCF_001879085.1. Classification (NCBI taxonomy): domain Eukaryota; kingdom Viridiplantae; phylum Streptophyta; class Magnoliopsida; order Solanales; family Solanaceae; genus Nicotiana; species Nicotiana attenuata. Next base: position 11,785,430 of record NC_031999.1, read on the forward strand.
CGTGATGTCAGCCAACATCTCTATGATAGCTAGGCAAGATGACTCGTCTTACCCGTATCCCAGCACTATTACAGAGTATCTCATGGATGCGGGGGTAGAGCCGAGGGATTATGATACGAAGGTGCGGCCGAAGAAGCCTTTCTCATGGTACTCTCTGATGGATGCTAAGAACCCAAAGAAGAAGGTTCAGCCTCCTACCACTGCGGGCCTGTCTGACGAGCCAACTATGGTAGTTGCGGAGGCAGTTGATGGTCCATCTGCTTTGACCGAGCCTTCCTCCAATGCTGCAGCGATGCCTCCACCACCATCTCCAGTTCCCACTGTATTTCCTGCCATAGGTTCCACCTCGGCTTTGAAGCATGTGCCAATGCCTACTGCTCCACTTTCTTCACTGTGAGTCTCCCAGACACTAGCGAGCTTCAACAACTGGATGCAGAAAGCCACTGCAAAGCTGTCTAACATATCCAGTACTTTTGCAGCACAGACATTCATTCAGGCACCTCAGGTTCCTCCGACAGTGGAAGATACATTGAAGAAGCTCTGGGAGAACCAGACTACTATCTTGAACACTTTGGTACAGCATGGGTCAGTTATCGAGGAGCTGGGAAAAGAAGTAAAGAAAATGAGAAAGTCCTAGGCTTCCAAGAAATTAGTTGTCAAGCTCCGGAGGCAGGTGACCAAGATTGCAGCTGCCGGAGATCTCCCATTTGAGATGCTGATTGATCCAGCTCTTACAGCACCATCAGCTCCATTGGCACCAACTGGCCAATCTGAGGAACCAGACCTAGCTGCCGACACTACCGAGGCAGTGCGCTAGATGCTCACCAACCCAGTCACTGCCAGAGTTGAGGATAATGAGATCCAGTTGAAGAAGACTGAGGGCAGTGACGTTGTTGTGGACACAGAGATGTCCAAGGAGCCATAGGGAATTTTCTTCACTCTTTCCCTTCCTTTACTCTTATTTTGTTAAGCATTGGGGACAATGCTTATTTTTATTCAAGGGGTGGAGACATTTGATCTTATTTTATGATTCTGAGACATTTGGCCTGAAAATTAACTTAATACTATTTTCTTTTTTTCTTCTTCTGTCTCATTATGTATATATTCTCTCTCCTCTCTCATTATGTATATTCGTTATGCTTTCAATAGTGTTTGCTTTGTAGCTTCTTTATGTTTGTTTTTTTATTAGTTAGTGTTTAATTTAGTAGCTTCTTTTTGAATTAATAGCTTCTTTTTTATTTAGTAGCTTCTTTTTTTGTTTTAGTAGATAATAAGCCTTTGGTTTTCTTAATGCTACGGTTCTTTCCAAAGGTAGTTTTTGTGTGATCTGGGTGACTCTTCCCAATGATGGATGGCGTGAAAACCTTCTTAAAAGAATGAGTATATTTTGTGTTTAGGTAATAATTGTAGTAGTAATGAATAAAAAGACCTGATTAAGTAAAACTCGAAGAGTCAAACATGCTTCATTTGGCACCAACACACTTAACTACGTGCTTATGGTTAGAGACAAGGTTTTTAAAAGGAAATAGCTATAGTTAGTGACTTTGTGACTCTTGTGTTGACTTTGATACCGTCGAGTGGTCTAATTGGACCATACTGTTCTTCAATCTTGAATGTGGTTGTTGTGGGCCCTCAACTCTATCCTCTTTAACAATCTGGTTGCGTGAGGGGTGAGATGCTTTGTTTCTAGTCCAAGTACCCGTGCGAAACGTCTAGAACTTGCCCCGTATGTGTTTCAAAGAGAAATCTTAAGTGTTTCTTGGCTTAAGAAGTGATTGTAGGCTTTCCTTGGCCCGTTTGAATTTTCCATTGCCTACCAATGTTGTTATCCCTAGTCAAACCATTTGAGCCTCGAGACTTTCTCATTTGATAACCATGTTACGAGCCTTTACACGTTTTGTCGTGACCCTCTCTTGGTACCCGAGCTTTTCTTAACACTCTTGTGAAATAATAGGCTAAAAACATAAGTTTAGGGGAGAGATGAGGAACTTGAAAGAGGTGTCAAGGCACAAAAAGAGAAAAGAAACAATGAGAAGGAAAGGGCAAGAAAATAAATGAACAAAAAGAAAAATGCAAAAAGAAAGTGAATAAGTGGAAGAGTTGAAGGAATTCAAAGAAAGATAGTGATCCAAAACATTGAATGAATGTCATGATCAAGAAAGAGTAATGTTAAGTCTCTCTAGTTTCCCAAGGAAAAGAAAGTGCCTCTAAGAATTGGCAAAGCATGAGCCGAGAACAAAAAATGGAGTGCTTAAGGAAAGGTGAACCCACGCAACCATAGTATATCCAACCTTAGTCCAAAAGCCTTCATTACATCCCGAAAAAGCCCTACTTGATTTTAAGCCGAGTGAGCTTACATTAGTGGCGATCTACATGACGGGCAAGCCTATGGTACTTGAAGACGTACTTGCGACATTCTCTTGAGAGAGATGAGTGAACCTTTCACAAATCTTTGGATTGAGTGCTAAAATTCTTAAGTGAGCTACGCAAACGGAGAGTAGAGGAGGAGGAGTTTGGGATCCACAATGACCTACATAAGAGAGCGAGCTTCCTTGATGATTAAAGTCAACCCTTGATGCTCGAATGTCACATTAGAGCTATATGTGCATAAATGTTTAACTTGTTGCCTTGTCAATAATACATAAGTAGTGTGGGTAATTGTTGGTCCAACTGATGTGAGAATTGCTAACCTTTGACTGGCTGAAATGACCCTTAACTAGTAGATGTGGGAACTATTTTGTTTGCTTGAGGACGAGAAAAGACTTAAGTTTGGGGGAGTTGATAAGTGGGGATTTTGACTACTTATTAGCGCCTTTTAGCTTTTTTTAGTCTAAAAGCATTGAATTGTGTTCCCGAAACTGATGAAATGTGCAAAATTGCAAGAATGTTTGAAGTGGACTCCCGAGGTGAAATCCGACTCAAAAAGGAGTAATCTAAACACAAGGCAATAAAAGGCACAGAAGCTTACAAAGTGCGGACCGCTAAATTTCATCTGCGGTCGCAAACAATGAAGGAAATCCCAGCAGACTATCTAGCAAACTGCGGACCGCACAGGAATTGTGAAAGAAGAGCTTCAAATCAACTTCAGAGGGTGTGCAAATTTCCAAGTTCCGAGTCCCTCAGAATTGCAGACCGCACAAGAATTGTGCGGCCGTACAATTAAAGATGCAAACCGCAGAAGACTAGGTTGCGGCCGCAATGCTAAATCATTGCACCACAGAAAGAGAGCCTTGCGGCCGCAGTTAAGAATTCTTCGGCCGCAGAATCCCAGCTCCTGCAAGATGAAGAATTCTGTGGACCGCACATGGAATTGTGCGGCCGTAGAACTTCCCGAGGAGCATTTTTGTCCAAAATTTCCAGCCTTGTATAAATAGAAGAGTTTCACGAAATTAGGTCAAGTTTTGAATATTTTAAGTACTGTAGTCGTTTCTCTTTGCTTCTTTAGGAAACTTTAGCTTATTTTGGTGATTTAACATTAGATTGCTCTATTTTAATCTTCCAATATGAGTTTTATTATCTTTTCTTCTTTCTTTTCTTCTACACCCACTATGAGTAGCTAGATTTTTACTCGGGTTGTGACCGAACCCTAGTGTGTAAACCTTATAGGTGATTAATTGTATGCTTGTTTATGAATGGGTGTCTTTTATTTAGCTTAGTTCATGCTTCAATTGTAGAATTAATGGTTGCAAACATTGATTCAAGCCTATTTGACTTAGTCTCTTCCTGAGAAAGAGGGACCTAGTCTAGGCTAACTTAGCTAACAAGGAATTGGGTCAATTGAGAGATTGATTAACCCAATTAAAGGGTTCAACCTATAGATAGTTACAACCCCACTTGAGCTCTTATCAACCGTTTTGGTAGATACCCCATTTGGTCTTGAGAAAGCCAAATTGGGCAAAACCACTCTCTGACCGAGAGGTATTGAGTGGGCAACGTAGTGTTGCGAGCTATAATACACCCTAGTCAATAAAACGAGCATAAAAGTATTTATCCCATTAGGCAAGCACCTAGGTCATGGTCACAGCCCTAGGCCTTTTATACATTTAGAAAACACTCAAAAATAATCATCTCTAGTTTTATATATTTAAATTTGCAATCATTAGCTTAATTTTAGAAGTGGAAACAAAACCTATTTGTGGAAGTGCAATCTAGATACTTCACTTGCATATTTCGAATATATACTCCTAATTCCCATCTTGTCACGACCCAAACCGATGGGCCGCGATGGGTGCCCGAATCCTACATGTTGAACACCCTTAATCATGTGACTAATATATGAACATGAATAACATCTGCTGAATTACGAGATTAGCATGCATGGAAAAACATGTCCCAAAAGACATATATACATATACGTGCGAAATACGTAGGGCGAGCCGACAAGGATGCTATAGACAACTACCCAACTATATATGATTGTCTACAGACCTCTAATAAAAAATACAACTGTACAAGGATGGGACTGGGCCACGTCATACCCATATATGTATACAAGCATATCATACCAAAATCAAAAGCGGCTCCAGATCAAGTGGAGCACGCCAACTCTCGTTGATCAAGGATCCTAAGAAGGGGGACCGTCAGCTTGCCTACCTGCACCTGCGGGCATGAAACGCAGGCCCCGGGAAATAGGGCGTTAGTACGAGTAATGTACTGAGTATGTAAGGCATAAAAATTAGTACATAAAAGACATAGAAGAAACATGAAATAAAAAAATCCACCTGTAAGTTTGAATAACTTTGTAAATCCTAAAACATTTATAATGTCATGCACATGCGTATAAATGTCATGTCATGCATAGGTATAGGTGCACATAACATCATCAAGCCTCTGAGGGCATCCCATTATATCATCTCGACCACTGTGGAAAAAGTCATCAACATATACCAGCTGATCAGGTGGTGGTGCGTGTATAATGCCGTAACCTTTTTCCATATCCCATATACATATAATATACATATATACGCGTAGATAGCTGTCACGCCCCAAACTCGGGAGGCGTGATCGGCGCTCAACCGACTGAACCCAACTGAGCAAGCCTTTTGGATACTTTCTACCCAACTAAATATGATTAAGGAAACCATGCTTTCGCTTACTTAGACAGTAGGATAGATCGTACATGCAACATTATTAGTTCATTTTATATTACAACCCTTAAACCATCGTTAAGTTTCCAAGATTTCATACAGATACAGTTTAGAAGAACTAGAGTTCAGAATTACAACACAGTTCACTGACCCATCCGACACCCGTACATAACCCACATAAACGTCTACGGAGCCTCTAAAGATACAAAAGACAGTTATGATAATGCCGGCAACAAGGCCCCGGCTATACCTCAAAAGTGGAAGTTTTATAACAAAATACATACTGCATAACCCCTCGAAGAAGAGGGGCTCACCAAGATTGCTGAGAGGAGGATGCTCCGCTACCTACGATCGGCACTGTCTGCTATGGAACCCCACCTACATCCATTCAAAGATGTAGCGCCCCCGGCAAATGGGACGTTAGTACCATGGAATAGTACTAGTATGTATAACTAAACACCATCTCATTAGAAAGAACTATCATACAAGAACAAATAAATCATAAGGATCAATCAAAATCTTTAAACAATCACCACATCATCAAATAAAAGGATCATATAACTTTCACATAATTTCCATAGCTTTAGGTTGGGGCATTTAATATTTTTCATCATTATTCACAATACCACCGCTTTATTGCGCAGAGTCCGATCACGACCCGATCGGCTAGGTTGCCTCATTTGAGACATGCATCTCATTCACACTTTCCGAATTCAATATCAGCACAATACCACCATGTGTGCGGCATGGTGTCCGATCACGGCCCGATCGGCCAGGCCATCTTACCAAGACATTGTTCCTTCCTCATTAATCATCTCATTTCAATCTTTATTTCACATGTATCAATTCATAGGCACTTGGGGCCACAATTATCACACCATACTTGGCACTAGGCCACATTTCATAACTCAAGCTCTTTTTCTCCACATTCCACATCATTTCCACTTTCAGCGTTAATGTTGCAATTTAGGACAATCGACACATACAAGAGCAATTCAAGTTGTAAGCATAAGGAAGATTTCACATTCTTCACTCATCCTTAAATTACCAAGAATAGTATATTGAACACATTGAGACGCACCTTTCACATATATGTTTGTAACACCAATTCATGTGAAATAACAATCAATACATCAATAAAATTTCGGTCTTACAACATTTGCATAGACACCAAAGGAGCTCAATTTCTAAGAAGATGGGGTTTTAGCCATACATACCTTAATAGAGCTTTCCTTAAATTCTTATAAAATTCCGAAACTCTTAGCAACTTCGATCTATTTTATGAGAATTACAAGTTGAACCAAAAATTAGAGAGATGATTAAGATTCTAACTCATTTGAGTATATTATCAAGCACTAAGTGTGCATTGTGATTTTAGGACCCTTTTTGTGAGAGATTTTTATCATCCTACACCTCATTTGTTATATTTTTAGCTCACAATCTCTCCATACCCCACTATCATTCATGCATGCAAGATAATCAATCCTTATACCCATGAACCCACTTGTTAATCACTTATTTTAATAGGAATTCCGAAATCAAGGTTAGGACACAAGTTCTTACCTCTTAGGATGAAGGCCTAGCAATTTTACTTGAAAATCTTCAAAGATTTGGGCAAGGATTGTAGTGACTTGGTGAGAATTAGTTTCTCCCTCTAGAACTCCTTCTCTCACTCTAAATGCAGTAGAAAATAGCATAAAAGGGGCTAATAGGGTATTTTTAATGAGATGGGGTCGGGTTTTTAAAAGTTAGAAAATAGGAGCCCCGACTCAATCTGCGGTCGCATATGCGACCTCATAACTGACATGCGGACCGTAAAAGGGACCGCAAAATGGCCCTCAAAACTTGAGCATTCTGCCCGAGTATGCGACAAAAATGCGGTCCGCATACCTGTTCTGCGGTCGCATAATACACCGCAGAACTGTCCCTCGCAAAAATTCCAAGGAGGTTATGCGACAACTATGCGGCCTGCATATCCATTATGCGATCGCATAATTTGTCCGTATAGTTGTCCTCAAATTAGCCAACATTCTGCCTCACTCTGCGGCAATTATGCGGCCCGCATTGCTATTATGCGGTCGCATAATGGGCCGCAGAAACGCGCTTTTCTGAAAACATTATTCCTTAACTTTTTAATGCACAGATCGATCCAAAAGGTCCGAACCGCGGTACACATATTCCTAACTTAGCACTACGAGATTTCGGGTTTCTGAGTAAGAATTTCACGGGGCCTTACAATAACGCCATCTGTTCATGGGTCAATGTAAATGAATGCAATGCATGAGAAGTACGTCAATAAAATCTTTTGGAGTGTCATAAGACCATTATGCCTCTGATTAATATCATGAAGTAGGCTTTATCAACTAACGTATCTTCTGAGACCCATGAACAGAAGATAGAATAATAAGACTTATGGGAAATCAAGAATTAAGCATCTCAAGCATTTCTACGAATAGAGTCATTTATGGAAGTTGTGCATTTACTCGTTTCATTCGTGTCGTATAGATCATGCCAAAAAGAAAGAAGGGATAGCCTTAACATACCTGAGTCGATTCTCTTGACATTCCTCTAACACACGTTAATTGTGACAAAATACGGAACAAGTTGTATGAAAAGCTCGTTGCTTATGCAAAGACTATCTTGGCCGAAACCTCTCCTTAAGTAACCGATAACTCCAGGATGAACTTCAGTAGTAGGAGGAATAGTGAGTACCTATGCTATGGTACTTTATAACCATAAATAGTATTAATACTAGCAGCACCTCTTATTGCTGTTAATTTTAAGCAAGACGGTGAGATGGTCCTCACTCCTACATTTCAGGGGTGTCCCCGTTTTTATTACCTTCAATCTTGTTAAACATGTGGAATTAGTGTGAAGCAGGAAGGAACTAATTGGTTAAATTAAGGGTTGATTTGGTAAGCTAAAAGAATCTCTTTTAGACTTTTTTTTGTAGACATGGAAAAATTGCTAAAAAAATCAACGCATCTTCTCATATTGTTATCTCCATATTTGATGATTGCTTTAAAGGCCTCAAATGATTATCCAAGGTAGATTACCCAAAATCTCTAATAGAAGCACAGGGGCTTTCTAAGCTAGTTAACAATAGAAGGCCCAAACATACCATCTTGGAATTTTTCTTTGCAGCTGCTATTTATCACATTTGGATGAAGAGAAACTAAATGTTCCAATTGAAGAGAAAAGACAATGCAAATAGGCCTAAATAAATTATTCTGCAGCTACACATAATTGGCCAAACGCATTGTACATGGAAAAACTATTAGATTAGTTAAATTATTTTTCTGGCTAGTAGGCAAATTTACTGCTATATGAAGAGGCTTTCCAAGAAAGTGCTAAGTTTGAGTTGTTGAAAGTTTAGCAAATTTAGGCCATACACGACCATTGGTAAAGCACCTCCACCCACGATCGTTAGGTCCTGGGTTCTAGTCACGCACGCTGGAGGGGAAGTGTGGAACACTATAGATCCTCCTAAATTGGGAGGGATTTTTTTTTTTAAAGGCCACACAATTAATGTCCATTTTTTAAATATTATTTTTGTTTGTTCTAGATCTAGGTCAATATGAGTTAGTCTGTGTATAATGCTTTACTTGGTTAAATAATATTTTTTCGTTCGACCAAAATAAAAATTAATGACTAATATAGTTCTATACCATCCCTTAACATTAAATACATACAATCACATACATTCTATTATATTGTGTTTCTATGAAAAATGCAAGGCAATTAAAATTATTCGATATAAATATATTTGGTATTAACATTTTCTGGTGAAATAAAAATAACTAGGGTTGGATAGGGATGGGGAAAAACATAAATTGTACAATATTTGGAATGTTTTTACAAAATGGTAGAAGAATTATTTAATTTACAGTCAATAGCTAAAATATTAACATACCATATTAAAATTTCAATATATCAAAGGAATCCACTTGGGTCTAGACGAGAATCACGTTAACAAACAGGTTCCTTTTCGGGTTTTTAGCTCAAAATGTTACATTCCTAATTGGCTACCACTATCCACTATAAGTTGACGCGTCCATCTTGTATTTGTACGATAATTAATTAAATAAATATACTTTGTTTAATATTTGCTTAATAATGTTATCTCGATATTCACGTGTTTTTGTTTTAATTATTTAGAGGTCTTATATATTAACTAATATAATAATAGTATCAGATGTTTCGCATACGTTGTTATGTAAGTTATTTGTAGATAATATACATGATATTTTGTCACTAGCTATTATACATTGTATAATTCCAGTATAATAGTGATATATTCCAATTATACGTACGGTATAGTAACAAATTTTAGAAATAAATATGATAATTATACAGTAAAAACCATGCATAATTAATAATAATGTATAATCTTAGAATAAATCAGCTATGTGATTTGCAATTTCAGCGGCTTCTCACATGAAAAATATATATCAAACAACCCTTAACTAAGAGTCCATCATTTGCAAAATAGAAAACATTTTTTAAATAGAAAGTCTTAAAAATCATGTGAAAGTTTATAAATTTTATAAAGGTAAATGAATTTGTTACATATGAAATAAACCAAGAGTTATGTTGTTTAGATGAAAGGAAAAAAAAGAGAGTTAAGTTTGTTGTTTGTTTATATATAAAGAAAAAAATTAGAATTTTGACCTACCTATAAAAATTGGGAAATCTACTCTAAATGCCTACTCAGGCAATTTTAATTACCCGTTACTACCCATTCTAATTTCTCTTACAATATGTACCTATGCAATCTAAAGTATTTACCCAACTACCTATTTTCAAAATCCTTTCCTTTCTAATCCCGGATAACGTGAAATCCCATTAATTGCCCCAACCTATTTCTCTTTTATTGTCTTCTCAAATATAAATAAACGTTTTTCTTCTATCTTTCTCATTTCCTAATAGGATGTACTTGTCCATTGAATAGTTTTTATTAATTTATTCTCCATTTCAAAATGGTATATAGTATATTATTATAACATGTCTAAAATTTAGTATAATCGATGACGTACAAAATTGAGTTAATTAGATTATGTGACAACTGATATTATTTCAGTTTAATAATTGAATTAAAAAAAATTAAATTCTTTGCATACAATTGTATACCCTGTTGGTATATTTATATATTATACTAGTATCATATGTTAGTTGGAACCTTTTTTGATTGTATTAGCTACATTTAATTGGTACACTATTTGATTTTTCTTTAATAATAGTAGAATAGTACAATATTTTGAATTTTTCTAATTTTAATTTATGCATATGTATTATGTAGTCATTTTGATTTTTTCTTTATGCATTTGTTTTATATAATAGTATTATAGTACAATATCTTGAAATATATTAATATTAATATGTGGTACGCTATTTTTTTATTTTTCTCTTTATGCATGTGTATTATGTAATAGTAGTATAGTCATATATAGTTGCGTGGAATTAATTAGTAGAACTGTATACCCTATTGGTATAATTATATGTCATACTGGTATCATATAGTAGTTGGAATATTTTTTGGTTGTTTAGCTACATTTTCAAGTGAATACTATTCTGAAATGATTTATATGATCATATTTTGTTGTGTTGGATTTTCTTGTACCTATGGACATAGATTTTGTGTATTATGTAATGATTTTTATAGTTATATGCAGTTATTGGAACGACCCCGTACAAATATATACCCTATTAGTATAGTTATATACTATTTTGGTATCATATGTTAGCTGAATCCTTTTTTGATTTTATTAGTTGCATTTAATAGGTACACTATTTGATTTTCTTTTAATAATGGTAATATAGTACAATATCTTGAAATACTTTATTATATTAATATGTGGTACACTATATTGTTATTTTTCTCTTTATGCATGTGTGTTATGTAATAGTAGTATAATCATATTAGTTGCCGAAAATTAACCAGTAAAATTGTATACCATGTTGGTATAGTAATATGCCATATTGGTATCATATGGCAGTTTAAACATTTTTTTGGTTGTTTTAGCTGTATTTTTAAGTGAATTCTGTTCTGGAGTTATTTATATGAACATGATTTGCAGTGTTGGAATTTTTTTGTACCGATGGATATAGATTATGTGTATTATGTAATAATTTTTATAGTTACAGGCAATTGTTGGAGCGACCCGATACAACTACATACCCTGTTAATATAGAGTAAGTTGCTTTGCGAATTTTAGCTTGCAATGCGAGCATGTAATTTTCTCATACTTTTATTGCATCCTTTAATATTTTGGTACATTAATATAGTCGCAGATTGTTGTAACAATATTCTAGAGCAATCATATACTCTGTTGGTATACATGTATACCATATTGGTATCATATGGTACTAGAAGTCTTTTTTGTTACTTATACTTTAATTGCATTTTTAGTATTTTATTATCATTTCTATTCTAACTAGTATATATGGAGATTTGGTGGTTGTAGATTGTATTTTCTTGTTCCATAACTAGTTGTATTACTGCTAATGGTAGAGTGTGTACTCATATTTTTTGGGAAGGAGATCAAGGTTTGCATGGCAATCACATATTGATTCTTAGAAGCTGATTATGTAATTTATGGTGCTTAGCAGTAGTCGGTGTGATATTCAGTGAATTAGATCAAGTGACAACTGATATTATTTCAGTTTAATAATTGAATTAAAAAATGAGAAAAAAGACAAAAGGTGTATTATACTAGTTATATTTAAAAAAGGTGAACAAATATTTACTATATCAGTTATTTTTCTTATTGTATAAAAAAAAGAATAATAAAAAATAGTGAAAACAGAAAATAAAATTAGATTATGAAGAGAAAAAAAAGAATATTAAAAAAGAAGTTAAATGAAATTAGAAAAGAAACAAGAAATAAAGAAAATAAAAGAAAAAAGGAGTTAAATAGAATTAGAAAAGTAACAAGAAATAAAGAAAATAAAAAATAAAGGAGTCAAAATTGAGTGTGAAATAAGTTATGGTAAAAATAACAATAATACGATTTGGACAAAAATAAATGAATAGGAAAAAAGAAAAAACGAAAAAAAGAAGAAGAAAACGAGAAAAAAAAAGGAGAAAAAAAGGGAAAAAAAAAAGAAGCATAGAAATAAAAAAGAATTTGAAAAAAAAGAGAAAACTCCCCATAAAAACTATTATGGGTAGGAATTGTAATTAGTTTGATGGGTAAAAAAACAAATGGATAGGTAAGGATAAATAGTGTCATTCCTCCAAGTTATATTAGGCCCGTGTATTTCAAACTGAAGAGCCCAAATTCCTTCTGGCGGGTCGGATGGAGAACAAATGCAAAAACACAAATTTGTAACTTTAAAAATTGCGCCAGCTGAGCTTGCGAAATCGAGGGTATGTGCCCTCTTCGTCTTTTAATATAGAAAATCTCAACTCCAATTACTACAGTTCTTAGTGATTCTTTTCAAGAATATTCATTCTTATTGCTGGAGTTAGGGGAGTTTTTGTTTTTGTCTACATAAATACCAGATTGTCGAAGAGGGAACTGAATTTAAATAGCACTTACAATTGTTATATGATATTTATGTTGCAGGGACGGGGCAATGAAAGTGAAAATACTGCGTATCCTTTTGATTGTTTTTCTTATATACCGTGACGCGTGTCCAATAATCACATGGTGGCTTGAATCTGATCTATCACACCAGTAGGTGCTTCATGTTTGTTGCCAATTACTAGAATTAGCTGGGTTAATATTTAGCCAACTGCTTCAATTATGGCCTGTCAGTAATTTTTTTCATTAGTTAGGATTATATAACAAGTGCATTTTATAATCCCAACTATTAGCAGATCATACTGGCATTTAAGCACATATTCAGTCAAGTCCTCAGTAATCTTGGGAAATTGTAGATTCTAACTTGTTTAAGCAGACTACGAAATTACTTTGTGATTGAAAAATAAGCATTGACAATGAACCTTCATTGTATTGCCAAATTGATTTAACTTCAGGAACCATTTCCATGTAATGGTTTTCATGACCACTTCACAAGTTTAATTTCTAAGAGAAAATGTGCACATAAATGCTTAAGTTTGAAATGGGCTAAAGTCTTTATTTTCGTGACATTTTATATGACATGGGAATTTTCACATTTCTTGTTTGTATGCGTTGGAAACTCTACTTCTTATTGTGCTAACCCAATCGTTAGAGTAGCTTTATACTGCAAGTTGATTACATGCTTTGATGGAAGGACTTTTCTTGTATTGTTTCTTTGCTTTTTACTTCATCACAAGATTCCCTTGACCTATTATTTCGGGGCGCTTCGCTGGAATCATGAATAGAGTATGTCCTCTTCATGGCATTTGATTTTACTAGTCTCAAATGTCTTGCTACATGTGTAGCTTGCTCTATCTCACCTTTTTACTTCCTTATGTATTGCAGATGGCACGCTGTTGCTTCATGGACATGGGATGCTCAGGATGAAACTTGCGGGATATGTAGGATGGCTTTTGATGGTTGCTGTCCTGATTGTAAACTCCCTGGGGATGATTGCCCGCTAAGTAAGCTGATCTATCTCTATATTATAGCTAAACTTTGGGATGAAAACTATAGATTCTGTATGGGGCTTAATTTGTTGTGCGTTCTATGTATCAGTTTTTGTTTGTATGCTAATGTGTACTCTCATATTTGAAATATAATGCTGAAATAATTTCATAAGATAAATTAGTCATCAGGTATAGTTCAGGCCACATTGGTTAGTAAACGTTGTATTTGAACCTTATAATTAAGTGTGGCTACAAGTATGCTAGACTGTTTTCGCGAGAATGACTTCTTGTAAATTCACGACGTGTTGAGTTAAGGCGAACACCGTCTCTAATTTAGTCTCAGAGGTTTAGATTTTTAATTTTTCTTTTTTGATTGTTACTCTCTTAGGTGTAGATAATTCAAGGCATATCCCTTTTTTTCCTTTAGGATAGTTAGTCCCTGAGGTTTAGATATTCTTAGGTCAGTATAATCATAAGGATAAGGTCAGCTATCAAGTTTTCCTTGAGAATATCCAATAAGATTTATGGTAACACTTCATTCAGGCTCACTACACCAACAAAGTTTTTCCTGTCACTGCCTTGCAGAACAGGAAGCTAGCATTTAGTTAATCAATGTTATTTGGTGTAATGAGAGTCTACTTGTTTGAAAATGCTATTATACATTAACATTTCGAAATGCTTCCACTGCTTAGTAGTGATATTCCCTAAATTTTTATTGCTATCTATATAGAGTCCTTTTAATCAACCAATAAATTGGGTAAAGAACTAAACTGAGGAAACAACTATTATTAAGTTACTCACTGTAGTTACTAGCTTTCTTAAAAGTAAGTCACTCCATTGCTAACCCCATTCTGGATTGGTGAACCGCCGTATTTGTTAAGCTCCTTGGTCAGCCTTGAAAGTTCAGAAGAACCAATATGTTGTGCTTCATGTGGCCTTGAAGCCGTATATATGACCATAGTGGGCTTTAGGCATCAAACATGGACTTTTATCTTTTTAAAACCTTAAAATGTTTGGTTATGTTAACTTAGACAATTGATTATCTGTTTTGCATTTTCGACCTTCTAGCTAACAAATGGTTAGTAAATTTTTCCTGAAAAGCGTAATAATTTGCAGTCAAAAGATTGGATTTCCAATTAAAGACGTCTCCCCTGAGGAGCAAAACAATGATTAATCGAATAAGATAATTTCATGAAGTGAGAATAGTTAGTGTGAATCAAAATTATTTCTAAGAGCTTTTTGCTTCCAGCACAGATGCTGTCTTGGATAGTCAACTCGTGAGAGACGCATCTAAGATGATTTTACTTGTCTAGAATTTCCTCCACTTGCAATAGCTACTCCCTCCGTCTCAAATTAACTGTCTTATTTGTGTTTTACGCACCCCTTAAGAAAATAATAATTAAGAGGTATTTTGAATATTTTACCCTTATTTGTATCTTATTGGTATTTGAACAATCATAGTATTAACCCAAAATTGAGGTATTTGTAGTTTTCAAGAACAATTACTACTGAGGCTAAAATAGGGAAAAATAATTAAATTTGTCTTGAACTTCTAAAATGACAAATAATTTGAGACAACTATTTTTAGAAACCACGACAGATAATTTGAGATGGAGGGAGTATGTTTTTGGCATGTCTTATATGTGCAAAAAGATCGAATCCTTTCTAGACAGTGCTCTTCCCCTTTAGAATGCATGATATACGTACACATCAGAATCTTTAAAACTTTTCGAATGATGGGTCTAAATTGAGAAAGAAGAGGCTATATAAGATAAGATATCAAAATAGACATGATAACGGAGGAATAGCTTAATGGTGGGAATCTTCCACCTCCAACCATAAAGTTGGATCGACTCACAAAGTGAGCAAGGGTGAAAGAGACCATTGTTGGATTCCAGGGTATAAGGGATTGAGCATGAGATTTTACCATACCATAAAAAGTTAATTAATGTAAATGTGCTGTAACATGTTTTGAAAAAAGTGTTGGACTATTGGTCGAATTTATTAATTGGCTACGAAACTAAGCAATCAGGGACGGATAATTTAATTGCCATATTATGTCAGTGACCTATTGATGTGTTTCGGTGCTACATAATGTAAGCTTTTCAGCTGTTGACTGTTTTGCCTTGTGTAATGCCTTCTCTGCTGACTCATAATTTACAGATGTGGTTAAGAGTTGCCATCTTTTCATTCGTCCACTTAATTGTTCTTTTGTGAGGCATTTCTTCCTAGTTTAAGTTTTTTCTTTGCTTTGCTTTCCTTAAAGACTTAGAATAAGATACTTCATGAAAAGAAGTTCTTTAGAGTAAGATACATATCAGTTATTGCTCTATTTCCTATATAGGAACAAGGCCAGGTACCTATCCCAATTCTTTGGTATTTTGCAGAAACAAATGCCTGCTAGAAAAAAAGATTGAAACAGCATTTTAGTTTTATTTCCTATTATATATTTATTTGTTTATTTATGTCTAAGGAATTTTTGATTTTTTTCATCCGATTTAAATATTATGATCTATACTTGCATTATGCTTCCAGCAGTGGAGTTCTGTTGGTACCTTGTCTTGAGTCCTGACAACTAGAACTTGAATAGTTACAATATCCCTTCCACTCAAGTGTGACTTTTAGGGTGATGTTGCATTTTATTACATGTGTATTTTGGCTTGTAATGGCTAACCGCCAGTTATGATTTGACTGTTTATACCAACTACAGTTGGCTAAAAATCACTTTGGATCCAAGCTCAAGTCTTGCCTGCAGACATTTGCCTTATAGTGGAAGCCAAAGCATAGATGACCAAGAAATTTGAGACCTTTTTATGATCCTCCCTAGCCAAAAGCATAGATTACCAAGTAACATTTAGATATCCTTTTCTTTTTCTGAATTATCTGGATTGAGTCTCCCATCCTACTATGAGAACAAATAATATATTTGTAGTCATTATCCAAGTAAATCTTTCAGCTCTCTATTTCTAACAAATTAAATTAAGGGATACTTGTGAATGTCACACAGTAAAAGGGTGAAATTGAAATTAAATAGAATATAAGATCAGAAAAGGAATAAATGTAAACACAAAACAAAAACACAAATGCAAGGATCACAAAGGGAATAAATGTAAAAGCAAAACAAAAACGCAAATGCAAGGATTTGTAAAAAGTATAAATCCCTACTGCTACCCCAGCCCACAATCTCCTCTCCCTAATCTTGCCCGTCATCTTTCTTGCCTCCTAGAAAGCCTACCCCCCTCGCCTGCAGGTCTTCTTTCCTTTCTGCACCACTCTGCTTCCTCCCTTGCCTTCCCAGCCCACTAGTGTTCTCTCTCCATCCCCCCAAATGCATGACACCACACTCCTTCCATCACGGCAGTATTTGGTTTTCGATTCAAGCTTATAGAGTTCAGGGTCAAAAAAGGTATTAGCTGGAGCCCTGCAACCTTTTTTCTCGTTTTCTCTCTCTCTCTCTCTGACTGGGGAGGATCTTAATCATACTTGCTTAACCACCATCCCCCATTAATCATCAGAGCTGAAAAACTTATATCATGGCAACATTTTAGTTTCGTGCATGCCCAGGGGTTGTTCACAATTCTCTGCTTGTTTAGTTCTAAAGTACCACCTTTGGTGCATTGACTTACTACTACAACTTCAATTATTTGCTTGTTTTGCAGTCTGGGGTGCTTGCAACCATGCATTTCATCTTCATTGCATTCTAAAGTGGGTAAACTCACAAACTTCCCAGGCTCATTGCCCCATGTGTCGTCGAGAGTGGCAGTTTAAAGAATGAGCTCAAAATTGTTTGCACCTCTTTGGCGGTTTCTTTCTATCATGTCCCCAGCTCCTCACCACAATTTCTCTTTAAAAAACGAGAAGAATTCCAGGTTTCTTCTCTTCTGTTTAGGTATTATGTTAATGATACTGCAACATTTTAGCAAGTATAGCTATCTTATTTGCACTCAACCGCCGAGTATTAGTTTTTTGGCCAGTCATGGTTGGCATAGAAGAATGTGGGTGATTGTATATTTAGTTCAGGATTCCAATATCTTTTCCATTTTCTTTCTTCCTTAAACTGTCTGAAACATACCATTCACATCTCTCTGTGACTTATGACATGAGTAAGAGGCAAGTCAATTTGAAGTAGGTTTGTCGGCCTAAACTATTTCTAAGATAGCCTTCCTTGACGTCATGATAATGACTTCGATTGATCTCCATGTGCAATGTCTTGGTAGTGGTTGCACGTATTGCAGTTTTTTATTTTTAACTTAACAAAGGGAATATTTTCTGAGGGAAGCTCTTTTGTCGTTTTAATTGTAACAAGGCCTTTAGTTCTTTGATTGCACAGTTCTATTTACATCTTTGTGAACTTTTATAGGTTCTTGCTTTTTCCTTTGTGGCGCTCATATGAGTTCATAACTAGTGTATCTTGAGAGTTACCAAATTATGTCTTCAACAATTTTAAGCTTAACACCGTTGGTCATTTCTGAAAGAAGAAAGTTGTATTATTACCACATTATAGTTTTCGAGTCCCAGAAATTTTATACTATCAATCATCTGGTCTATTATGAGCACTCTGCACTTTATTAAAAACCCAAATATAATTGTATATACTTAACTTCCCTTTGGTGTTTCTTTTTGCCTCGAAAACTTTTTCTGACTGGAATTGAACAGTTGTATACTTGTAATATATCTTGTGTAAATATTGTTGATTGATAAACCCATATGAGAAAATACTGTTGGGTTCTCTGGCAATTGGAGTAATTAAGGGGAAAATCATTCAGGAAGTTGAATTAGGGAAAAGATTAGTTGTTACAGGGAGATAACCTGTAAATATCTAAAGCAAAAGAGGAGATAACGGTTTTTACTAGGGGTGTTCACGGTTCGGTTTGGCCGGTTTTTGATTAAAACCAAAACCAAACCAATTTAATCGGTTTTTAAAATTTTAAAACCAAAACCAAACCAAATTACATACAAACCATCGGTTTGGTTGTCGTTGGTTTGGTTCGGTTTGGTTGGGTTTTTCGGTTCCTAGTAAGCTAATGATAAGTCGATTATAGTAAAACGACACTAGACAACAATCTGAAAATAATTTGCTAAATTTATGCTTTATTATATATTTATTTCGGTACTGAAAGTTTATTTACCTGTTTATACGAAAAAAATGAACAAAAAAAAAACTAAAAGTTTACTTTCTCAAGCTTTAGCTACTATAGTCTTGCAATTTGAGCTTGCTTTCTTTACTCATGTCGTAGATGTTTTTTTTCTAACTCTTTTATTAGGAAAAAGTATGTGTGTAGGTTAGAGAATTAGATTCTCTTAAGGAAAAGAAAATTGGTCGATTCCTATTCTTTTGGGCTTAGGCAATCTTTTAAGATATAAGTAGGATAAATCAAAATTCAAAATAATAATTAAAATACATAAAGTATTTAAAATTATTTACGAAAAGATATTAATAATTATTCATATTTTTATATAATTAATCGGTTCGGTTCGGTTTTTTTGGTTTTTTATAATAGAACCAAAACCAAACCAAATATTATCGGTTTTTAAAATTTAAAATCAAAACCAATCCAAATTAAGAAAAATATCGGTTTACTTAATCGGTTTGGTTCGGTTTTCGGTTTGGATCGATTTTCTGTCAAGCCGTGAACAGCCCTAGTTTTTACCATCACATTTTAAGAGAAAGGAAAAATAGCAGCACTATTCAGTAAAAACTTGGAATTTAGTTTTACGCTGATAGATTTTGGAGAAAGGAAGGGAAGCCTGCAAGTGAAGTTTTATGGGACATTTGGGTTAAATAAGTAAAAATTTAAGCTTTTACCCTGTTATTTAAAGCTATATTAGCAAACTTCCATTTGTAGCAAATTATTAGGAAACTTCAGACAAAAGCTTCCTCCATTGCGCTGCTTCTTCTTCTTCTTCTGTTGCTCGCTAAACCCATTTGTTGCTAATCAATGGACAACCACAATCTTCAACAATACAAAACGCAACTCAGTTCTTCGTATTGGATGGACTCTTTCAGATAAGTTTGAGTTTGAGATGTCTCCAAAGTCCAGCAGATAACATCTATACTAGTTTACCTCTTCAGTTCTTATCTTGTGTAGTAACTTCAAGTCTATATATCCTTGTAGAATGTAATTTGAAAAGAAAAAAAAAGAAACTAATACAGTGAGTTGGCTCTTCCAATTTCAGTTTATTCTGTTTTTATATATATCTCAGGTTTCAAGTCGAAGGTCCAAGAACAGACGCTTCAAAGTTTCTTCCAAGTCAGCCTCCAACTCAAACAAAAAGCTCACAATCAGATTTCAGTAATCAACAACTCCGCAATTTAAATTCCAATCACTGAGTCGTAAACAATATGCAGTTGGAAACCAAAATTTTAATTACCCAAACTCTTCAACCCTTACCTCGTTCAATTTCACTCGGATAAACACCAAATTGGACGAAGCTCAAACAATGAGACCAATAGATTTTCAAAATTTTTAGATTCAAAATGGCGAACCACTGACCCAACAAATGCTTGAACTTTGGCTTCGTATATGTCTGAAGTTTAGTCGCATATGTATGAAATTTGGCTATGGCAAGCCAAACTTTAGTCTCAAATCTGTAGTTTAGATAAAAATATGAAAAATTGGCATCCTATAACAACCCATAATAGGAATTGGTAATTTTTTAACCTTATATTAGGTTTGGCAAAGATAGCCCCAAACACTTGGCATTATATAGCCAAATCCTAAAAAAATTACTCTCTTTTATATTCTCTCTCAAAAAAAAACTACACGTTTATTTTGGCCCCTCCCCCTTTCTCTCCTTGTATTTCTTCTTCTATCTCTTTTCTTTTGCTCTCATAGTTTAGCAAAAATTCTTGCAAATTATGCAAAAAAAATTAGTGGGATGAAAAGGTAAGGTTGATCTCACATCAGAGAAAATCGGAAGCAAAAACTAAGAGAGAAAAAATATATTTCAACTTTGTTTTTTTTCTCTCTTCTTTTTTTTTTTTGGTTGGATTGAATGAGTGGGTGTGATTGAAATTGGTTGAAAATACCTAAACGAGGCTATATACAAAATTTGAGCAAGATTAGCAAAAAAATATATTTCACTTTTGTTTTTCTTTTCCTTTCCTTTTTTTGGTTGGATTGAATGAGTGAGTGTGATTGAAATTGGTTGAAAATACCTAAACAAGGCTATATACAAAATTTGAGCAAAGAATACAAGTGATTTAGAATGGTTTCAGGCAAAAAATCAGACCTAAAATTCCAACTGCAACATGTGTATATCACGTTGTATATCGTGTACATCAGTGTATATCACACACAAGTTTTTAAGGACGCCTGTGACTGTGTATATCACTTTGTATATCGGTATACAACACAATTTTGTATGGACGCCCGTGTATATGACATTGTATATCGTATATATAACACAAATTTTCATGGATATACACAGATACACATACTATACATGAGATATCACTGATGTACATAGAGATGAAAAATTGGCATCCTATAACAACCCATAATAGGAATTGGCAATTTTTAAACTTATATTAGGTTTGGCAAAGATAGCCCCAAACAATTGGCATTATATAGCCAAGTCCTAAAAAAAACTACTCTCTTTTATATTCCCTCTAAAAAAAAAACTACTCTCTTTTATATTCTCTCTCGAAAAAAACTACACGCTTATTTTGACTTCCCTCCTGTTTTCTGTCAATTATATGAATATATTGCTATACCATGCCAAAACCCCTAAAAATATCTGTTTGCCTGCACCAGCAATATGTCAAACTTCAAGCAAAATTTGTAACTTCCTTCAGTTGTGTATGCTTGAAGTAGTGGCTGAAACGGCTGGACTTACAAAAATTTATGTACTTAGGTTATGGCTTAAATAGGGTTATAAAATTGGCTATCAGTGCACATCCCTCGACAAATAATCAATTTTTTTCCTAAGTATTATTACAAATTAGACATAAATATAATTTCGTAAATCCTAAAGAAAATTAGTCTAATGAAACTGTAGACAATAAATTTGCGTCGAGAAAACAAAATTAAGACAGAAAATATTGCAACAATCGTAGTATTTTATTTCGAATATTTGAGTGTTACAATCTCTATGAATCCTCTGATTCGTCTTTTCAATAGTAATTAAATTCAAGGGCCTTTGAGCTTGATCTTGAATATGTAGTTGTCGCCACGAACGATGATCTTGTTCTTGAGCTTTAGCTTGATTACTTGAACTTGACCTTGATTCGTTCTTCGTTCTTGAGCTTGAACTTGATTTGTTCTTCGTTCTTGAGCTTGAACTTGATTGCTTGAAGATTGAAACTTGATTGCTTGAAGCTTGAAACTTGTGGAGAAATTTGCAGTGTTTGATCCACGAGCTCTTACCCGCTTCTTGTTATAACTTCTGGTGTCTTTTCTGGGTTATGAAGACCCCTATTTATAGTTGTGGAAGGGAGGAGTTGTGATAAGAACAAACTGTTTCCGATCAATCAAATTGAAGTGTGACATGGCCACATTTGACTGGCCAGAATATGTCACTTGCACACGTGGCGCGATTTCATTGGCCTTTTGGTGTGACTTGGCATGCCTTGTCATTTTGACACGTGGCATGATCCTATTGGCTCTTCCGTTTGACTTGGCGCGCCACGTCATTTGACATGTGGCACCAAACTGGGCCTTTAGGAGGATGACATCTTGGGCTTAATGAGGTAGGCTCATCATTTTAGTCCAATTAAATGGGCTAGCCCAATAATATTGGACTTATATAATTAATCCAATTATATTAGCCCATAATATTTGTTTGGACTAATATATCTTGAATTTAAAATATAGTCCAAATTATTTCACGCACTTAATTCCGATAAATTTTAAATGCCTACAAATGCCCCTTACTTCAAGACTTGCCGGTCATAGACATGTCGAACTTAAGACAAGGATTGAAGTATTATGAAGACATCAAATGAGATGATTTTGAAGCCCCAATTTACTAGTCTAGGCAATTTTTTGTAACGAAAATCTTGTCAGTTGCTTGAAATTTGCTTATAATAGAAATTCATCTTTTAAGATGACAATGGAAAGCCACACAAGCTTGAAACTTTTGGCACTTGAACTTCAACTTTGCCAGTGATTTTCACTTTTTTTGCGTTTTGAATTCTTACTTATTAATCCTTTGGAGTTGGAGTCACACGTAAGCTCTATCTTTAATGAACATGCACAGATACTCCTTTATCACATAGTTTAATGACGAACATTTTGTATTTCGACTCTAAAAACCAAATTGCTTTGGCCGACTTCTATTCAAACACGGAAGAATCAACTACCGAGTCCATATCGGAAAGAGCCGCCTCCTTTAACATGATCCCACATCGGACATGAATTATTATTGCCCCCTCTCCTAAATCAATATAAGCCCCTTGCTCTCATGTAGTTTGGGCATTAATCTTTAGTTCTTGCAACCTGCTCTGAAAAGCGGTAACGCGAAGGTAAATTTTTTACTTCTTTTCTCCTGTGTTATCTTTTTTTTTTTAGGTCAAATAAGAAGGATATCTTCTTGATGAAGACCTTCAAAATTTATGGTGCAGATCCATAAAAGTTTGCGCAAAGATCCTTAAAATTCTCGTGGTCAAGATCTTTAAAAGTTTGCGGTGAAGACTTTAAAAGCGCGCGATGAAGACCTTTAAAAATATGTGCCGAAGACTCTTTAAAAGCTCACGTTGAAGACCTTAAAATTTGTGGCGAAGTCCATTAAAAGTTCGTGCGAAGATCCTATCTCAAAAGCTCGTGGTCAAGATCTTTAAAAAGCTCGTGGTCAAGATCTTTAAAAGTTCACAGTGAAGATCTTTAAAAGTTCGCGACGAATACCTTTAAAAGTTCGCGACGAATACCTTTAAAATTTGCGGGAAAGACCCATAAAAGTTCGCGCAAAGATCCTTAAAAGCTCGTGGTCAAGATCTTTAAAAGTTTACAGTGAAGACCTTTAAAAGTTCGCGGTGAAGACCTTTAAAAGTTCGCGACGAATACCTTTAAAATATGTGGCGAAAACCCTTAAAAGCTTGCGCAGAGATCCTTAAAAACTCGCGGTCATGAGCTTTAAAAGATCACAATGAAGACCTTTAAAAGTTCGCGGTGAAGACTTTTAAAAGCACGCGATGAAGCTTTTTAAAAGTTCGTGGCGAAGACCCTTAAAAGCTCACGCAGAGATCCTTAAAAGCTTGCGGTCATGAGTTTTAAAAATTCACAATGAAGACCTTTAAAAGTTCGTCGTGAAGACTTTTAAAAGCACGAGATGAAGACTTTTAAAAATTCGTGGCGAAGACTCTTAAAAGTTCGCACAGGGATACTTAAAAATTTGCGACGAAGCCCATAAAAGTCCGCGATGAAGAACTTTAAAAATTTGAAGCGAAGATCCTTAAAAGTTCGCGATGAACCCTTAAAATTTGCAGCAAAGACTCATAAAAGTCCGTGCAAAGATCCTTAAAAGCTCGTGGTAGAAATCCTTAAAAGTCGGCAGCGGGGACCCTTTAAAATTTGCCACGAGCACCTTTAAAAGTTCAAGACGAACACCTTTAAAAGTTCAAAACACGCGCCTTTTAAAAGTTCAAAACGAAAACCTTAAAAATCCGAATGCCTTTAAAATTCGAGACCAACACCTTTAAAAGTTCGCAACGAAAACCTTTAAAAATTCGAATGCCTTTAGAAGTTCGAGACGAACACCTTTAAAAGTTCGCAACGAAAATCTTCAGAAAAAGTCAAATACAGACATCCTTTTTTTTTTGTTTTACGTCCGAGGCGAATTCTTTTTTTTTACTTGTCCATGCTCTCTTTCAAGATTGTGATTGTTACTCTTCCCTTTTTTTTTTAGGGTAGTGAGCAGGCGATTTTTTTTACTTGTCCATGCTCTCTTTCAAGATTGCGATTGTAACTCTTCCCTTTTTTATAGGGCAGTGAGCGGATATATAGACCAACAAACTTGAAGGTTATGCAAACATAAAACATAGCGAATCCCCAGACTTTGATGCAAATATTGCATCATTTCAGTGAAGACACCATTTTACCATAGCAACTTGCCCCCTTTAAATCTAATGGGATCCAAAGTTCAACATGACGACGGCGTTTCAGCTTGATTTACATTCCTTCATACTTCACTCGGACAACAATTGGGGACTTATGCAACTGAACTTAGAATGAAACTCTAAGCTGCCTACGTACCTCGGTGAAGAGGATCAAGTCATACCGTAGTTCAGACTGGGTGATTTTTTTTTATTTTTTTTTATGTCCTAACTTTTGCCTAGGCCGCTTCTTTCAAAGTTTTCAACCTAGACGACTCTCTTTTCTTTTTTTTTCTTTTTTTTGGGCCGTACACAGTTTAGACTCATGCGGGCCAGGAGTGTAGCAACATGCAGTTTAGGCTCGTGCGTCAAGGAGCGTTGCAACTTCAAGGATAATACTTCTTTAAAAACTTGCCATTGATAGGGCCGATTCTCATGCCATCTACATCAACCAACTTGTAAGCCCCACTTGAGTAAGCTTCTTGTACGACATATGGCCCATCTCATTTTGAAGTGAACTTCCCTACAGGTTTATGGGAAGTAATTATGGGTCTTCGTACGGCAACGACTTAATCTCCTACTTGAAAGGATCTCGGGCGAACTCTTTTATTGAAGGCGCGAGATAATCGAGCTTGATAACATTCAAGACTCTGTTGAGCTTCCAACCACTTCTCATCAAGGTCCTCCAACTCTGCTAATCGAAGTCGAGCATTTTCTTCATCAGTGATCCCTTCTTGAATAGCCAGTCGTAACGAAGGTATTTGACGCTCAAGTGGCAAGACGACTTTGACTCCATAAACGAGTGAATAAGGAGTCGCCTGTGTTGGCGTGCGGTGAGTCGTCCTATATGCCCATTGAGTTTCTTCCATACGGTCATTCCAATCTCGTTTGGATTTGGAGACGACTTTCTTTAACAAGTTGCATAGAGTCTTGTTGAATGCCTCAGCTAGACCGTTGGCAGCAGCATTGTACATCGAAGAGTTACGTTGCTTGAAGCCAAAGAGATCACAAATCTTGTTCATCAGCCTATTATCGAATGGCTTTCCATTATCCGTTATTATGTAACGAGGAATGCCAAAGCGATAGATAATGTTTACTCGGATGAAACTTGCAACATTTTCCTTCTTTACTTCCTTAAGAGCAACAACTTCGGCCCATTTTGAGAAGTAGTCAGTTGCAGCCAAGATGTATAGGTGCCCACCAGAGGACTTTGGCAGTGGTCCAAAAACATCCAATCCCCGAGCGTCGAATGGCTAGGATGCAACAGTCGGGCGCAACACTTTAGGAGGTTGATGAACAAAATTCGCATGGAATTGACAAGCCTTGCATCTTCGAGCGTAGCCAAGCAATCTTTTACCATCGTTGGCCAATAATATCCCATCCTTTTTATATGGAAGTGGAGCTTTGCTCCATACTGGTGTGACCCACATGCTCCAGAATGTGCCTCTTGCAAATCTTGGAGTGCTTCTTCTTCCCCTAAGCATCGCAAAAGTATTCCCTCGAATGACTTTCTGTATAGAGCATCTTTGTAGTAAAGGAAGCGAGGTGCACGGTGACGGATTTCAGTCCTTCTCCTCGGATTTTCTGGAAGTATCCCATAGCATAAGTAGTCGATAATGGGTTGTCGCCATTCATCTTTCCCAACTTCAGAAACAGCGACAAGATGCTTGAGTTTATTTTCTTCACCTTCGGCCTCATTTGGCGGCGGTACTACCCATTTTTTGTAGACAGTAACATGCGCTTGATCAGGCAGGATTAACGATGAAGCTAGGGCAGCTAAAGCATCCGCCTTCTTGTTTTCTTTCCTTGGCACTTGCTGAATAGTCACATCACTGAGCCGCCCCATTAATTTTTTAGCGTAATCATGATATGGGCGTAGTTCAGGCTTCTTGACCTCGTAACTACCTAAGACCTGATTGACCACTAACTGGGAGTCACCAATGACTTGCAATTGCAGTTGCTTCATATCAACGGCCATTTCAAGACCAAGTATTAATGCTTGATACTCAGCAAGGTGAAGGAGTAGGGCAAGACTACACCTTGGGAAGTGACAAATACTACGCCAGCACCAGCTCCTCCACGATGTGTAGCACCATCAAAGTACATCTTCCATGGAGGTTGAACTTCAACGACCATTGCATCCTCATTAGTTAGTTCGTCAGTTAGCTCCCAGTCATCAAGTATCGGATGATCTGCCAAGAAGTCTGCCAATGCTTGTCCTTTTACAGCCTTTTGAGGGATGTACAAAATCTCGAATTGTTGAAATTGGAGGTACCATCTCGCTAGTCGATCGCTAAGAACAGGTTTTGACATCACAAACTTGATGGGATTTGCCTTAGAAACAAGACGGACAACATGAGCTTAAAAGTAGTGCTTCAACTTTTGAATTGAGAAGACTAGCGCCAAACACAACTTTTCAATTGGCGAATAATTCAGCTCGTTTGGTGTCATCATCCTGCTCAAGTAGTAAAGGGAGTTTTCTTTTCCTTCACTATTTTCTTGGGCCAACAGCACTCCAACATACCTCTCTTGTGCTGAAATGTATAGTATCAGCGGCTTCCCAAGTATAGGGGCTGCGAACACTGGAGGCTTCATCAAGTAGGATTTAATGCTCTCAAAGGCGTTGCTACACGCTTGGTCCCATTTGAAAGGGACGCCTTTCTTCATAAGGCGACTGAATGGTTGGCACCTCCTAGCTAGGTTTGAGATGAATCTCCTAAGGTATGCTAACTTTCCTTGCAGACTTTTCAATTCGTGAATATCCCGAGGCTCAGGCATTTTCAGGATTGCATCTATTTTGGCTTGATCAATTTCAACCCCTCGATGTCGAACAATGAAACCAAGGAACTTCCCGGAAGTAACTCCAAAGGCGCATTTCAATGGATTCATCCTAAGTTGATACCTCCAGAGAAACTCAAACACCATTCTCAAGTCTTTTAAGTGGTCGCCCTTCTCTCTTGATTTTACCACCAAGTCGTCAACATAGCACTCGACATTCTTGTGGAGAAGATTGTCGAAAATATTCTGTATAGCCCTTTGGTAAGTAGCACCAGCGTTCTTAAAGCAAAAAGGCATTACCTTGTACAATAAATACCCTTGGGGGTGCGGAATGCAGTAAGCTCTTCATCTTTTGGTGCCATGCGAATTTGGCTATAGCCCGACGAACCGTCCATGAAAGACATTGCCTCGTAACCAGTAGTAGCATCGATCATCAGCTCTGGAATAGGAAGCTGGAATTCATCTTTGGGACACGCATTATTGAGATCCCTGAAGTCAACGCATACTCGAATATGGCCATTCTTCTTCCTTACAGGGACAATACTTGAAACCCATGTTGGGTATTTAGCTTCCCGAATAAATCCAGCTTCAATGAGTTTGTTAACTTTAGTTTCAATCAGGGGAACCAAGTCCGGCCTAAAGCGCCTTTGAGCTTGCTTAACAGGACGAGCAACATTTTTGACCGCAAGGTGATGGACTGCTACTTTTGGGTCCAAGCCAGGCATCTCTTTGTAACTCCAAGCAAAGATATCCCTGAACTCCTTGAGTAACTCAATATAAGTGCTTTCTTCATCAACTTCCAGTAAAGCACTTAGGTAGGAGGGTCTTGGTTCCTCATCCGTGCCAAGGTTAACTTCTTTTAAGGCATCAACTGTCGTCTTCACTCCTTCTTCAAGTTCAGGTGGAGCATCTTTCGCATCTTTATCTTCTTTAGGGTCCCCATCGTTGAAGGACATGTGATAACACGGTGAAACATCCTCCAATTCTGCATTATCCTCCATCGAAGACGGAACACCATTCTCGCCTTGTACGGTGACATGATACGAAGAACCTACACTTTCTTCTTCTTCGTCACGTTCTTAGTGTAGACCACAGTATATGGCTTTACCTTCAGTACTTCTTTACATGAAACCACGAGTTTTGTTTGTCGCCTCATTCTAGAAGGAACCAAACTTCGGAAATCCTTAGAGATCTTCTGGATTTTGGGCGGAGCGGGTGTTCTTATGCTTTGAAAATTTCTCTGGAACTTGTTCCCCTTCTTGAATGGACCCAATCTCTCAAATACGGAAGTTCTCACAGTTGATTTTCCAAGTCGGTCAAAGACAGAAGGCCTATTAGAAGCGGCAGATTCGTCTTCTACAGTGATGTAATTGCTACTCACCCTTCTTATTGAGATGCGCACCGGTGACGGTTGCTTGTATCCCAAACCTTCACGTGGTTGTCTCTTTGCAGCTTCTGATGGTAGCTTCCCTAACTTTGACGGCTCATTAGGATTGTATCCAGCTTTTGCAAATAGCCTGTAAGCGTTAGGATCAAAACCTTCATCTGTTCGCTTTGTAGGGAGTGCCACATTCTACAAACGATTTTGGGCCACAAACCCTGCAAGCGGCATTGAGGACGACTTTACTGCCTCAATTCGTTTGACCTAAAGAGTTAACTCCTTTATCATGTTAGCTTGGAGATTAGATGATTCACCTTCATCTTTCTTCCTTTTAGAGACATATTGGAGCGCATGACTTACTTTCTTGCCATAAGACGCAATATTCCCTCTATAAGATTTATTCGTGTTGGGTTGTACCTCCTTAGTAACAGCTTTGGCTTCACCAGTAGTCACCTCTTCTATTTTATTTGAGGGATCTTTATTCTTGCTTTTCATGCCATCATCATCTTTCAGCTCCTTCACAATGCGGCTCTTCAAGTAGAACTTTTCATTGGCGAAGTGTGACTCAACCTCGGTGAATGGCTCATCATCAGCAACTACCGTCTTCTCGACTTCACCCTCGTAGTATTTTAAACATTGATGGTAGGTAGATGGAACTACTTTATTCTCATGTATCCAAGGCCTTCCAAGCAAGACGTTGTATGAAGTCTGTGCATCGATCACATGTAGCCATGCACTTGATTGCATATCTTCAATGGTGATTTCCAGCCTGATCGCACCTATGGCTCTTTGCCCCCCTTGGTTGAATCCTTGAATCATCACATGACTTTCCGAGAGTTCGTTCATGGGAATACCAAGTTCTTTCACAGTGTGAATTGGCAAGATGTTTACTGAGGATCCTCCATCAACCAAAATTCGATTTACCCTTTCATCACGCATATAGCCAACCAGGTACAATGGGCGGTTATGAAGAGTGTCACCTAGCAGAAGATCGTCATTTGTGAACGTGACTTTTTCTTCACACACATTAGCTTCTTGAGGAGTGGACTCGATGAGCTTTTCTGAAGATGGTGCAAACGGTAGGTCATTACTCTTTTCTTCCCCTTCATTAGCATTGCAACAAGAGGCCTCAATACCATTGCGGGAAATCTTCATGCGAAACCAAGATGGCAAGAAATCCTCCAAGGTCATTGTATGTCGTGGCTTTTGAGGGTGGTGAATCTCTACTTTTGCTTTCTTCAAACGCCTAACTGGATTCTTTTTCGTTGGTCTTCTTACCATCATCATCCTTGTTGGTTGTTCTATTGATTCTTTTCGTGGGCTCCTTTTATGGCGCCTACGACGAGTCACCAACGTCCAACCTTCATCATCATCAGGTTGATCGTCTTCAACTTTGCCGTTCTCCAGTAATTCTTCATCTTTACTTTCTTTAGAACCACAAAATTCATCCGAACTGAATGAGCCAAAGGTGATAGAGACTTGGTTTGCGCTTGCTTTCTCATCTTCAAGCACGATCTTCTTTTCGCGAGCCAAGTCCATGACTTTGTCTTTGAAGACAAAGCACTTCTCCAGCGGGTGGCTCACAAGTCGATGGTATTTGTAGTAATTTGGGTCATTCATTTTCCCAGCTTCATTTGGTCGCTTCATCTCCGGAAGCTCAATGAGATTTAACTCGAGGAGTTCTTCGAAAATGGCTGGCACATTAGAATCCAGAAATAGGTACTCTTTCTCTTGCATTTCTTTTAGAGTCAACTTTCCACTTGGCTTATCTTGAAAAGAAGTGGATTTCATACTCTTCTTCTTGCTCACCTTCGTCGTGAACTTCATAGGTGGCGTGTTGACATTCATAGCTTCTTTGCTTTCAGACTTGGGTACGAACTTGCCCCACTTCCTGACTGCTTGCTTGTCGTTCCCTTTGCGAGGTTCATAGATGGGCAGCCTTTCATTTCTAGCAGAGGCCATGCTCAATTCCATGTCATGGGCCGAGTTGCAAGTTCTTCAAATGTTCTAGGCTTGATACCTTGAAAGATGTAGCGCAATCCCCAATGCATGCCTTGGATGCACATCTCTATGCCTGAAGCTTCACTAAGCCTATCTTTACAGTTGAGGCTTGCATTGATCCAATGTTTGATAAAGTCGATAACTGGTTCACCCTTTCGTTGACGGGTATTTGTAAGTTCTATCATACTCACAGTAGTCTCGTGCTATAAAAGCGATTGAAGGACTCTTGCTCTAGTTGATCCCAGCTATCAATAGATCCAGCCTCGAGGTCTGTGTACCAGTCAAAAGCATTTCCTTTTAGCTAGCGGACAAACTGCTTGACGAGGTAATCTCCATAAGTCCCAGCATTGTTGCACGTCTCCACGAAGTGCGCTACATGTTGCTTTGGGTTACCTTTACCATTAAACTGTTGAAACTTTGGAGGTTGATAACTAGCAGGCATCTTCAACATATCGACCCTTGCAGTGTACGGTTTTGCATATGTAAGGGAGGACTTGGCAGAGACTTCATACTTGTTCTTAATGGTTCCTTCAGTGAACTCCTTCAGTTGATCGATTGGAATCATCCCTTCAGATGAGACAGGGATAGCCTTAGCGGATGCTACTTATCTTTGGGAGACTCACTCTCTGGAACTTCTGGGAGCTTTCCAGGTGCGTGGGTGGATTCTTCTTCCATCAAGATTCCCACCCTGTCTGTTAGCTTGTCAATTCTAGCGTCTTGATTTTGCATGCATTTGGTCAAGACAGCGATTGCTTCCATCAAGTTTGCCAACTGCTCCTCCACATATGAGGTGTTTGTCACCATGGCTTGCATGATTATTGTGGATGATGGAGAGTAGCATGGATTTTCACACAGATTGATCCTTGATTGGTTCACGCTATGTGGTGTAAGTGGGGAGGATCCATCATTTGAAGCATCATCATCTTCCTTCATAACAGAGCGCTTGGATCCGGAGAGGTCAAGCAGAGCAAGAGTTTTCTTGATCTTTTCAGCAACATCGCTTCCTCCTTCGGGTGCATTTGTGGAAGATCTTGCTCCTTTTGAGGATGAAGATCCGAAAATAGGTGTTGATGCGGACGGAACTTGGAGTGCTTGTTGTCCTAAAGAGCTCACTTTGCACCTCGTAACTGGTCCGAAGCTTCCAAAGGTAACATCGAGGATGTTTTCCACATCAGCATAGAACCTGGAGTTAGCAGCCTTGGTGGAAGTTGAACCGGAGTTGATTTTCTTTGAAGCCATTTCAATGTTCTTGGACTTTGGTGATTGAAAAGTTGAGATGAGAGGTAGAGATTGTCCCACTGGGCGTGCCAGAATTTGTAGACAATAAATTTGCATCGAGAAAATAAAATCAAGATCGAAAATATTGCAACAATCGTAGTATTTTATTTCGAATATTTGAGTGTTACAATCTCTATGAATCCTCTGATTCTTCTTTTCAATAGTAAATAAATTCAAGGGCTTTTGAGCTTGATCTTGAATATGTAGTTGTCGCCACGAACGATGATCTTGTTCTTGAGCTTTAGCTTGATTGCTTGAACTTGACCTTGATTCGTTCTTCGTTCTTGAGCTTGAACTTGATTTGTTCTTCGTTCTTGAGCTTGAACTTGATTGCTTGAAGATTGAAACTTGATTGCTTGAGCTTGAAACTTGTGGAGGAATTTGCAGTGTTTGATCCACGAGCTCTTTCCCGCTTCTTGTTATAACTTCTGGTGTCTTTTTTGGGTTATGAAGACCCCTATTTATAGTTGTGGAAGGGAGGAGTTGTGATAAGAACAAACTCTTTCCAACCAATCAAATTGAAGTGTGACATGGTCGCATTTGATTGGCCAGAACATGTCACTTGCACACGTGGCGCGATTTCATTGGGCTTTTGGTGTGACTTGGCATGCCTTGTCATTTTGACACGTGGCATGATCCTATTGGCTCTTCCGTTTGACTTGGCGCGCCACGTCATTTGACATGTGGCACCAAACTGGGCCTCTAGGAAGATGACATCTTGGGCTTATTGAAGTGGGCTCATCACTTTAGCCCAATTAAATGGGCTAGCCCAATAATATTGGACTTTTATAATTAATCCAATTATATTAGGGGCATTTGCATCTATACCCGCTTTTTGTGTCACATTTTAACTTGTGCCCGCTTTGCAAAAAAAATTTCAAGCGTACCCGCTTTTTCGCATAACTTCAGCACACGGGGCTGAAGTAGTAAAGGCAATCATGCAAAACTTCAGCATTCTAGTAGGCGAGACTGAAGTTCAGCTCTAGAGCTGAAGTTTTTGTGTTGTAAGTTTTTGTGTTGTAACTGGGAAACTTCAGCTCTCCGTGTTGTAACTAGGAAACTTCAGCTCTAGAGCTGAAGTTTTTGAGAGTTCCAATATGGGTATTTGATAAAGAACCTTAAATATTCCTTCTCTATCAAACTTGATAAAACGCAGCAACACATAGGAAGCAACCCTTTGCAAATTGAACGACGATGCTTGCTTGCCTTATTAAAATTGATGTTGCATACAAGTCAGATCTGTTATATATCAAATTATCCACTTATTAAAGTATTACAAAGCGTCAAAAGCAGTTGAAAAGTATGTTTCGAAAGGAAATAATAAAGTCAAACGATCAGGTCCTTTGCCTTTGGTCAATTCACGTAACTACCAGACAGTTTTTGAACGTTTGTGGTTGTTTGCAAGAAGAAAGCGAAAGAAATGAAAGGAGGAGAAGGAGCAGGAGAAAGGGGGCTGAAGTTATTTAAAAAGTGGGTACAAATTAAAAGATTTTAAAAAAATGGGTATAGGTTAAATGGGGGCGACCAAATAGGGCGCCCTGTGCAATTTTTACATTATATTAGGTCATAATATTTATTTGGACTAATATATCTTAAATTTCAAATATAGTCCAAATTATTTCACGCACTTAATTCCGATAAATTTTAAATGCCTACAGAAACCAAACATTAGAGGTGTTTGCAATTATTCTATAATCAATTTACTGTGTCGAGGGCTCAAATTATTTGTTTTGTTTGTTTGAGTGGTTATTAATCTTCGAGGGCTCACTTAAACTAACGCAAAAGCTTTATTATAACAGATCCATTTTAAACAACGCAACTCATTTGTCTCTTTACAAGTTTTGCTTTTAAATGATGTTTTTATCTTAATTTTGTTAAAAGTACAGTATCATTTTAGATTAATTATGTGAATAGCGTCTTATAATTCACACTACCAATGTGACACGTAAAAATTTCCATCAATCACCAATTGTACATCATTTCTCGATAGTACTTTCGCCTGTTAATTGTGAAGATATTGCTCGTAATTGGGGTCACTGCCGACAATTATTAGTGAATTAATCTGCTGACTTGGATGGGGTAAATTTGGTTCCAAGAGGGGAAGCAAAACGTATCAGAAATAACCCCCACTATTAAACTTGAACGCAACTTCTATTTTAATATTCTAAAGGGAGGCACTAATTTCTAGCTTTATTTATTTCATAATGATTATGACTATATATATTATTATATATATATTATATATATATAATATAATATATATATATATATATATATATATTATATATTACCTTTTTTTTCTTTAAGGAGAGAAACCACTCATATAATAAAAGTAATTAGCAATCATAATCATAGGCTCGTGAATTTTGCATAATCCAATTGTGGATTAAGCCTTA
>NC_031999.1:11819945-11826197 GCF_001879085.1 Nicotiana attenuata
GTATTTTTGAATGATGGAAATTATTTTCTAGAAAAAATATGTGCGATAAAAATATTTTCTAAAATTTATTTTTCGGTGCTGAGTGAAAAATATCTTTCAAAAAATATATATCAATGTTTATAAATATTATTAACAAATTAAAGAGTGGTTTGACTAAATTGTTAATACAAAAGATCAATAATGATATTTAAGTGTAATTTTGATGTAAATATTATGAAGTTAAGGGATAATATATATATATATATATGTTAATAACTTTGGATAAGTGGATAAGATTTGACGCGTCTATTGAAGTATCCTACCTACCAAACTATATTAGTGGTAGGGGTAGCAAAACGTGATTCATATAATTTCCTTGTCATTTTCCTTTTTACCAGCACAGAATACACACGTCATATTCAAACTTATAAAGTGAACATGATTTTAAAAAGGAATTTTTACATTCCTATACACTATATAAAATTATATTATCCTTCCTACTCAAGTTTTACTATAATTATATTTTATATACCCAATTATCATTTATGTACATTTTCAGGGAATTAATGATAATAATTAGTGTCCTAAAATCACTCTAACTAACGTATCTTCCACTCCCTCCCCCCCACGTTTCTGTGACGACCCAAAGGGTCATCACCTGTTTTCTCTCTTTTCCGCGCTTCCGAGGCCTTGAAAACCTCATTTTTAGTCACCTCGATTTGCGTGCGCAGTCCCGGCGCGTAGCCGGAAAGCTTAAATATGAACTCCATGTGAAAAATGCTAAATTTTGATATTAATATGATTAAAGTTGACTTTGGTCAATATTTTGGGTAAACGGACCCGGACCCGTGATTGGACGGTCACGGAGGGTCCATAGAAAAATATGAGACTCGGGCATAAGCCCGGAGTCGAATTACGAGGTCTAGAGCCCGAGAAATGAATTTTTCTGTGAAATTGTTTTTCTGAAATTAATATGGAAATTTGAAAGGAAATTGATTAGAACGTGCTGGTATCGGGCCCGTATTTTGGTTCTGACGCCCGGTACAGGTCTTATATGTGGTTTAAGCGCCTTCTGTGAAATTTGGTTGAAATCGGACATCATTTGACGTGTTTCGGACCTAAATCTCTAAAAATGATAGTTTATGAAGTTTGATGAAAAAGTGATGATTTTGAGGTTTAATTCAGTGTTTTGATGTTATTTTGGCGATTTGATCGCACGGCTAAGTCCGTAGGATGTTGTTGAGTTAGTGTGTATGTTTGGTTAGGAGCCCCGAGGGCTCGGGAGTGTTTCAGAGGTGTTTCGGGATGTTTTGAACTTAGGAAAAGTATCAGACTTTCTGCAATTTTTGCACAGCCTTTTTCTTCTTTGCGATCGCGGCCTTCAGCTCGCGTTCACACTGCCTGTGGTGTCCCCTTCTTCGCGTTCGCGTTCAATTTCACGCGTTCGCGTAGTGCCAGCCCCCCCCCCCCCTTCAACGCGTTCGCGTATTCATTCACGCGTTCGCATAAGCCAAAATCTGGGACCCCAGTAATTAACTCTACGCGTTCGCAGACACCTATCACGAACGCGATGCTTCCAGTTCCCCCTGCTTCGCGAACGCGACCCCTGTGTCCCGAACGCATAGGGCATTTTTGCCCAGTTAATTTAAAAGCCTAAAAACAGAATAGTGATGGGTTTTATTCAAAAATTCACACAAGCTCTTCTTCTCCACAGCCCCTAGGCGACTTGTAGAGCGATTCTTCACCAAATCTTCTTGGGTAAGTATTATCTAACTCGCTTTCTCCATTTTCTATCATCATCCATTGAAATCCTAGGCCTAAAACATGTAATCTAGGGTTGAAATTGGGGAAATTGGGTAGAGTTAGGGCTTTTCGATTTTCTTTGATTTAGACCTCGTTTTGGGGTCGAATATAAAAACAAATTGTATATCCGGGCTCGTGGGGGAAAGGGTGATATGAAATTGGTTCGAACCTCGGATTTTGACCAAGCGGGTCCGGGGTCGATTTTTGGAATTTTGGGAAGAAAGCTTAGAAAACTATATTTAGGCATTGGGTTTGATTTGTTTAGCTTATATTAATGTTGTAAAGTCGTTATTTCATAGATTTGATTGAGTTGGAGCCGAATTCGGGAGGGAAGGCGGTCGTTGTGGATTGATTTAGCTGTGGAAGTTGAGGTAAGTGTTTGGTTTAACCCTAGCTTGAGGGAATAGGAGTTGAGTCTTGTTTGCTATTTGCTAATTGATCGAGTACGGTGTATAGGCATGGTGACGAGTATCTATACACTGGTGTCTAGCATGACCGTGAGTCCGTATATTGTGTTTATTCCTATTTTGTTGTGACTCTTCCTCGTGTAATTGATGAACTCTATATAATGTGAAGAGTATGAGAAAGAATTATGATTTGTGAACTCTTTGGAGCGTTGGCTCGAATGATAAAGTAATTATTGAGTAAGAAAAGAAAGAAAGAGAAAGAATTGTGATTATTCCCTTGCCGGGCCGTATTCGTATATTGATTACCTCCCTTGCCGGGATGTGAAAGTTATTATTGTTGTTCCCTTGCCGGATTTAATTGTCTACTTGTGTTTCCCTTGCCGGGACTTCTATTACTGTTTGTCTATCCCCTCGTCCCATTGGTTGTAATTATTGTTTGGGTGAGGAAGAGTGATAAAGCACGAAGGTTGATGCCGTGCACAACTTGTGTTGAGAATATGTTAATGCACGAAGGAACATTCCGTGCCATGTTTTGATTATTAATGCACGAAGGAACATTCCGTGCCCTGATTTGATTACTATTCCACGAAGGAACATTCCGTGCCATGATATGAGTGTTTATGCACGAAGGATCATTCCGTGCCATCATTTTGTGAGGCAAAGCACGAAGGGTGATGCCGTGCACTATATATGATTGTTTGGGTGAGAATGAGAGTAAAAGCACGAAGGGTGGTGCCGTGCAACTGTTGATTTCCTACTCTCGTTGATATTATTGTTGAACTATTTCATTCCTTAATTATTGATTTTATACCTGAACTGTTACTGCCCCTACAACATGCTCCCCCCTCCCCCTTGACTGGTTAATTTCTGTATACCTTTATATTGCATACATATATATTGAACTGCACAGGTTTGTTTGGTAGTCCGGTATAGCCTCATCACTACTTCGCCAGGGTTAGGCCAGGCACTTACCAGCACATGGGGTCGGTTGTGCTGATGCTACACTATGTGCATCTTTTTGCACAGATCACGGTGCCGGAGCAGCTTTTGGACAGCAGTAGGAGTTTTGGGAGCTGCCTTCAGTCCAGAGATCCCGAGGTAGCCTTGCTGGCGTCCGCATGGCCCGGAGTCTCTTCTATCTTTACTTTAGTTTGTTATCCTTTGTACCGGAACAAACAGAACTATGTTTTTATTCAGACATTGTATTTAGCATTCTCTAGACGTTCGTGAGTTTGTGACTCCAGTTCGTGGGTAGAATTGTATTGAACTTTCGCGTTGCTACCAGTTTATTTATATTTAAGACTTTCGCTTTTCTATTAAATGTTTCGCTGTTTTATTAATGTCGAGGTTTGCTAAAAGAGGTAATAAATAATTGGCTTGCCTAGCTCCTAATAGTAGGCTCCATCACGACTTTCGAGGGTGGGAAATCCGGATCGTGACAAGTTGGTATCAGAGCACTAGGTTACATAGGTCTCACGACTCACGGACAAACTCGGTAGAGTCTGAGGGATCGATACGGAGACGTCTGTATTTATCCCAGAGGCTACAGAGTTAGGAAAATTTCATTTTTGTTCCTTCTTGTCGTGCGATTCTGTTTCTCAAATACTGATTGTCTCTCTAGTCTGTTCTTTCGCAGATGGCGAGAACACGTACTTCCTCTTCTACCGCGCAGCAGCCCGAGCCCCCAGCAGCAGCTCATACGAGGGGCAGAGGGCGAGGCCGAGGCCGTGCCAGAGGCCGAGGCAGGGGCAGAGCTTAGCCCCGAGCAGCAGTCCCAAAGGTGGAGCCTCATGTTGGTTATGACGAGGAGGTTCCAGCCCCAGCAGCTCTGGTGGGCACAGCTCAGGTCCCAGAGGGGTTTATAGCCACCCTGGTTCTTCAGGACGCTTTGGTCAGGTTGGTAGGCTTTATGGAGAGCGTCTCTCGAGCGGGTTTGCTTCCAGTAGCACCAGCCACTTCTCAGGCTGGAGGAGGGGTTCGGACTCCTGCTACACGTACTCCGGAGCAGGTAGCTCCCCAAGCTCAGGTTCCAGCGGTTCAGCCAGCTGTGGCAGTTCAGCCGGGTATTGTAACTCAGACCGGCGATGGAGCGGCTATGTCCGCAGATGCTTTGTGGAGGCTGGATAGGTTCACCAAGCTCTTCACCACCGCATTCAGCGGTGCTTCTTCAGAGGACCCCCATGATTTCTTATATAGCTGCCATGAGGTTCTTCGGACTATGGGTATTGTGGAGACCAATGGGGTCGACTTCGCCACCTTTCGTCTATCTGGATCCGCTAAGACTTGGTGGAGGGACTATTGCTTAGCCAGACCAGCAGGGTCGCCATCTCTGACTTGGGACTAGTTTGCAGAGTTGTTCTTGGAGAAGTTTCTCCCCGTTACTAAGTGAGATGCTCTTCGTAGGCAGTTTGAGCGCCTTCAGCAGGGCTCTATGACAGACATACAGTATGAGACCCGATTCATTGATCTAGCTCGCCATGCTATTGTTATACTCCCTACCGAGAGAGAGAGAGAGGGTGCGGAGGTTTATTGAGGGATTGATTCAGTCGATCCATCTCCAGATGGCTATGGGAGCCGGGAGTGAGATTTCTTTTCAGGAGGCGGCCAATGCGGCCCGTAGAGTTGAGATGGCTCTTGCACGGGGAGGTGGCCATGGGTCAGATAAGAGGCCCCGTCATGCAGGTAGATTCAGTGGTACCTCGTCTGGAGGTAGAGATTCTTATGCTAGAGGCCATCCTCCGAGGCCCTTTCAGTCAGCTCTCCAGGTCTCTCATGGTACTTCAGGCGGTAGTGGTTCTTAGCCGCATTATTCTGATCTGCAGTCTTTCAGTGCACCACCAGCTCCCATTAGTGCACCACCACTTCAGAGTTTCCGGGGAGGACATTTAGGTCGACAGGGTCAGCAGTCTCAGCAGCCGAGGGCTTGTTACGGTTGTGGTGACTCGAGTCATATTGTCAGATTTTGCCCTCGAGCTTCGGGTAGTTCCCAGCAGCAGGGTCCTCGCCCCATGATTCAGGCATCAGGTGATCCACTGGCCGCCCAGCCAGCTAGAGGCGGGGGTAGAGGTCATAGAGGTGGAGGTAGAGATCATAGAGGTGGAGGTAGAGATCATAGAGGTGGAGCTCGGACCGCCAGAGGTAGAGGCCAGCCAGCACCCGACTGTTCCAGAGATGTGGTTCAGGGAGGTGGGGCCCAACCCCGGTGTTATGCTCTTCCAGCCAGGCCAGAGGCTGAGTCTTCAGATGCAATTATTACAGGCACTATTCTGGTCTGTGATAGGGATGCTTCAGTGCTATTCGACCCTGGGTCTACGTATTCATATGTGTCATCCTATTTTGCACCGTACTTGGTTATGCCTAGTGATGCCTTGGGTGTTCCTGTATATGTATCTACACCGGTGGGTGATTCTATAGTGGTCGACCGAGTTCATCATTCCTGTGTGGTAGTGTTTGAGGGTCTTGAGACCCGTGTTGATTTATTGCTCTTAGACATGGTGGATTTCGATGTCATATTAGGGATGGATTGGTTGTCCCCGTATCATGCCATCTTGGATTGCCACGCCAAGACCGTGACCTTGGCTTTACCAGATTTGCCCCGTTTGGAGTGGAGAGGGACCCCAGGTCATGCCACTCGCAGTGTTATCTCATATGTGAAGGCTCGACGCATGGTCGAGAAGGGGTGTTTAGCTTATCTGGCGTATGTTCGCGACTCCAGCGCAGAGGTCCCTTCTATTGATTCTGTACCTATTGTTTGGGAGTTCCCCGAGGGTTTCCCTTCAGACCTGCCGGGTATGCCGCCCGACAGAGATATCGATTTTTGTATTGATCTGGCTCCGGGCACCCAGCCCATTTCTATCCCGCCGTATCGCATGGCCCCGCCGGAGTTGAAAGAGTTAAAGGGTCAGTTGCAGGATTTGCTTGAGAAGGGTTTCATTAGACCTAGCGTCTCGCCTTGGGGTGCGCCGGTATTATTTGTGAAGAAAAAGGACGGTTCGATGAGGATGTGCATTGATTACCGGCAATTAAACAAAGTGACGATAAAGAACAAGTATCCACTGCCGAG
>NC_031999.1:11832439-11847035 GCF_001879085.1 Nicotiana attenuata
TTGTTGAAATTGTCACGAAATAGATTTTAAACAATTTT
Organism: Nicotiana attenuata; assembly: GCF_001879085.1. Classification (NCBI taxonomy): domain Eukaryota; kingdom Viridiplantae; phylum Streptophyta; class Magnoliopsida; order Solanales; family Solanaceae; genus Nicotiana; species Nicotiana attenuata. Next base: position 11,832,478 of record NC_031999.1, read on the forward strand.
AGGCATCAATTAGCTTAATTTTGGAAATAAATTAGGTTTCATTTTAATATTTTGCATTTTTATAAAAATCAGAAAAATAAATACAAAACACAAATAAATAAAATAAAAGAAACAATTAAAAGAGGAGGGATTTAAATTGGGCTAAGTCTTGAATCAACCCACCCAGGCCCAATATTTTCCGCCCAATCCCAGCCCAAAACGTTGCCCACACCCGGTCTAAAATCATTGAAACGACGTAGTATGATTAGGATACTACGTCGTTTTGGCTTCTGTTGATTTAAAATCAATCCTGACCATCCATTCCCCATGATCCTACGGCCCTCATCAACCCAAACCATTCAATAAAACTGTCCGAAAATTAACTCAAAACCCTAAACATTTCTCTCCCTCCTCGTACAACCACTCCCTGTAACGCCGCCCTTCCCCACCACGCCTCCACCGTTCCTCCGCCGTGCTCCGCCGCCGGAAATCGCCCACGGCGGCGGAGAATCTCCAAACTTCACCAAAATAACACCCCAGCTTCCCCTTTTCACCCTCTTTCCGAATATGTAAATGATCTCCTTCAAATCCCGGCCAAAAGCGTCAAATATTAGATCACAGATTCTCCGGCCAAGACCCAAAGTATGCCAAATAGTCCCAAATTAACACCCTAGGTTCATCTGAGTCCCCTCTACCTAATTCTCCAGACCCCGTCCCTCGAATCAACGCTGAATCCTTCGAATAACGTTTTAAAGTTTTCCGGCCATGACATCAGTTGTCCCAAATTAACCCAAATTCACACCACAGAACCGTCCGAACCTCCTCTACCCAACCCCCATAGCCACTTGTCTCGAATCTGCCCGGAACATTACAAATTCTAAATCCCAACTTCCGGCAGAAACCTAACTCAGAAATCTTGGGGATTTTGGACCGTAATTTCCCTAATCACGTGTTTTCTTTTGAAAACACACGATTAGGGATGTTACGTGTCAAGAATCCCGGAGGATTCAAACAACAATAGCTGGTCAGAGTTCGTCCCGTAGTCAGTCGAATGCTCAAAATTAGTAAGTTTTTGTTCAATTCTGTTTTTGATTCTGTTCAGTATGTGTTTCATCTTGCTCTTGTATTGTTCTTAGCTTTAGTTTAATTTTGTTTGGTTGATTTAATCCTGTCTTGCTAATTTTAGGTTTTAGTTTAATTTTTCGTTTTGAATCCGTCTTGCTAAATGTTTGGTTTCAGTTTATGGTTCATTGTTATAATCCTTAATTCTTTATTAGCCATCTTAGTCGTTTCTGTTTAGGCTTTGTTGATTTTAATTTTTGTTCTAATGTCTGATTTGAGTTAGTCTAGTCAGTTTAGTCTAGTTTAATCAGTAGTTATCATTGGTAATGCCTTAATTCAGTGTTTAGCATTAATTAGCATTGTTAGGTTTTAGTTTAGAATGGTCTGGTTTAGCTCAGTAATTCCAAGAGGGTTCAAAGGGTAGTTTAGGCATGGAAAGGGGTAGTTTCATTAAGATTGGTAATTTTAGAACCAAGGTAAGGATAGAATAGGAATTGTAATGGGTATATAACCTTCTAGGATTGGCCTTTAACTAAAACGCGACGAGCCTCACCGAATAAAACTACAAATCGCGCGGCCCTCAATAAATGCTATAAAAGAAAATACTTAGAATTCGGGTGAACCGTTTAGCGAATTTCACGGTTTTCCCCAAAGTTAATAAAAGCGTAGTTGCTTTAGGCGCGTATTTTAATAATATTACCTTCCTGAGTGCGGGTGCCCATTTATGTGACCCAAATCTAAATCTCAACGAAGTCGAAATGCGTCAAAAGCCACGGGTGCACTGGTATGACGTGGTTCGAGATACATTTTCACTACGTTGCAATTCTTATTAAAAAGACATAAAATAAAAACGGTTAAAATAAAAGGCACATAGGTTAGAATATGTTTTAAAATCAGATAAAAGCAAATACAACAGTTGAGCGACCGTGCTAGAACCACGGAATCCGGGAATGCCTAACACCTTCTCCCGGGTTAACAGAATTCCTTACTCGGAGTTCTAGTTCGCGGACTGTTAACAGAGTCATAATTTCCTCGGATCGGGATTCAACCGGTAACTTGGGACACCATTAATCTCCCAAGTGGCGACTCTGAATATTAATAATAAATCCCGTTCCGACTGTCGTTCAATTAGAAAAACTCCTTTACACCCTCACAGGCGTAGGAAAAAGGAGGTGTGACAAAGGAAACCATCCGTATCAAAATTATCAAAATATTCCCGAGAGCGAGTTATGTGCACCAACTCAATCTTATTTGTGGAATGTGTGTGATGTGTGTGGTGGTAAAAATGGTTACTTTTATGGTTGTGCTTATATTTCTTATCTTCCCCAACCCTTTACTATGATGGTTCTACCTTTTCTTGTGAATTTAACAGGAACAAAGAACCTGGGAATGTGGACATAAAGGAGATCAAGGATATGTTAAAGTGCCGTATAGAACAAAATAATGAGAAACAACTGCAGATAGAGAGGCAAGAGGCAACTATTCGCAACTTGGAGACTCAATTGAGTCAAGTGGTTGTAGCTGTTAATGCTCAACAAACCAATATTGGGGATAGTGCGTGAATTTGAGGTGTTAATTAAGGAGGTCAGAGTAGAACATCAACAACCTAGCCAACTACAATTTGAGGATGTCAATGTTGAAGAAGTGAGACTAGAGTCAGTCAAGGACTTTGAGGATACAAATTTTGTTGACTCTAGTATTATTGATGTCGAGGATGTTGAAAGTCCTGAAGTTCATGTGTTTGAGCGCATTGGTCCTCACTCCAAATATTTTTCCACATTGGGCTTGGATGGATGATATGGAAATAGAGTCATCCGAGCCGATTGAGGAGTCAAGGAATGAGGAACAAGGTGCCTACAGTCTGGAATTTTTCTTGCCAGAAAGACAGGACTACATACCTCATCTAAAAGCCAAGAAGTGTAAAATAGTACAATGGTTGCTTGGGCCAATTATATTTGTTCCACCACCCCTAGAGCATAACCGAATACTTGAAGCCAAATTGGGGGCTCAATTCACAAATTCAAGGTGGAGGGAAAAAGTGATTCACATCGTGCCGCGACGTTAAATCAAACGCTTGTTGAGAGGCAACCCAGCTTTACTGCTTTATTTTATTTTATTTTATTTTTGTTTTGTTTTGTTTTTCTAATTGTATTATTTTTGTATTGTCGATTTTTTATTTTTTAGGAGCATGGAATGCAAAGCCATTGGAAGGATGCAACAACAAACCAGATGGTTAGAACTAAATGTGAGGTACCCACAAGAAGAACTAAACCAGATGGTTAGAACTAAATGCAAAGTCTGAGTACCCCATGAGATGCTAGTGCTTCGGCCTTTGGCCTACCAGGGAGTTTCGTTTACCCTCTTGTATGTATGGGTATGCATTAGGGACAATGCACAATTTTAAGTGTGGGGTGAGGAGATTGTCTGGGTGACTTTCTATGCTATTTAGTTGTGTTAGTTTAATTGAATAATTTTTTTTAAATAGAAAAAATTGGACTTTTCCCGATGATGGATCTATTAGACAATTTTCTTGAGGGATTTAAGTCTAAAGAAAAAAACATAAAGATTTTTTTTGTTAGGTAGTGTAGCAATTCCCCTATGATTTTTCTTTGTGCCGCGGTTCTTTTCCAAGGGTTTTATTTGAACCGGGTGTAGTTAGTATTTTTTTTAGGAATAGGAGCCATTGTGTTGTGTTTTGAAATGAAGCAATATCTTGACTTTGTTATGCCTTGAGAATAGTGAGTACTTTGGTTGTGACGCTTAGGCTCAGTTTTTGACTCTTGTATAAGTACCTTAAATTGTATGATTTTAACTTTGCTTAACTGCTTTACTAGAGTGTCTTGATGAATCCAATCCTGAGTGAGTTATGTGCCATGTGTGTGTGAGGTTGGGTGTTATTCTGTTCATTGCATTTGATGCCTAGAACTTGCCTCGTGTGTTTGCAAAGCGAAATAGTAGTTTTGTTCAGTCTTAGAAGTGATATAGGCGTTTCTTTGTTGAGCCAGATATGTATATTTTACTCGCCTAATTATTATGTATCGTAGTTAACCCCTTTGATCCTGTAATCTTGTTTCTTTGGCAACCACATTACAAGCCTTACCCATTTGTTTGAATTAACCATTATTTGAACCTTTTAACCTCTCATGAGCACTTGAATTGTTATGAGCTGTGTAAAAGTTAAAGTGTGGGGTGGTTGGTTTGGCTTTTGAGTGAAACTAATGAAATAAAGAGAAAGGTACATTATTTTGAAAAAGTAAGAGCCACGTGAATTTAAAAATAAAAAAAGGAAAAAAAGTTGTATTGTTGTGGAAAAAAAATTTCTTGATAAGTGGTGACTCTTGATGTAATTGTGCTTGTTCTTAAAGAAGTATGGGCTAAAATACATTGATGTGAAGGCGGAGTTTGGTTTGACATAAGTATGAAATTTGAATGTTAAAGTATATGTATTAAAGTGCTTAGGGAGGTGTAGTCACTCTTATATCTAAATTTATCCCACCCGTCCCGCAGCCTGCATTACAACCAAATAAAGTCCTACTTGATCCTAGACTGAATGAGCTCGATTAGTAGAGTAATACACTACGGGCAAGCCTATAATGCATCTTTTGTGGCATGAATGTTATTTCTGAGAGTGAGTGAATTCTTTTTATCTTGAGTTCCTAAGTGCTCTTAAATTTTATTGTGTGGAACTACTCTCTTTTGTTGTGTGAGGGCACTTGATTCATGAAGGAAAGATAATGTCAGTGATCTCTATGTTAGAGTAAGTGGGTGAGTTGTGAATAATGCTTGGTACTTGTGAGTCAAATCTTGAGGTGAAGATGTTACACTTTTGTGCTTAGCCCATTTTAAATATTCTTGGTGTGATGAGTTAGGAGAATTGTTTAAAAAAGGTCGTGTCTATATAAAATGTAGTTTGATTGCTCGAGGACGAGCAATGGTTTAAGTGTGGGGTGTTTATGATAGGCTATAATTGCGTATTTTAGTCGTTTATTACACTCTAATTTAATGCACTTTAATTGAGTTTGAGCTTTAACCGCTAGTCTTTTACACTAACTGTGTGTTTTATGCCTTGTAGGAGTGATTCCGAGCTATATAGATGTTATGGAATAAATTAAAGTAATTTGGAGCTTTGAAGTCTGAGTAAAAGTACAAGGAATTAAGCCGGGATCGTGTCAGGGGCCAACTTTGATAGTTAAGAACAAACGAAGACTCGAGTAGGTATATTGCGCACTGTCCAGTAAAATAGACATAACTCTTAGCTAAGAACTTCATTTTAACTATATAATATATAGTTGGAAAGCTAACTCAAAGTTCTACAACTTTCATGTTTTACGTTTTTTCAAATTCCAAACAGAACAGGGTGAAAAACGCGATCGAAATCGCAATCGCGGACCTGGTCGCGGACTGAGGCAGTGCACTTGTTAATATGCGCGACGACTAGCGCGCCCACGCTAGTCCAGGCCTTGAAACTTGTACTTTTTCACATTGGAGAAGGTATAATTGTTTGGGCCCAACCCTATTTGGTATATATACACGGAAAAATGGTATTTTGAGGAAGTTGGACATATTTTTGACACATATTCGACCTAAGGAGGCAGAGACACAATAGGAGCAAGGCGGGGAATTCTTCTACGAGTTTTTCTTTCCACTTCCTATTTTTCATTGTTGGTTATGACTTTTAGTATTGTAGTTTTACATACTATTATGAATAGTTAATTTGTTATCTAGGGTTTTGATGGAACCTTTTGTGGGATAAATTCTTGTTATGTTTTTATATAATTGAGCCGTAGTATTTTCTCTATTTATTTAACTATATTATTCTTGTGGTTGATTGAAGGGACCTCAATTAGCTGTGCCTATTTAGTATGTATTACAGTATTACTCGGGAGATAGTGCATATTTTGGTAGTTGTTGAACAACATCACTCCCGACGTATGCGAGGAATCAATAACCAAGGGTTTAAAGGTGGGATTAGGGATAACGAAACCTTGGGTGCGATCTAAGTGAGTTGTAATTAAATCCAGCTAGCGTAACTCGGGAGAGTATGTCTAGTAAATTGGCGTAATTACGCGGGAGAGAATTACAACACGCAGAGCGCTCATGATCGGTAGAGAATACTTAGGCGAAATTATAGAAAACATAGCGGGAATGATTCCAACAATTGGGGAAATCACTCTAGACCTCCTTAATCTTTTCTCCAACCGTAGTATCTTTAGTGTTAATTTATTATTTTAATTTGTTAGTTAGTTAGTTAAACAAAAAAATCTTAATATCTATAAGTTAGGAATGTTCAAGCTTGTATTCTTGGTGATAGTGAACAACTGTAGCTAAGCCTTTGTTCTCTGTGGGATTCGACTCCGAACTTGTAAATCGGATTATATTTGCAACGACCGCTTTGTCCTTTTTATAAGGCATATTTGGGCGTGATCAAATTTTGGCGCCGTTGCCGAAGACTAACGGTGTACTTGTAGTTGTATATATTGCTAGGGTTCAAGTTTGAACTTTCACTAAGAAGTTTGTATAGCAACATGCAACACCCCTCTAGCTAAGGGTGCTTATCTAGCGGATCAGACGGATAATTACGCTTAACAGTTCGGCTTAACGGTTATCAGATTATAAATGTAATAATCCGCTAGCCATCCGATAAGACAACGGGCGGATTGGTATTAGATTAACAATTATCGGATGGTTATCGGGTGGCTTATCAACCAAATAGAAATTTTTTGAACAATCATTCAATCAATGCCAAACAGTTTCAAATCAATACCAAATTTTTAATACCATCGAAGATCTAACCAAACGGTATTTTTTGAATTGAAGATTCAAGACTACTCATACTGTCATACACGTATAACCAAATTTTTAATACCATCAAGACTACTCATACAGACATACACGTATTAATCATTGAGATTTCGATTTTTCGACTTCTCAGTTCTCAGTTTTCAGTTCAAGAGAGAAACGAGACTGACGACTTCTCTGTCTCTGGTGACTGCATACAATTGAGAATTAGAAAATAGAAATTAGGGATTTAGCTATTTAGGGTTTCAATAGTACTTTATATACATATGGTTGAAAGTGTAAATATAAAAATTGTCAATGGGTTAACAGTTTACCCGATAAGAAAATTGATGTAATCCGCCCCCAAACCGTTAAGTTATTAATTATAAAATTTCAATCTGTTCACCATCCATTACCCCGATAATTCGATACCAATAAGCCAATAAGCCATCGGTTGGGTTCGGTTAACGGTTTCGATTTGATTTTTATCATCCCTACCTCTAGCTTCCTCTGTTAGTTTATTCGAAACTTTAATTATGTTTTCAATTTTCATTTAATTAAAATGTCAAATATTACAAGATGGATTGAGGAGGGTGGGTGGGTGGGGAGGGTGGGGGGACCGTTCAGCAGATTTTGATAATAAATATATTGTCAAAAACATCATGTGTTTCAGCTTTAAGGCAGGATTTACTACTTTTTCAGTTTCATTTCCACACAAAAAGAAAAAAGAAAAAAAATTACTACTCAAGAGCACAAAGACACAAAAAGAAAAAAGAAAAAACTTACTACTCAAAAGAAAAAAATCTTGATGTAAAATTTAGAATTATTTCGTCTCACATTTGATTAAAATTTTATTTTGCAATATCGAAATTATCTTATATCACAATTGTAGTGTTATTTTATACCATATTCAAAATACGACCTTAATACCGAGACTAGCAATCCTTGGATAAAATACTTAAACACGTGCTATTCATTTCACCATATATTTCATTTTCAGTGCAGTGATCCAAAATTCGTCCAAAAAGGTATTAGAAAATTACACCCAATAACCTTGAAAATTCATTTACCATAGTTAAGTGATTTTATTAGGTAAAAACATATACTAATCAACCATGATTAAGTAATACAAGTCTATTTATAAACGTATGTCATACATCTATTGATTTAGTCAAACACTTAGTATGGGTAAGTCTAGACTGTGAAGCACTCATAATTTTTGATCCCCGTTTGCCTTATGGGCAAACCTTTAAGGTCAAAAGTGTCGCCATGGGATAAGCAAAGGGCAAGTTGAATTGTTGCTCATGCGACAAGTGGAATCAAAAAATCAAGAGTGACGCCTGAAATGTCATATTTTTGTAAATTACTCGAAAAGGTACATGCACTTAACAATTCAAGATTATTAATTTCAATATTACAATTCATGCAATATAATCCCAACATAATTTTGCCCACGAACCAAACAACTCAATTATAAAGAGTAGTCCGTCCAGTGGGCCTAATGTGACAAAAGAAGGGTACCCTCTTTGATAGGGAGTTGTCAACATCGTTCAATTGGAGGCATGTTAATGCACGTGATTTAATTAGTGATGCACGTGATTTGTGGAGCCAAAAATCAATAGCCTAGAAGCTTATCTGTGGCATCATATCTATCAATTTTGAAGGGAACTTGAGTGCAACGGTAAAATTATCTCATTATGACCTATAGGTCACGGGTTCGAGCCGCGAAATCAACCGCTGAGATAGCATCGTAAGATGCCTAAAACTTGGGGTTCGACCCTTCTCCGAACCCTGCATGAATGCGGGATGCTTTGTTCACCGGACTGCCCATATCTATCAATTTTCATAAGAGTACTGGCCAAACCTTCACAAGGTTCCACATTCTTTCTTGTAAATCAACACAATTATCTCATCCTCAAGAAACTCTATAAGACAATGCAAAACTGTACCAAGTTCAATGTACCCCAGGAATATGATAATAATAGATAAAATACAAGTATCTAAACATTAATATCTAAAGCAAGTACACATATACAGCAGAAAGTAAGAAAAATATCCGAGTATGAAGATCTCCAATGAATAACAAAATTGGTGCATTCAATTTTTAGAATGCTGCCACTATAATGATAGTTCAAGCTAAGGATCTTCAGGTTGCACCAGCAATCTAGAGTTCCAGCCACTCAAAATGCATACCGGTTACCAATCAAATCAAACAAGTCTCCACCGACGTACCCTGGGTGCTGTACACTTTGAATTTTTCTCACAGTACAGTGTAAGAGATCCGAGTTTTGGGAATAATCCTTCATGGAAGTCCAGCTTTCACAATCCCAACTAGGATTAGTCTTCTTGACCCGCCACCGACTGCACGATACATCCAGATCTACACGAAAGAACCAGTTTTTAGACACTAAATGTAGAAAGAACAAGTGGCATTCAATCAGTAGGTTCCAGTTCAATGAAGGAAAGTTCAAAATTGGAAGCTTTCAATAGCAACAAAAACCGCATATTTAAGTTATGTTGTTTTTTCTACTCATGCATCGGCACATTGCATTCTGCGGTCCCATTTAAGAGGATATCGTTTCAATAAGATGACTGTGATGGCGAACATCTTAATCTATGCAGTTAATACTAAAAGCAAGTAGCAGCACTAACAGCTAAAAATGATTAAAGCCTTTCGATTAAGACGACTGACTCAATTTAAGCCAGACCACAGATGGATAATCTAATCAATACCCCTATAAATCTCATCCCATTTGTATTTTTTAAGGCATACAATCCATCTTATCCTCAAACACTACTACAGTTCTACCTAGCATCTTGCACCTTTCCCTCAACTGTACTCACTCCCAAAACCTACTAAAGAAGATGGCAAATGCTCGTATTGCTAGGTTTGTTACAGAGGTAGCACCACCACAGTTTGTAAATGTCATGAGACAAAGAGCCTCAAAGATGCTAGATACCATCAAAGAAGAGGAGAGAGAAGCTGGCACAAGCGAGTCACTTTCTTTGAAGAGTTCATTGCCTTCATCGACTTCAGTTTATTCTGCTTCAGCTTCAAATGCAAAAAATTCTAAATATTTTCTCAAAGAAGTTCAGAGGTCTCTTTCTGTATTTGGCAGCTAAAGTCTCAACTTAAGCTTGCTGACGGTGATTTCAAGTTTTCCTGACCAGTCTATTGATATCTAGCTGTCCTCCTCCTGCAAATTTTCTCTCTCTTCCGTACACATAGCTTGGTTGAGTCCAAGCTTTGCTGAGACCAGATAAATATTGACTGTATCTGTAAGTAATCTGTGTGAGAAAATGAAAATTCCTCCATCGAACTATCAGTAAATTTCTATTGCTGCTACTTTTAATTTTCCAAAAGTTACTTTCTGTACAGTTAAAAAATTGTTATGCTGGTATGTTCCTTTTATAAAGTATCTTGTTCCACAAAACAAGCACTTGGAAATGGCTTACACGCATATAATAAATGCTCTCTCTCCGTGAACTCAGCTACACCTATTTAGACAAGAATATGAGAATGTAAAAACATTCATACTTACTAAAACAACTGAGCAACTTTACCTCAAAAAAACCTATTGCTCCCCTTCCCTACAATTTAATACTAACTGATCTTGCGCCCAGCGCTTCTTCCTTTTGTTCTAAACTGGTGCTTTCCTCCAAATGTTTATAAAGTAATAATTTTATAAATGTTTGAGAAAAACATGGTCACATACAAGAAGTATACCGAAAGAAGAAAACCTACAAAACGAGATAGTTTTCCACGAACGACACCCATTCTTCTACACATAAAGGAATCTTATTGGTGCACCAAAAAGAAATAAGGGATAAAATACTCCTCCTTAACTGAACAAAATTCATCTCTACACCCTCAAAAGCTCTCTTATTTCGTTCCTTCCAAACCACCCACATGAGAGCTAGCGGCGCAAACTTCCATGCACTTCGTCTTCTCCTACAAGTTGACTGGTGGCTTATGGTCAATGGAACTAAAAATAATCAGAGAACTCAAAGGTACTACAAGATTATTTGATTTTCATTTTCCTCTACTTCAGCTTATCCAATACTAAAAGTTTTGCAAGAATCACTTGTCTTTCTTCAAATTTTAATCAATTGTTACTAAAAGAGTGTGACTTTTTTAAACATAAAGGAAGAAATTACAAGAATAGCACTAAGCCTGAATGTATTTACATTGTCTGGATGAAGATAACAGCATTAGAAAAGAGATAAAAAAAAAAGTACAACAAAGCCCCTTACAAATTACCACTGTCAAAAAGAAACATCGGAACACTTTCTTCTGTTAACCATTTTGCACGGCATCCACTAAAAAAGAACCAAGAGCAGTGGTGATAATCCATAGGCAAGCATCGAGAAACACAATCTCATAAAAAATTAAAATCACATAATAACATCGAAATGTAGATGCTCACCTATGGTATAATCATACCTAGGTTGGCAATTCAGTACTACACCGGTTAAGAAATGGAAGTTATCCCCGCGGCAGCTTTTCACTTATCCTTTCTGACATTTGAAGACTTCAGTCTAATCTTGCTCTTCTTAAACTTTTCCGATTCAACATTATCTCTAAGTTTCTCCAAAGCTTGAGGAAAAGGAAAAAAGAGGTTAAATTAAAAAGACAGAGATCGGAAGAGCAATTGCAGAACTTGTGCAAATATTTATTTTCACCAAAAACGCTAATATGAGATCTCGAGTTATATTCTCTTCATAATTCTCAACTACAACCACATTGACCAAACAACTAGTCCTGCCGAGTACTTCCAATATGCTGAAAATGGGAAAAGAAAAATACCTGAGGTATACACAGAGTTGAGTGACTCTATAACTTCAGAAGAAACAGAATAGGTGGGGCAAGAGTCACAGTCAGCTTTTTGTAACAGCTTCTTGAACCGCTTAACCTGAAATAATTAGCATTAGAGATTCCATATTCAAACAATAAAGAACAAAGATAGGAATATTTTCAGCAAAAAGCAAAAGAAATTTTAGTGATTTGATGTCTCAAATCAAACTCCTTCACTAAAAGTTATTATCTTGGAAATGGTTGTGAAACCTGGTGGTATATGTAGTTAATAGTCAGAGATTACATCATATTTTTTAAGTATGTTCATATAACATACCTATTATCCCAATAAATTGAACATTGAATTGCTGTGACAGTTAGGAGCACAATATGAAGACTGAAGGAGCAAACTGACAGTGGAGGACGGCTTAGCTTTTATGGTAGCTTATAAGCTTCAAGATCAGACTTCTCTTTCAATTTTGTGACCATTTGATGGTTGGGAACCAGCTCAAGTAGTCATAACTCAACAGTTAGAGAATATCTCAGTTAATCCAAGATGATTTGTTGCCCCCCACCCCCACAAAAAAAGGGGTACTTAATTATCCTAACATCATGCAAAAGTTAGATTTACTGCATCAGGTAATTTACAAAATGTCAGCTCCCTTCAGGGACGGAACTTAAAATCATTTTACAAAAATAGATCACCTTAAAAACCTTCACTTCATCATCACTAAAAAACATACCTCATGTTTGCGTAATAAAGTAAAGCAACACCCACTTTGGCCTGCTCTTGCAGTTCGACCCGCCCGATGAATAAATGTTTTTATATACGCAGGCATGTCATAGTTAATGACATTTCTAACTCCTTCAACATCCATTCCACGAGTCATAGCATCAGAGGATATAAGCACTTGCACTTGTCCTGCCCGGAAGGCGCCCAACGTTTTGCTGCACGAAAAAAGTTCGCGGTATGAAATTGCAATACAGTACACTTGAGTAAACAACAAGAAATACCACAACATTCACACATGTGTTCTTGCACGACAATATGTGTCCTAAATAAACATAGCAACACCTTTCTACAGGTATAAGTATGATGACAAAATAGATTCTTTATTCTCTATTTCCTTTTCTCTTTTTAGAAAAGTTCTCCACTTAATCCAATTTCCAGAGTTCAAAGCCATAATAAACTTAGGTTGTGAATGTGATAGAACAACACCAACCATGCCCTTTTTCTAAACATATAAAGTAAAGGTGTCTAACGGGCCGGGGTTGACCCGGAACCGGACCGGCCCGGTTCATAAGGGGCCGGGTGGGCTGGGTAGGAGGGGTAGAGGGGGTTGGACCATTTATTATTTTTTACCGGTTAACCGGACCCATTAAACCCGGTCCAATGAACAGTGCCTCTAACCGGTTCAACCGGCCCGGCCCGGACCGGCCCAGACCATGAATATACCAATTATTGTATACTAATTAACATAGTTTAAAATTGTTGGAATTTAACATATTTAGGGTATAAAACTATAAATGCTAAAATCATAGAATATGATGGTAACGTATTATTTTTAAAATATGCTATATATGTGTTATTTTAAGATTTTAAGACAATTTGTGTTATTTTAAATTATTAGACATATTTATGCTTAATGTTTTAGTTTGTTAGATTAATTTGAAGTATTATTAATTTATTATGCATGAAAATTTAGTTTTACTATTTTTTTGTTAATTTACTTTTTAAATGCAAACTTTAATTTTGTAATTTTGAAATAAATGTAGCACTTGCAATTTATAAGTGCAGTTTTTCCCCATCTTTCTTGTATTCTTTATATTAATACAAAGTATTAATATAACTTACAATAGTTATACAAAATATTAAAAAAAAATTAAAAAAACACTAAACCCGGTCCGGCCACCTCAACCCGCAAACCGTACGGTTCAATTTTTACCCGGATTAACCCGAACACGTTAAACCCGTTAAGAGCAAGCCCGGAACCGGCCCGGAACCAAACCCGTACGGGTCCAAATAATACTGGCCCGGACCGGACCGGCCCACCCGGTTAACACCCATAATATAAAGATTAACAGCTCTTAGTAGCCACTTGGATTAGGGTAGACAGGATTTCTTGTGAGATGCAGACATCCTCATATGGCATCACAAGACCTGTCTCGTGATACATTTTTTGATAATGAAGATTGTCTCTGATGAACAATTTTAGGAGTAGGGAAAACTATCCCAAACCTAAGATTTTTACACTTCTAATATAGTACCTTGGAAACCGATTAAGCAGAATAAAACGTATAACAGTACAATAGTAAATCAAAATTGTCCAGCAACGTAGGTGCTCCTTGCATGACTACCTTCAGTTAGCTTCAGTAACATGTGTGCTCATGCAAAGCATCTTTAGTACAGGCTGACAGCAAAATTGTCTAGCAAATCGACTAATGTAAAAGCTCAGAACTAAATTAAAGTTGTTATGGGAATGTATCTACAGTACCTTCTTAAAGATTGAGGTTGAAGACGAGAGTACTCCTTGAACTCAATTTGCAAATTGTCGAAAAACTTAAGCAAGGTGCATAATCTATGAGTGGACTCCACAGATGATGTGAAAACAATTGATTTCTCCCCTTGCAGACTTTGAAGAAGGGAAACTAGATAAAGTGGCTTAAGCTTCGATTGGCATATCTACACAGAAGGAAGGTAAAATACCAATATCAATCATCTTCTAGTGAAGAACAGTGTCTTCAAAAGCAAAGGACGCAAAAATAGCAGCAATTCCAATGGGAGCGAAAAGTGAGGTGCACACTTTTTCAAATTGAACACATACCTGATATACATGAATATAGATAGTACTTGTAACACTAAATTGCAATTGAAATTGCTAACTTCAGCATCCAGTACTCGACATAAAAAATACTTTAATCAACAGCTCAAAATAAACAAATA
>NC_031999.1:11847129-11880434 GCF_001879085.1 Nicotiana attenuata
GATGAAAAGAATGGCTTTTTTCTTTTTCATCTTTCAATCTCAGTCGAATTGCTTCTCACTGGATAAATTACTTTCTGAAGCACATTGCCTCCTCATAAGGCGATAACCCTCATATCGCATTGCTCCGTTGCTTTAAGCAATGAAGTGATGTTTTTAGATAAACCCTCAGCATTACTTCGTCCCATGAAGCAACGAAGTGATGGTTTTTACATAAACCCTCACTTTGTATCACATTGTCGCTTTAAGCAACAAAGTGATGGTTTTTAATAACAGTGGTTTGGAGACGTAGGGAAGACATTCATGTATGAGTGTCTAAAGACAATCCATGAGGTAAATACCCAAGACAGTTTAAGCCAATGCTTTTAGAGAAAATAAGGTGCTGCAAACAGAGATTTAAAGAAAGACTACACTGAAGCAGTAACTTCTGCTATGTGAGCATATCTTCAGAACACAAAACAAAGTTCCTCGCCAAATAACATAGCTAAATTAGTAAATCCCTTATGACTTAGGAGACAACAAATTGTTTTTTTTCTTTTGATAGGTTAGGCAACAGTGAGTTCTAATAATCACTAAGATAAATTATATGCAATAGTAAACACATTTCAGGCACATCAGGAAAGAGCTGATAATGTATAAATAGAGATTATTTCATTCAAGTAGCATAGTCCCACCACTTTAAATGATTTGAGTTCTTCAGGCAGTTGGTAACGTCTTTCTCCAGTCGTCAAAAGAAGAGGATGATGTAAGTCAAGCTGAGCAAGTTTACTTGGGTCTTGTGTTAGTGTGGCTGATAAAACCATCTTTGCAAGCCTTGGATAGGCTTTGCCCTTGAACCCTCTTTCTGTGCCCCTGCATTAGTTTAAAGCAATGCTTAAAATAATTCCACACGTGAAATGCCTATGTGCACTAAAACCTATTCGACCCCAAGGAGCAAACTCAATGAACCATCATCACTTGATGTCTTGATCAAAGGTCCAAACCTTCCAGCAAACTTGCATCCACTAACGCAAATACTTACGTAGCCTTAGTTTCAGATAAACAGTGGATACATTTTCATGATTACACGAACTAGCAGTTCCACAATGAAAGGGTTTGACAGTCAAAGGTATAGTGCCATTGTCATAACGCAATAAACCAGACTTGAATAGTCAGATAATTACTTTTAGTATGATTAGAAAAATAAAAAATGTCATATCAGCACTGAGGAAAGATGTGCATCTAAGAGGAATTCCACATTTAATCAATTCATAAGGGGGAGAATAGGCATAGAACATACACTCTCCTGATTGTCTTCAATGAACCATAATTGCAAGGAAGCAGATCATCAGCAGAAGGGAAGTTCCCATCAATAGAAAATCTGGTCAGCTGAATGACAGTAGGCAGCCAGGACTGATAAGCTTCCCTTAATAACCTATCTGTTTCATCAACAACCTACATGATATCATGTAAGTCAACCATTAGGATCTTTTCCTTATTTGTTCTTCAACTTTCTTTTCAAAAAAATGTAAGTCAAATGGTTTCAACAAAGCATAAAGAAGAACAAATGAGCAATATCAAAGTGTGTGCCCCACACTCACAAGGCCTACTACTACCACTTGATGTTTAATGATTAAGTTGAAATAAATCTTAATTGTTCGAGTCGCTAGCATTCTATGTTTTCCTTTTCAAATAGGAAGGAGGCATTGAAGCAAATAGAATAACAAATACATTGAGTTTCTTTTTAAATTTAGTAAATACAACTTTACTGCTAATGAGAAAGCTCCCATATACAAAAGCTATACCAAAATGTAGAGAGTTTACCAAAAGATATGATTCTCTGCAAAAGACACCTCACAGGTGCACCAAAAAGACATTAAAACAGGAAACTATTTCGCAGATTTTCAAAATCCAGATCTTTTGCTTCAAAAGCTCTCCTATTTCTTTCATGTACAGCTATTTCTGATTGAATTTATCGATATAAATGAAGATGGTGGAAAAATATCAAGTTCAGGTGGTTATGGTGACATTAGAAAGCTACTAATGTAAAGACAAATAACCAGCACATGTGCTGCTAAAGCATGCACTTTTGTGGTCTGTTTGTACTTAAGTTGGCATCACCCTATTTCTAACCAAATTATCAAAAGGTACTTCTCACTTTCCAGTGCCTGGTTTGCTAGTGGCCTTATAGACTAATGAGCAGACCCTAAGGAAAAGCAAAAAGTTAGCTGGGACACTTAGCTTCTTAAGATGAGCAAGATACTCACAGACAAATGCTTTATGCTACGATATGATAATACGGACATACTTATATCAATATGGTAGGATTCAATTAATGGCAAGAAAAAGACAAGACTTGGAGACTGGTGTAAATATACTTTTTTTGATGAGGTAATTGGTTTCATTACTGGCATCAAGAAGATGCATAAATTACAAAAGAGTGTAGCAATTGTTAGCTCCTTTCATTACTGGTGTAAATATACATACAAAGAAATTCTAAGCAACTAAATATGCAGCTTACAAGATAACATAGATGCTCAACGGTAAAACCATCAGTGTTACTGATGTGGTCCATCAGTCTTCCAGGTGTTGCCACTAATATGTCTACTGCACTTTGTAACTCGTATGAGAATTCTTCAGGATCATAACATACGCCATACTCAATATTAGGTTTCTTGATGAGCTCAGAAATTTCATCCGAAATTGATGACTGACCAACTGCCAAGCCGACGGACAAACCTACTGCAGGTGCAAGAGCAGAGAAAACCTCTTTGACCTGAAAACAGCAACAAATGATAACAACATAACCTTCCTCCGAGAAGTTAGCTATCTATATTTGCTTGTTAATGTGCAAATATAGTCATTATAGGTATGTATGCATGTGTGTATATATATATACATATACATATATATATATATATATTCGCATGTGCAGGTGAAACTGTAGACGTCTATTTTTAAAGCCTCTGAGGTACCAAGAAAAAATTCCAACAAATTATTAGATTGCTAGTAAAAGGACTTTCAGGCAAAGCATAAACTTTTAGTTTTTCGGTTTTGGGCGATCGGTAGCATAAAGTTATAGTTCTAAGGCAAAGAAAACCTAGGATCATCGACATACCTATAAAAAAGGAGAACCCAACACTGGAGGCAAAGTTAGAAATGGGGCAAAGTTTTACAGGTAATTGAGAATCTTAGTAATTATGCACTGCACATTTTCCAAAACTAAAACTAAAAAATCAAGGTGAATAACCTGCAAAGCGAGGTCCCTGGTAGGCAAGACCACTAGTGCACGAAGACATTTTACAGCACGTGTAGACAACATCTGAACAATTGGTAACGCATAAGCAAGAGTTTTTCCGCTCCCAGTAGGTGAATTTATACAAAGGTCTCGTTCAAATGAGCCAGGTCCAATTGTCTCTTGCCAGACAGCAAGTTGCACGGGAAAGAGTGAAGTGATGCTCATATTCCTCAAAGCCACCACTAACCTAGTGAAGAAACATGTAGGGTAAGAACAAGTTGAAGTGGAAGTGTAAAACTCCAGTATGCAGTGTCACGAAGGCAAAAGGTATAAGTGCAACTATGTTTCAACTGCAGAATTTTATAGACAGTAAAGCTTTGAAAGTAATAAACTGACGATATCTGGGATAAAAAATGAATTTTAAGTTCAAAAGTGAGATGAAAGGTTAACTATAATTTCCGTTCTGCTCATTTCATTTTCATGGAGGAATGAAACACCTTTTTCTTTTGCGAAGGGATTAGGGAGCATTATTTAGGTCAGCTAGCAATTTTCACCAACAACGAAAGCATGAAATTCAAAAGGATGATCAAATTGGCTGCGGGGAAGTATACTCCTATTTTGTAACCTAAATTGATCAGGTCAGTCAAATAAAATTTTAGGAATGCTTTGCGTGTATGCTTGTGTAGCATTCCCTAATATTTCTTTCCACGACTTTGTAAGAAATAAGTAATGCACGCCTGTAGTTTGAAACTTGTTATAATCTACTCCGGTCCTATAACTTGAATAAGATGTACATTAATGTATGGGACCAAACAGTTTCATCCACCGGAAACTAAGCAATTCGTTTTGATCGTGCATTCCCGGTGTCTAGTTTACAGTGTTAGAGATGTATATAGGTGCCTGGGACAGAGGAAAGTAAATAAATAAATTCCGAAACTTTAACAGATGATACCAGCATTCTTGGTCCAGGAGACGAACCATAGATTTTGAAGGGGTCTTAATCCCTTCTCATCTGCTTAAAACTAGATGCGTCTTGAACCTTTTTTCTTGGAGTAATCTACTAATCTTCACTCTGGAAATAGTTCTAATGAGTTATCTTTTTTACTCTGTTAATTCCTTCGAATACATATAGGAGATCCACTGAAAAGGAGCTAACCAATCTTTTGCTCACTGTTCTAATTTTGGCATCTACTGGATGCATTACTAATATTAGCCTCTAATATACCTGATAAAAAGAACTGATAAAAGCTATAGAAATTACAGCACTAACAACATGGAACCAAAACCTGGTGTAACATGAATGTAGCTGAAAATGCAGACACCCAGTTACCGTTCATAGAATCTTTTGCATAGATAGACAGGTTTACTTTTTATTTGATCAGTGAGTAAATTTTATTGGTAGCAAAAAATAGTCAAGTACTACGCTAGTACTGAACTTTCCAAAGTGAAAGGCCTCCTGCACAAAAACAAAAAGGATAGGCTCCTCTATACAAAGTCACTTCTGTAGTGAGCTAATAAAGTCAGTCATGCCTATTGCCTATTTCATCACATATATCTTGTAAATTACATGAAGCTGTCAGTATGCCTAAACACCTATATTTCAGGATATGAATTGAGCTATTATTTCTATCAAAACACTCTGCTTTCCTCTATACAAAAATGCTGAAAAACAGCCCCCACAGTTGTCTCGCTGCCAGTTGCAGAGCCAGGAATTTCGCTAAGGAGTATCAACATAATGAAGTATACACACAAAGAAGCTAATGGGATTCCAACATATAGTATATACTATACATAAAGAAAATTGACCTACCTACCCTGTGTAACTTTTCGGCGAAGGGGTATAAATTGACATTGTTTATTTTTGCTTCTTTTGGATGTAACTTCAGCACTTTCTTAGTGCTAGCTTTTGACATCAATAATACTTACTTTTTTTCAAATAATAAAATAGAACCAAAACATTTTGATACATTCCCAAATAAATAGAATGTCATATAGATTGTGACACATGAGTAGTTAAAAAAATTCAAATTCTATAATTTAAAAAAAAAAAAAGCAACTTTATGCAGTTTCTCAAGATTAAAGTGTACCTGGGGTCAAGAAAAGGCACAAAATCGAGAGAGCATTGGTCCAAGGTAGTAATATCAATTGGATTTCTCATCCATGGCACTACAGGGATGTTTTTCTTCTCTTTTTTCAACTCTTTTTCTTCCTCCATTATCAAACTCCCCTTTTTCAGCTGAAATCCTGAAAAACAAAAGGAGAACACCAAAATTAAGCTTTTTTTAAAAATTTATTCATAAAAATCCAATTATAAACACAACGACCAACCAAAAACAGATACAATTACTCAGTTAGTGCAGTTGAGGTCACTTTTTGTTGCAGAAAATATCCTATGGACAGTAAAAACACATAAAAATTTATACCTTTAAAGGGTTTTGAGAGTGAGATAGTGAATACAGAGAAAGAGAGGAGGTGAGGAGCTTGCTGCAGAAAGAGATGGAAACTGAGCAAAATTAACGGCGGGAAGTTGAGGGCTGATAGTCCAATTTGGGTCAACGTTTTTCGGTTTGGGTTGGATCCGGCCCGTTTGAAGGACTTTGGGTTTGTCTGATAATTCATAATTTCGAATGGGCCTTAAAATGGTACAATATAGTTGGGATCTTTACACAAATAGCTGGGCGAAGTGTACCAATAGCCACTTTTAAGCCAACTATTTAAAATATATCCACCATTGTAGGCGGATTAGAGTTGATAAAGTGGAGGGAGTTATGCGTAAGATGAGGAGGGGTAAAGCGATCGGGCCGGATGAAATTCCGGTGGAGTTTTGGAAGAGTGCAGCAAGGCAGACTTGGAGTGGCTCACTAGGTTATTCAATGTCATTTTTAAAACGAAAAAAGATGCCCGAAGAATGGAGGTGGAGCATGATGGTTCCTGTATATAAGAACAAGGGTGATATCCAAAATTGCAATAGTTATCGGGGTATGAAGAATATGAGTATCACTTCACTCTTTATTAATGCGGTGCTTATGCTTTCCTAAGCCGAAGGTCTATTGAAAACAATCTCTTTATACTCATAAGGTAGGGTAAAGTCTGTGTACACACTATCACCCCAGATCCCACGGTGTGGGATAATACTGGGTATGTTGTTGCCACAATTTACAATATATTGAAAGATTAGGCAATTTACCAAAACTTCATGACTAAGTGTTCTGAATTTTTGAGTTGCTAATTTCAAATTCAGGATCAAGCGTCCTGAATTTCTGAACTATTTAAAATTCAGGACATAAGAATCAAACTTCAAGGAACAATTTGTGAACTTTAGGATACAATGTCCTAAAGTTTGAATTATGAGGTTTAAACTCTAGGACGTCCTATCCTGAAGTTTGAGCGAAATTGGCTGATCTTTAAATACATTGTAAACTGTGGATATATTTTAAACAGCATGCTTAAAAGTGGCCACCTGTGTCATTTTTACCAAATAATTGACCGGATTTATTATTTACTTTTTCTAGTCGATATTATATATTGGCATATACATATTATATAAAAATAAAATTTATATTCTTGTCAAACAAAAAGATTTTATTTAACTAAGTAAACTTGTACAAGTTTTTTTTTATAACAGGGATCTTATTTATAGAAATCACATCATAGTAGAGTTCATACAACCATAATCGCCCGGTAGCTATTACAAGCCATGTCACGTAGGACATTTTTGTTTCCAAAATAGGCAAGTCTATAGCAAGCATCTTTGCTAAGTTTTTTAGTAGCATAGGATATGCCTTCCAAGTCCGAACTTAAAACTTCACATGCAAAAAGGGGCAGGTAATATAGAATAGTAAGATCCCTGCATATGTTATCATGTAGTGCCCTCCTAGCCAACATGTGTACAAGGTTAAAATTACACTTGCCGTGAAAAGTTTACTACATTGCCCCTGTTTATAACTTTAGTCCCATTTTATGCTAAGAAAATTCATATTGGGTTGAAAGGAGCAATCACGAAAGAGTACCCCGGGTCAAGAAAAGGCACAAAGTCGAGGTAGCATTGGTCAAAGATAGTTTATATATATTATACATATGTTATATATTATTTTTAATTTAAACGGTTGAGTGGATACCATTTAGATTAATTCTCCTAACAGGGGAGTTCACAAATCTTGTTTGTGGAAATTTTTTAAAAATTTGAAGAAGTTTTTGCATTTTGAAGCAGCCAAGACACAAGTCATTCCTAAATAAGACTTTATAGGTTGCTAGAGCCGAGACTTATAGCCTATTTGGCCAAACTGGAAAAATCAACTCATTTTTTGAAGTATTTTTTTCAAAAGTGTTTTTTGAAAAAGTACTTTTGGAGAAAAATAGTTTGTGTTTGGCTAATCAATTTGAAAAACACCTTCGAACAATAATTTATATTTGGCCAAGTTTTTCAAAAAAATGCTTTTAATTGTCAAATTACAAATAAGGACATGAAGAGATTTGCTTAATAGTTAATATTATATAAGTAGATAAATAATTACAAATATTTATTATTAAAGAGAATAATTAAGTTTTTTATTCTATTTAAGTAAAATATAATGGTTGTAGGTTAGGAGGTAGTTGAGTCTTGTCTTATACCATATTTTTATTAGACTAGTTTGGTAGGGATACTATTCTACCTTGCCTTGCTTTTGCTTTTGCCTTGCTTTGGATCATTTCTCTTGATTTTTGTTTCTATTGGTCATATTTGTCCCATATTATTTCGGTGGTGTTACTAATATTGTCTTCTTTTGTCTTTTTGTCTTCTTGAGCCGAGGGTCTTTCGAAAACAACCTCTCTACTCCTTCGGGGTAAGGTCTGCGTACACACTACCCTCCCCATACCCCACTTGTGGGATTTCACTAGGTCGTTGTTGTTGTTGTTAAGTAAAATATAAAAATAAAATTGAAAAGTACTTTATTCTTTCACGATAATTTAAATATATCAAAAAATCATCTAATAAATATGAAAGTTCATCCCAAAAATTATTTTATGTTACTTAATAGTTTAAACTAAGTAAGGTTATTTTGGTATATATAACATTTTGCAAAGGGTATTTTTGGTATTAAAAAAGTCAAAACTGCTTCTGATTCTGGAGATAAACTACTTTTTTGTTCTTCTTCAAAACAGCTTCTGCTCCCGGCCAAAGCACCCTTTTCCCCAAAAAAAAAGCTTGGCCAAACACCTCAAATTGAAGGAAAAAAAACACTTTTGGCCTGATGAGAAGCTTGGCCAAATACGCTATTAACCTAATCTTTGATTAGGCTATTAGTGGGATTCAAATTATTCTGGACTATAGCAGGGTAGAACTAGGATGGTTATGGATTAAAGTTGATAAATTTTCATAAATCACTATCTTTTAGTAGTAATTAGCCATCTATAGATACCATTTGTCACACCTCCTTTTTACCTACACCACGGAGAGGTATAATAAAGGGAGTTTTTTCCAATTAAAGAACAATCGAAAAGGGATTCATTTATTAAGAGATTCAGAGTCGCCACTTGGGAGATTTATGGTGTCCCAAGTTATCGGTTTAAAAATTCCGAATCGAGGAAAAGAATGATTGTTTATCAGTCCGCGAACCAAAAATCCGGGTAAGGAATTCTATTAACCCAGGAGAAGGTGTTAGGCATTCCTGAGTTATGTGGTTCTAGCACGGTCGCTCAACTGTTATAATTGGCCTATTATCTGATTTTAATACATGTTTGAGCCTATGGTGCAATTTTAAACTTTTAACCGCTTTTATTCATTTTTTAAAGAAAATTGCAACGTCATTTAAAATATGTCTTGGTCACATAATGCGCCCGCGGTCCGCAACACATTTTATATAACATTGTTGAGATTTGGATTTGGGTCACATAAATGTGCACCCGAGTTTAGGAAGGTAATATTATTAAAATAACGCGCCTAAAGCAACCAAAATATTTCAGAAAGGATTTCCGAATTTACTCCTAAACTTTGATTCATAATTTTTAAAAAAAATCTCCTCTGTGCTACTTCGAGCTTGAGCTACGTTAGTCAAAAATTGAAAATACGGGGGTTTGCTAACTGCTTTCGTCCCTTTTTATGTACTCAATTTGGCAGGTGATGAAATTTAACAAAAAGACAAACTTTACAAACATTTATATGACTATAACTCATTACAATTCACCTGCTCATGTCGTGATTAATCTTCAGAATTTGAAGCTTAAACTGAAGTATACACTGTGCGAAACCAAACGAATCAACCAATATCCCTATGCAATTACTGATATTTTCCTTAAAAAAAAAACCAAATACATGGCATGACCATTGCAAGTAAACTTATAAGAGAAATCAAACAACAAAATGAAGCTAAGTGAATCAACAGTTTGTTGATGAAACCACAACAAGCAACAAAATGAAGCTAAACCCAACCTTCCGAATCCAGGCAAAAGTGAAGCCAAATGGCAGAAAAAGAAACCCAACCGACAGAATTCATGTGTAACTCCAAATTCATGTCATCAAAACCATGTATATGAAATTAAAGGGAGATAGCAATTAACAATAGCGAGGACTTCATAAACAGAGCATCGCAAATAAACAAAAAACAGAACATGTAAGTGAAAGAATCGAAGCTCAAACCTTGAACCGGAAACAAAGAACAACGATCTCAAATCGAACCTCGACGGAACTCAAGCTGGACCGGAAATGGAGAAACTCCGGCGAAGTGCCGGCATGGCAGTGACCTCGACGGATTGAACAGATTTGAAACTGAAATGGATGTGGTTTATGGCCGAGGCAAAGACTACAGAGCTCTTAAATTCACCCGGTAAATCTGAAAAAATGAGCTCGATCTCTTGAACCAGAAACGAAGCAGCAGCGTCGACGAAATTGACTACCACTAGGCGACTCAACCATATTTCATCGGATGAAAGCGGATTCAAAGAAGAAGCTAGAATAGATATGAGCAATTTTCCTATTCGCCCCCTATTTGGTGTGTGTGTGTGTTATCAGTGAAGAAGAAGCCTAGCTCGGGGGTCCTTAATTTTCTGTTCTTTTCTTCAATTCTTTCAGAGAATCGGCCGATCTCAACAGGGGTGTAGGTCTGTTGTTTTTCAGGGGTGGGGGTTCAAAAGCTGCGCCCCGATTTTTTTCTTCCTCCCCTAGTGTATTTGGCGTTAGGTCTATATATTAGAATGTATAGGTCTAGGGTTGGGTATTGGGTCGGGTCGACCCGGTTTGGACTGGGTTGGAGGAAAATTTGGGCTTCTAAAATGTTTGGCCCAATTTGAATTTAAGACCAAGCTTTTCCAATTCCTTTTCTCTTTTTGTTTTTTTTCTTTTTTCTTTAATTAATTAAAAACCTAAATTAAATTTCTAAATTAATTAAAATTGTAAAATTAAGCTAATTATCTAATTACAAAATTTATAAAAAATAGTTGACCTCAAATTAATAGAGAAAAATTAATAACCTAAAATTTAAGGCTAAGAATGTAAAAATGAGCCATTTTTTGTGATTTCATTTTTAATAAAGCAATTAATTAATTATCTATTCCTAAAATGTGAACCCAAAATCTAAATGCAATGCATGGTATTTTTGATATTTTTTATTTTTAATGAAAATTAAATATGCACAATAATGTAAATAATTAACAAAATTCTACGAAAAATCCTATAAAATTGCAAAAATTGGAAAAGATTATTTTCCTTATATTTTATGGGAGTAATTCATATAGGGCAAAAATCACGTGCTCACACCATTTACTATATTATGGAATATAGATACCTTTTCTGTGGTTATAAGATGTATTTGATGTATTTAAGCTATTGTATTCATGAATACAGTAGCAAAAATAGGCGTGAATCAGGGAAGTCCAGCTAATCAGTTGTTGTATTCGAGTGTATTCGACTGTATTCATGGAGTGAAACATGGGATTACAGCTAGACAGATTATTGTATTCGACTGTATTCACAGCGTGAAATANATATATATATATATATATATATATATACATAATGCAGTAAGCTCAAGATGACAAGAGATATATATGGTCTCGAGTAATTAACTGGATTTGGTGATTGTAGGATTTGTTCTGAACTCTTATGATCAGCACTTCTTCTTTATTGTCTAATATTTCTGTGCTAAATGCATTCATTGATAGTTACCTAATATAGAAGTTCATGAAATATTAGGATTGCTGGATTTTCTAGGTCAAGCGAATTGCTTGGATCATTTGCTCATTTATTGCTAATGGGTAAGCCTCAAATTGAGGGGTTTTCAAGTTTGGGAGACCAGGAATTATCTCAAAAGTGATCAAATTCAAGAAGGCCTAGATAAAATAGATATTCATTTTATCCGCCAGTTAACCCATTTTTTATCCGTATTAAATATATGTTGGGTCGAATAATTTATTCGTCTTTTGACCCTGCCTATATCCGACCCAACCCGCCTGTTTGTCACTCCTAACCTACGCTAATAAAACAAAAAATGAAAAATCTATGCCTTCAATGAATTAGTAACAACAGATTAGTGGAATGAGGGATTATGAGTTCTCTTTGTCGGTAGGGATTTTGTTTTGAAATTCATTACAAGAATTATGAGTCTTGTAATGCGAATTTTGTTATAAATATATGAGAAATTTTCATAAAACACTATCTTTTAGTAGTAATTAGACATCTATAGATACCATTTGCTATATTACGGAATATAGATACCTTTACTGTGGTTATAAGATGTATTTGATGTATTTAAGCTATTGTATTCATGAATACAGTAGCAAAAATAGGTGTGAATCAGGGAAGTCCAGCTAATCAGTTGTTGTATTCGAGTGTATTCGACTGTATTCATGGAGTGAAACATGGGATTACAGCTAGACAGATTATTGTATTCGACTGTATTCACAGCGTGAAATAGGGGAATACACTGTTTTTAAAACGAAAGTGAAACAATTAACATAATAGACTCCTAATATCACTCAACAAACTCAATTATAATACACAATTTTTGTATTTTCCAATTATAAAAAAGATTCTCAGCCGCAAAATACCCCAAAAACATAACAATCTTCAAAGAAATTATATAATACATCTCAATACATAAATTATATTAATTAAAAAAAATATATGAATACATTCATGGCATATAGCGAGACAATGAATACAATGAAATAGATAGAATACAGAGGTATACATTGAAATACAATGAGAAAAAAAGACACTGAATACAATGAAATACATGAAATACAACGAGATTTATTGAATTACAATGAAAAAAAAGATAGTGAATATAATGAAATACATAGAAATACAGCGAGATACATTGAAATGCTCTTAAAAAAAGGTAACAGAAATCACAACCTTGTTTCACTTTCTTTTACCATTGCATCACGGCTCTGTTCAGGTTCTTAATTTCTTCAATGCATCACCAAGAGAATATAGTTGTATATTCACTTCAGAGGCAACGTCTGCATTAAAGCTTGTTGGGGAGACCTTCCCCTGGAGCAATCAAAGCATTTTTATGTACTCAATGGAGAACCATAACAACGTCCTGGGGATTAGGGAGTATCCTAAATTGAATAAACCTTTTCATCAATTTTGTCATGCAGAGTTCTAAACTTTTGATGTATTAATTTTCTCAGAAAGCTTTCTTCTTTGGTTGTATATTCAGTTGCTTAATCTGCGGTACTCATTCCTGCTTCAAATGCTACTCGTTTTCACTAAACGTATTGATCCACTGTATCCGCAGTCGTCGGATGCGGGAGCCGGAGCAATTTCTGAAGAGGGCTTGCACAAATCCGGTGGAAGGAAGGAGGAGATCGGAAATTTTGATGGGACGAAGAGAATGGGACGTATCAAAGTAGGGAGAGAAACAAAATAGTGTAACTGATTAGCGTATTTAGTGGCTTAGGGCTAGGAGGTAACCAAAATTAAATATTTTGCTATAAATCTTAAAATGTATCTATAGAATATAATTTTTTTAAATGGTATTTATTTAACATAAATAAGGTGCTAACCTTTGCTATAGGAGGTAAAAATTCGGATTTAATAATAATGCTGGACTCAAATATATTTGGACTAGAATAAAGGATAAAAATTGCACGGCCCGCCCTATTTGGTCGCCTCCATTTAACATATACCCATTTTTTAAAAAACTTTTAACTTGTACCCACTTTTTAAATAACTTAAGCCCCCTTTCTCTCCTCCTTCTCCTCCTTTTATCTTTTTCTTCTTCTTCTTCTTCTTCTTCTTCCATCTTCTGTTGCTATTTTCTATCTAGTCTACTAGTGTAATACCCTAAAAAAAGATGATATGCTGGTGCAATATATATTTTTTTGTTGCTAAAAGGTGCAATAGTTCAATATAGGCTAGGTGAATACATACACACGTAATTTAAGGAGCAAAGACCAAGACAACAAGTGATAGTAGCTGTAGTTTAAGCCAGCAGCGTATCAGATTGTTTTAGGTCTAGAATTAAGACTAACCCCAACTGTAGGGTGAATGGAAGGAGGTGAGTGAGCAAATTTGTGTTGCCAATGAGTTCAGTATGTACTTTTTCAAAGGTGTGTGTTAGCGCATGATAGCTAACACAGGGAGCAACATGAGAACATTTCATAGAGCTGAAGTTTCCCAGCTACTAAAATGCTGAAGTTTTGCGTGATTGCCTGTCACGACCCGGATTTTCCACCCCCGGGAGTCGTGATGGCGCCTACTAATAGGAGCTAGGCAAGCCAACCTTTATCTATCTCTTTCGTTATCAAAATCCTGCTTTTAACAATTTAACATTTATAATTAAATACAGCGGAATAAATTAAATGAGCGAAAGACTTAAGTTAAAAGAAAACTAGTGAAATGTGGAAATTCATCATAAACCTCTACCCAAGAACTGGTGACACAATACTCACGAACTTCTAAGAACACTAAAACAACCGTTTGAAAGAAATATAAAACTGTTTGTCTCGAATACATGAGATAACAGACTGAAAATAAAGATAGAGGAGACGCCGGGCCTGGGGACGTCTGCAAGGCTACCTCGGTGCCTCGCTGATCGAAATGCTAACACTCGCACTACTGCTGTTGCTGCTGTTCGAAACCTGTATCTGCGTAAAAAGAGCGCAGAGTGTAGTATCAGCACAACCGACCCCATGTGCTGGTAAGTGCCTAGCCTACCCCGGCGAAGTAGTGACGAGGCTAGGACCAGACACTCACATAAACCTGTGCAGTTATATAATATACAACGGATAATAAACAGAAATAGACAAGTAAAAATGGAAAGGGAAAAACATATCACAGAAGTAATACCAGTACTAATAATAATCCCAGAGTAACAGTCTAAGGCAGTTTAGAATTTTTATAGCGAACAAGGAAAACCATTATTCACGTTAAACGCAATATCCAAATTAAACACACTTGTATCATCAACTGTTGCGGCGCGCAACCCGCTCCTCAAATATTATTTCTCATTTAATCATGACGCGGCGTGCAACCCGATCCATATCATTTATCATTTAACATCTGTTGCGGCGTACAACCCGATCCATATCATTTACTATTTCATCATGCCGCAGCGTGCAACCCGATCCACAATTATCACTGTTGCGGCGTGCAACCCGATCCACAAATCTCATCGATCATGTTTAGAGCCCAATAAGGACTCAATAATGTACAATACAATTTCCATTCAAGGAATATATATTAACAAAATTCCATAATTATTTTGGCGAGGGAATAAGCAATAAAGATATTTATGCAAATACATCCCTGGGTTTATCCCCATAACATCTCTTCAAAAATATACAAACAGACTCAATGAGGTACCTGTCCAGAGTTCCACTAATTACAAAAGTCAAACCAGCTAAACAGTTTGGGGCACCTTCAGGAACTTCCTGCAAAGTGGAAAGACCACAATTTTATTAACTCGGACAACTTCTTACTTGTAAAAGAAAATAGCTTCAGCAAGGCTTCTACCTTTTCCCCCTTGTGAGGAGGGTCTTTTCTTTCACCAAAATTCATGAAACCGCCCCGTCCTCCACCACCTCTGTCTCGTCCACCACTTGGTGCTGCAGATGGTCCTTTACCACCACGCCCTCATCCACCAGATTTGGTGTCCTTATCAGCTGAGGCATCATCATCACTTTCATCAAGAGGGATGCCTTTCCCACCAGTCTGAGCTGCTCGTCCACCACGCCCTCTTCCAGTAGGTTTGGGATCAGATTTTGTATCCTTAAGATCATCGTCACTTTCATCACTGATCACAGACTTCCGTGCAGATCCCCTGCCAGAGCCACTTGCCGACTTTTTGCGGGAGTGGCACCTCTGGATCCCATTGCAGATGCAGGCAGTACAAAGTCATCGTCATCCTCAGCTTTGTGAAATTCTTTTCGCAGCTGGTGGCTTCTCATTAACTGATGAACTTCCACCAGCATTTTGAGCTTTTCTTTTTGCTGATACTTCCTCTACTTTTTTCTTCTTTTGCCTTCACTTGTGCTGTAGCAAAATATTTACTAGTTTTCCTTCTGCCGGCAGTCTCTTGTCCTTCTTGTACCTAGTGTCCATTGATGCAATAAATAAGATTAACAAAACAAAAGATGTTGTTGTCCGTAGGTTCTCAAAGTTCAGAAATTGCATTAGATAATCCAGTTAAACATTCCACCATCTCAAAAAACTCTACCTACTAGCTAAAAACCCAACGATGAGAAAATATTTATAAAAAAAAAAGAAAAAGCTAAAGATCAACAATATTTTACAGGACTTATTGATGGTGACCAACTTCTATTTTACTGCAAAAGTTAGAAACAAGGAGTTAAAGTTCAGAAGTTTTAGAATTCTTAATATAGGTGAAAATACTATTGTTCATGGTATTTCCGAATGACCTTCAGATTAGTTCAATTTCCCCCTAATTTTCTATCATACTTTGTAATGGTCTTAGGAAAAGCTGAAAGGCCACAACGTAGAAGACGAGATTTGCCAAGTGTCTTGATGCTGAAGTTTTTATCAAGCACTTGACATATAAGATTTCCCCAGAAATATGTAATCAAGATATCCCTCTATTTCTTAAATGGCTAGGTAAGCGATGAAACTAAATCACATGCATATAAAAGGAAGAGCTCAAGATCTGAAGCCAGCAGATCCAGCCATATATGCATATTATTTGCAGATTTTATAGTCATAACTCAAAATAGCTGGAGCCATCATTCAACAACGTGAAGGAATACATAAGGAGCAGAATTGCAGCTAATAAGAAAGGCCCCAAGTATAAGAGAGAAAGACAGAAACTCTCTAGAGTAGATTCCTTTCCACTATTTCCCGTTATCAAGTATATTTCTTTATTCAGTATTTACATTGGTTATGGATGGGTAGAGTTAAAAGCTATAGGTTTTAGGTAAAAAAAATGTCAGCTTTCAATGATTTGCTGGAACTACTAGCAGTGTCCCAAACCCCGAACTTACGGTGTCAGTCTCAGTTCTGGTGACTAACTAGCCCTCGAAATTTGTACAAACCCACACGGATTGTTACCATTCATTCTATTTCTTTATAGCTCATGAACTTATTCAAATTTTAAAAAAGTTAAGAGTGGCAGCTAAAATGAAAATTACACTCATCTAGACTTGATATCATATTTCACTTTCCGTCTTTTCCAAGCTTTACACCTTTTTCTTCCCTTTTAGACGTGTTTAGATATTTGCACGCAATCCACAAGAAAAAAACCATACCAAGTAAGGGGGAAAGTAGATCTATTCTGACTCATCTGTTAGATTCATCGCTTTGTTGCTTTCATGTTTCAAAAAAACCATTCCAACAAGTAATCTGTTTCTCCCTCAAATGACTCCATTCCATTTCTTTCTTTCGGTTGCTCAATAAAATAATTGAAGTAGAAGTCCAGGTCAAGTTTCGGCAATCGATAGAAAAGAAATTACTCTCAGGAAATCTCAAAAAGAAACAACAAGCCAGCCCCACCATTCCAGGCAATCGGAACAGGTTCCAAGAAACAAGAAATAGGTAACTACATTAACAAACACTTAAACCATACGAGAGGTCAACGAGAAAGCAAGTGAAATTGGAAGAATGATCTAGCTACAAAATACTTACCAGGTTTCCTGGAGAAGGCTTTTCTGCTGAAGGCTTTTCTGGAGCACTATTCTTGGACATACTCCCATTACCCGTACCTTTGTCATGCTGCTTCATGAACCATTTTCTGATATCTGACTGTATTACACAGAACTATACCATCAAACTCTTAAACCATGCATCTCAAATTCTAATATTTGACAGACACAAAATTCATCACATACTTCAATCTGAAAATCCCAGAAACCACAACTTAACACTTGCCATATGCTAAGTATGAGCCCGTTTGGATTGGCTTAAAAAAAGTGGCTTTTAAGCATAAGGGCTTAAAAGCAGCTTTTAAGTGCTGGAGCTTGTTTTATAAATAAACAGTTACCTGTTTGGATAAAAGTGCTGAAACTTAAAAAAAGTTGTTGAAGTGTTTGGTAAACAAGTGCTTGTAAGCAGTTTTTTCTGTTAAAAAGACAAAAATATCCTTAAAGTTGTTAACATTATAAAAGAACTGATTACTATAATATATTTAATTATAAATTAATGCAAATAAAAAATAATTTATATTTTAATTTAATTTCAATTTATTGGATTACTTTAGATAATTTTTATAAAGTAGAAGAAAGATTTTTCGTGCAGAAAGGTAAAACCATTGTAATTAGCATCCAGGCCATTAATCAGTATATTTAGCTCCCAAACACAAAATCACAAAGGGGGTTTGGGATAATCTCCAACAAAAAAGTAAAAAACGACTCTTTAGCTTCAAATGACAAAATCACAAAAGGGGTCGGGAAAAATCAAAAAATAGGCAAAATTATGACAAAATTGAGTGAAAGTTGTGTACTTTTTGCGAGCTTTGCCGACTTGAAATGACATCCAGAAGTTGAGGAAACTGTAGAAAACAAGAACAAGAATTACGTATCCATATTCTTTGGGGAGCAATTCAACTCCAGCCATAGCTTTTTCCTATTTGAGTTTTGAGAGAGAATTTGAGAAGTTTTGGCGAATGATACTTTGCTTTGTGTTGAGGTGAGGTTCTTGGTCTTTGGTTATAGTCAAGTAGTATTGGTAGAAGGTAACGCAAGTGGATCAGAAAATGATACTTGAGGAAAATGCAGAAAATGAAAGATGAAGTAGAGAGGAAGATGAAAGAAGAGGAACGTGTCTCCGGATGTGAAGAAAATAGGAGAAGAAAATGTTTTGGGGTTTCTTTGACTGGGGGGTAAGTTTGGTATTATGAAAACATGTAATGGACAAAAGAGTAATTTTATTGGTCAAACTAAAATGGCTTTTAAGCCAAAATCGGAAAAGTTGAGATCAACCAACTTGTTGCTTTTGGCTTTTTTTAAGCACATTTTAACTTTTTTTAAGCAGCTTTTTTTTTTTGCCAAACACTCCATATAATAAAAAGTGGCTTAAAAGCTTGTTTGACTAGCTTTTAAGCCCATCCAAACACCCTCTATGTGTTCTTTTACTACAATGTATGTGTGCAATAGTACATGCTTGGGGAAAGTTATTGTGGATAAGTTGAATTGTCTCAGAGTACCAAAATAGGATTGCATATGGAGTTTAAGACACTAGTATTTATTATACAAGTAGTGAACGAAAATGCTGAAATAGTACTTCGAAAATTAGTTCGGTGAACAAATATTTTTTTTTCTGAATTTGATTTAATTAAGGATTTTAAACTCCACCGGTGAGCTTGCTCAAATTGTCGGACCCAAGCCCAAATAAAGGAAGAAGGTTGTGGCAGTCTAGCGGCCAGCATAGAACTAGCCAAATCATGATTAATCTTCATAGTAAAGGGAAGATTTTGGTGGAGATATTTTATGACTTTGATTTATTTAAGCACTTTAAACTCCATCAGTGGTCCCAATTCCAAATAAAGGAGGAGGGTTATGGTAGTCTAGCAGCTAGCATAAAACTGGTCAAATCACGATGAATACTCATAAACAATGGAACATGTCCAGTGAGTCATATAGCAGACCACAACTTGTTTGGGAGGTGTAATTGTTTCCTTATAGTCTATTCCCAAAAGAATCGCACATTTCTATATTTAAAAATAATTTAACTTTAAACTTTTCACTTTACCCTTAATGAGTAGCTTTCATAGCTACACAAATAACCCTTTAAGCTTTTAAGACCACAAGTTTCAAACGTCTTTTTTTTTCTTCTTAAACTCGGTGCAAAGTCAAACTCTGGCACACAAATGAAACAAAGGGAGTATTTTAAAATGTGGGAAAAGTTAAAAGTGGTAAAATACAGAGAAGATTAACATGGGCATGCACAAATCAAGAAATGGTCAGAATTCCATGAATTAAAATCTTAACCACCAAAAATTATGCAAAAACAATATTGTCAATTGAAAAAAAAAAGTATCAATAAACTGAAACATGAGTAACAAGTACCATTTTTGTGACTTGTAAAACGCACTATCTTCAATAGGCAATGTCTTCTTCAACTTTCGATTAATTTCAAAATTCCACCTAAAAACAAAAAGAAAAATCGAACCAATGTATGAACAATCTCGTTATACAAACCTCAAAAACGAGATAACTGCATGAAGAAGATTTAAAAAAAATGACACGAATATTCAATGCTGCGAAAAGGGAAAAGCAAGAGCATATTACCAAGCTATGATTTCGCCGGCGGGGAGTAACCGGCCATTACCGTCAACGTAGCTCCGGTGTAGGGTTTTGAGAATTTGAGACTTTGATTTTCGACTGGGGTTTTACTGGTTATTTGAGAGAGTTTTTTTTTTGGGGGACAGCTACTCGGCTGGGGTTACTCGGAGTTGAGATTTTACACGCCTAATCCCTTTCCAAAAGGTATTTAAAATAAGAACATTAATTTTAGATTATTTCATAAATAACAATTTTTTTTACAATACTAGCATATTGTAAAATTTATGCACAGCATTGATGAGTGAACGAAGAGAGATGTATTTTTATTTTTTAACCTTATTGATGATGGAGCCTTCGATATTATAATTGAATCTACAATAAATTTTTTTCCAAATCTTTTCAACTGAGTTTTTCTTTACGATTATTTTCTCTTCTCGACATTTATTTCTTTCTCTCACACACACACAATGTGCATTATTCAAAATATATTACTAGCAAATACCTTACGAAAAATAAATCTAAAATTTTAATATACCATTAATATGTGTATAGAAACAACACATATCACATAAACTTATTATATATATTGATGATATATATTTAAATATAAATACGAGTATAAGTAACATATGTGTGTATATATACACGTGATTTTCCTTAGAAAATACATGATTTATAAAATATATGTATAAATCACAAATTATATGTATTTTATTTCGGTATATACGATGTATAATTTCACTAGAGTTATGTTATATAAAAAGCATTTTTTTACTGGTAAAATATCCAATGTATGGAAAGTAAAAAATTTGTTATGGAAAGTTTTCAACATAAAAATAGAAAAATATATTACGTTATGGAATGAATTAGTTTCTAATCATTTAAATGTGTTAGGAAATGGATTGGTTTCAAGAAAAGATATAGAAAAAGATATTAGAAAATAGAAAGTAGTAGCAGTGTACTTAGAAGTAGTTGATTGTCACTCGAAATTTATTATTATCATATCTGAATTTATTGGTAAAAATATTTTACTGTCATACCTGTTAATCATTAACTGATGCTATTCTTTTGTATTATCTTTCTAATAGTCGGCTAATAATGAAAGTTTAATTGGGCTTAAATCAGTGCAAAGGTCCAAGCCCAATAAAGACACATTGGTATTGGATTGGGTTGCGTGGCGTGGGCTGGATAGAAAATAGAATGGGCTAGCCAGTTTTCAAACTGCTAATTGAAAAATGAAATTTTTACATTCCTATACCATATAGGAAACCTTATTACCCTCAATGTTTAAGGTTTGATATAATTACATTTAGTATACCAAATTACCAATTCTGTACCATAGTGTATTTTAAGGGTACAATTAATGCAGCATATATCCCTCCTTAATTCAAGGTACCGTATATCTCACCCCTCCCACGTTTCTCTCTCCCAAACCCTCGCCCTCACCCACGTTTACGTACAGGAAATGACTGCTACTACCTGTAAACCAACGAGGATACAATCACCTACAACCAAAAGGACGCTAAGAGCCAGTGGCTTTGACGATTTGTTGCTTCTGTGTTGATCATTTGCACTTGAAATAGTTTCTGTTGTAGAAATTACAAAATTGGAACAACACGAGCTGCACTTTATCATCCCGTTCTTCGTCGAGTCCGTAAAAATACATATGCCATCCATTTCATAGTCCCAATTCTCAAATAATATCAAATGCTATAATCTATTACAATATTTCTTATTTTTATCACAATAATTGCGTTTTTTCAGAAGATTTTGTAGAAGTTTTAGTCGTTTTGGATTTGTGAAAATAGAAAACAATGCATCTACAATCAGAATACAAATAATCTACAATTCATCTACAAAATATCTACAAACTGGGTATATTTTGAATTTTAATATCCCAATTCCCATTCGATTGTAGTTCAATTGGGATTTTCGACATAATTGCATTTTTTCTAGAAGATTTGTAGAAGTTTTAGTCGTTTTTGATTTGTGAAAACAGAAAACAAAGCATCTACAATTAGAATACAAATAATCTACAATTTATCTACAAAATATCTACAAACCGGGTACAATGAATTTTTATATCCCAATTCCTATTCAATTGTAGCATAATTGTGATTTTTGACATAATTGCGTTTTTTCAGAAGATTTGTAGAAGTTTTAGCCGTTTTTTATTTGTGAAAACAGAAAATAAAGCATCTACAATCAGAATACAAATAATCTACAATCTACAATTTCTGCAATATGCCTTCTTCTTCTTCTTCTTCTTCGAGTTTCCATCTGAAATTCAGTCAAAACCAAGTCTAATCTTCACCAAAACCCCTCAAAATTGAGATATAAACTCCAAACCATATTCCCGATTACTTTCAACAACACCCAATCCAAACAAATAATGATTTTGAAAACCCAAATTTGAATTCAAAGCTTTCAAGCTTTTTAATGGCTGTCAATGGTGGAAAATATCTGGAAGAATATTTACTTCCATAATTGTAGCGCGCCTAAATAGGAATATCTGGAAGAATATTTAGTTCCAGATTTGTAGTGCGCCTAATTAGGAAGGAATCAACTCCTAATAATTGGTATTTAATGAATGGTATATATTTTGTAGAATAACTGTGAACATGGCGGGTAAATATGAAACTATGCACTTTTTTGGTAATAAGGTTTCATATATGGTATAGGAAGGAAAAAGTCTCTTGAAAAATAGTCAGAATTTGCAAAGTCATTGAAAAATAGCCACTATCTTATGCGAAAATAAAATCTGGATAAAAATACCCTAGCTAAAACATGAAAAGTTCCAGCATAATATGCTGGATTATAGAGCTCTTGCATATAAACTTCCTACATATTATGTTGGAACTCCAACATATTATGTTGGAATCTCATATGTAAAAAAATTGAACTCCAGCATATTATGCTGGAATCTCATATGTAAAAAAATTGATCTCCAACATATTATATTGGACTTTTCGTATTTTTAAGGGTGTTTTTGTTCAGATTTTATTTTTGCCAAATAATTACTAAATTTCGATTAGTTTTGAAACTGTGGCTAATTTTCAATTAGCAGTTATAAAACATACTGTATTTTATTTTTTTCGCTCAGTTGAAAATAAAGAAAGAAAGAAGGACAAATTTTCTTTTTATCCCCTAAAGTTTTGTTTAAAATTTTAAAAGCCCAGATTTCAATCATTCACATGCTTTCACTTTATTTGGTTTATTGCTAGTTAAACAAGATGGAAAAATTTAAATAGTAACATATCACTAATTATTTAGGTATAACATGTTTATCCTTGTGATTTTTGGATATTATATGGAATAATTCAAAATGGACCTAATCCATATTTAGGTGAGCAATTTCACCCTCAAATTAAAAGATTATTTATTTACCTTAGGCTAAAGTTAAAAGCATTCTCTAAATTTGTCCAATTTTTTTTTTTATGTCGACAGTAGAATTTGGATTTATCCCTATTAAACACTTATACCACTGAAAAATTATATTTATTAGAATTTTGTTGCTGACATGGCATAGTGCGTGAAATACACTTCTAAGCGAATAATTTTTTTAATATAAAAGAAATCCTTTTTTTTTCTTCTTCATTCTTTCTCCTTAAAACATCCACCGCAAAAGACACCAATTACATTTTTAAGTCAACCGAATTTTTTTCTGGCAAAATTCTATTTTTTGTTTCCGATAAGGTTCAATCTCACCTATGTTGGTGAAGTTCAACAATGAAAAAACATAATTCCAGCATATACATATATCAATGTAATCGAACAGTAATAAATTAGAGCAAATTCAATCAAATAAATACCCAAAATAACATAATTAAAATAGAGATTGAAGTAAGGGATGGACCTTCGTATCGCAAAAACTTTTCCCAAAATTGAACCAAAGATACAACAGTAGGAAAAAGAATAATGATAAATAACAAAGACTTCGAACGAAAAGCGAGGTAGGTGGGGGGTGGGGGCGGGGAATTCAAAAATTACTAGTTTTTTTTCTTGTTGAAATATTTTTTAATTAGTTAAATAAGTTTTTAGATAGTTTTTTTTTTTCTGAGAATTTATTTTTTGGAAACTTTAATGATTATTTGGGGCCAAATGCTATGTCTCCTCATTTAAATCGCTACCTAGCCATGTTATTTGCGAATGTGCTACACACAATTTTTTGACTGGTTACCAAAAATATCTAATAGGTATAATTTTTGAGTGGTATAAGTATTTAATAGGAACAAATCCAAGTTCTAGTTTTAAAGTAACAAAATTCGTACAAGTTTAGAGGGTCGCTTAGTGTCAACTACACTTGAGAATTGAGATGTTCTTTTTAGTTCTAAAATAACATTTGATATTTATAACTTTGATGAAATTAATTAATCTTTACCATAATAATTTATTATGAGAATCACTGATGATAGGCTATAATTGCGTGTTTTAATCGTTTATTACACTCTAATTTACTGCACTTTAATTGAGTTTGAGCTTTAACCGTTAGTGGTTTGCACTAACTGTGTGTTTTATGCCTTGTATGAGTGATTCCGAGCTATATAGATGTTATGGAATGAATTCAAGTGATTTGGAGCTTTGAAGTATGAGTAAAAGTCCAAGGAATTAAGTCGGGATCGTGTCAAGGGTCAACTTTTATAGTTAAGAACAAACGAAGACTCGAGTAGGTATATTGCACACTGTCTAGTAAAATAGACATAACTCTTTGCTCAGAACTCCATTTGAACTATATAATATATGGTTGGACATCTAACTTAAATGGCTACAACTTTCATGTTTTACGTTTTTTTAAATTCCTAACGGAACAGGGTAAAAAATGCGGTCGAAACCGCGATCGCGGACTGAGGCAGTGCACTTGTTAATATGCGCGGCCACTAGCGCGGTCACTAGAGCACCCGCGCTAGTCCAGGCCTGGAAACTTGTCCTTTTTCACATTGGAGAAGGTATAATTATTTGGGCCCAACCCTACTTGGTAAATATACATGGAAAAACGGTATTTTGAGGAAGTTGGACATATTTTTGACACATATTCGACCTAAGGAGGCAGAGACACAATAGGAGCAAGGCGGGGAATTCTTCTACGAGTTTTTCTTTCCTCTTCCTATTTTTCATTGTTGGTTATGACTTTTAGTATTGTAGTTTTACATACTTTTATGAATAGTTAATTTGTTATCTAGGATTTTGATGGAACCTTTTGTGGGATAAATTCTTAATATATTTTTATATAATTGAGCCGTAGTATTTTCTCTATTTATTTAACTATATTATTCTTGTGGTTGATTGAAGGGACCTCAATTAGCTGTACCTATTTAGTATGTATTACAGTATTACTCGGGAGAGAGTGCATATTTAGGTAGTTGTTGAACAACATCACTCCCAACGTATGTGAGGAATCAATAACCAAGGGTTTAAAGGTGGGATTAGGGATAACGAAACCTTGGGTGCAATCTAAGTGAGCTGTAATTAAATCCAGCTAGCGTAACTCGGGAGAGTATGTCTAGTAAATTGTTGTAATTACTCGGGAGAGAATTACAACACGCAAAGCGCTCATGATCGGTAGAGAATACTTAGGCGAAATTATAGAAGACATAGCGGGAATGATTCCGACAATTGGGAAAATCATAACTCTAGACCTCCTTTATCTTTTCTCCAACCTATAGTATCTTTAGTGTTAATTTATTATTTTAATTTGTTAGTTAGTTAGTTAAACACAAGAATCTTAACATCTATAAGTTAGGAATTGTTCAAGCTTGTATTCGTGGTGATAGTGAACAACTGTAGCTAAGCCTTTGTTCTCTGTGGGATTCGATTCCGGACTTGTAAACCGGATTATATTTGCAACGACCGCTTTGTCCGTTTTATAAGGCATATTTGGGCGTGATCAAATTTTGGCGCCGTTGCCGAGGACTAACAGTGTACTTGTAGTTGTATATATTGCTAGGGTTCAAGTTTGAACTTTTATTTTGTTTTTTTGTTTTTTTTGTTTTTTTTTTTTTGTTTTTTTATAACTGTTGATTAGAGAAACATGACATATTGGAATTATGGGAATTTAGGTGTAGATAATTCTACTATTGATCCTCATAAATATTGTAAAGGATGTGAGCACGTGATTCTTGCCCTAAGTGAATTACTCCCAAAGATTCAAACAAAAGGATTTTTCTTTCATTATTTTACAATTTTGTGAATTTTTTGTTATTTTCTGCTAATTGTTTGCATTTTTACTTGTGCATTTAATTCATATAAAAATATTAAAAATACACTTGGCACTTGCATTTAGGATCTAATTTCATATTTTAGGATTATTTAGTAGTTACATTGTTTTTAGAACAAAATATAAAGAAAATAACAAAAAATAGTCCGCTTTTGCATTTTTAATTGTTAATTGTTGAAATTGTCACGAAATAGATTTTAAACAATTTTAGGCATCAATTAGCTTAATTTTGGAAATAAATTAGGTTTCATTTTAATATTTTGCATTTTTATAAAAATCAGAAAAATAAATACAAAACACAAATAAATAAAATAAAAGAAACAATTAAAAGAGGAGGGATTTAAATTGGGCTAAGTCTTGAATCAACCCACCCAGGCCCAATATTTTCCGCCCAATCCCAGCCCAAAACGCTGCCCACACCCGGTCTAAAATCATTGAAACGACGTAGTATGATCAGGATACTACGTCGTTTTGGCTTCTGTTGATTTAAAATCAATCCTGGCCATTCAATCTAATTCATCTAACGGCCAGGAACCCCTCCCCTTTTTAAAATATAACTGTCCAAATATCCCACAAACCCTAAGACATATGTTGCCCTCCTCGTACTACTGCCCATCCCCAACCGCCGGCATAACGCCGCCTTTCCCCACCACGCCTCCACCGTTCCTCCGCCGTGCTCCGCCGCCGGAAATCGCCCACGGCGGCGGAGAATCTCCAAACTTCACCAAAATAACACCCCAGCTTCCCCTTTTCACCCTCTTTCCGAATATGTAAATGATCTCCTTCAAATCCCGGCCAAAAGCGTCAAATATTAGATCACAGATTCTCCGGCCAAGACCCAAAGTATGCCAAATAGTCCCAAATTAACACCCTAGGTTCATCTGAGTCCCCTCTACCTAATTCCCCAGACCCCGTCCCTCGAATCAACGTTGAATCCTTCGAATAACGGTTTAAAGTTTTCCGGCCATGACATCAGTTGTCCCAAATTAACCCAAATTCACACCACAGAACCGTCCGAACCTCCTCTACCCAACCCCCATAGCCACTTGTCTCGAATCTGCCCGGAACATTACAAATTCTAAATCCCAAATTCCGGCAGAACCCTAACTCAGAAATCTTGGGGATTTTGGACCGTAATTTCCCTAATCACGTATTTTCTTTTGAAAACACACGATTAGGGATGTTACGTGTCAAGAATCCCGGAGGATTCAAACAACAATAGCTGGTCAGAGTTCGTCCCATAGTCAGTCGAATGCTCAAAATTAGTAAGTTTTTGTTCGATTCTGTTTTTGATTCTGTTCAGTATGTGTTTCATCTTGCTCTTGTAATTGTTCTTAGCTTTAGTTTAATTTTGTTTGGTTGGTTTAATCCTGTCTTGCTAATTTTAGGTTTTAGTTTAATTTTCGTTTTGAATCCGTCTTGCTAAATGTTTGGTTTCAGTTTATGGTTCATTTGTTATAATCCTTTAATTCTTTTATTAGTCCATCTTAGTTCGATTTTGTTTAGCTTTGTTGATTTTAATTTTTGTTCTAATATTGATTTGAGTCAGTCTAGTCAGTTTAGTCTAGTTTAATCAGTAGTTATCATTGGTAATGCCTTAATTCAGTGTTTAGCATTAATTAGCATTGTTAGGTTTTAGTTTAGAATGGTCTGGTTTAGCTCAGTAATTCCAAGAGGGTTCAAAGGGTAGTTTAGGCATGGAAAGGGGTAGTTTCATTAAGATTGGTAATTTTAGAACCAAGGTAAGGATAGAATAGGAATTGTAATGGGTATAGAACCTTCTAGGATTGGCCTTTAACTAAAACGCGACGAGCCTCACCGAATAAAACTACAAATCGCGCGGCCCTCTATAAATGCTATAAAAGAAAATACTTAGAATCTGGGTGAACCGTTTAGCGAATTTCACGGTTTTCCCCAAAGTTAATAAAAGCGTAGTTGCTTTAGGCGCGTATTTTAATAATATTACCTTCCTGAGTGCGGGTGCCCATTTATGTGACCCAAATCTAAATCTCAACGAAGTCGAAATGCGTCAAA
This sequence comes from Nicotiana attenuata, assembly GCF_001879085.1. NCBI lineage: Eukaryota > Viridiplantae > Streptophyta > Magnoliopsida > Solanales > Solanaceae > Nicotiana > Nicotiana attenuata. The sequence continues at coordinate 11,875,245 of NC_031999.1, forward strand.
AGCCACGGGTGCACTGGTATGACGTGGTTCGAGATACATTTTCACTACGTTGCAATCTCTTATTAAAAGACATAAAATAAAAGCGGTTAAAATAAAAGGCACATAGGTTAGAATATGTTTTAAAATCAGATAAAAGCAAATACAACAGTTGAGCGACCGTGCTAGAACCGACGGAATCCCGGGAATGCCTAACACCTTCTCCCGGGTTAACAGAATTCCTTACTCGGAGTTCTGGTTCGCGGACTGTTAACAGAGTCATAATTTCCTCGGATCGGGATTCAACCGGTGACTTGGGACACCATTAATCTCCCAAGTGGCGACTCTGAATATTAATAATAAATCCCGTTCCGACTTTCCTTCAATTGGAAAAACTCCTTTACACCCTCACAGGCGTAGGAAAAAGGAGGTGTGACAGCTCTGGCGACTCTGCTGGGGATAAGAACCCAGAACTTTGGTTCAGGGTTCAGAATTCGAGCTTAGATATATTGTTGTATTTGGCTTTATCTGATTTTCCTACATGTCTCATGCTAAATGTGCAAAATGTTGCTTTTTACCGCTTTGATATTATCTGAACTGTATATAAACTGTGCCGAAACCCTTCTCTTCTCACCTCCGGGGATGTGCTTACTGGTTGAGACTCCCTATTCTGTTAGTGTCAATACCCTGAAATAAGAAAGAGGCCGGACAAGTTACTAAGCCGGATGGCCTTTTGGTTCCCGGTATGTAGCCCCCTCCTCGACTCGAGTTGTCCGCTCGGGTACACAGTCTAGAACCTATACCCAGGTTTTGAACCTAGAATAACATGACCCCATGCCGGATCCCTAGTAGGAAGGCTTATCTGCATCATGTGCATTTTGACTTAGGCGACTCAACACAGGGGTTGGGTCCGTCTAGGACAGGTGTACCCGGAATAATGGACCATCCTGCTGCATCCTACTTGTGCATTTATCTGTTTGGGACCCGCATGCTGACCGGCTTTGAATATCTGGGAAAAATTGGAAAAACCAAAAGAGAAAATAGCAGCGTAGAGAGTTAATTTCCTATATTAGAAAAACCAATGTCCAAGTAGTGCCGAAATGCTGCCGAATTTTTGAGAAAATGAAAAAAAAAAAAGTTCTTTTTAGTTCGCCAATGGAAAAGAAAACAAAAAGAGTTTTATTTTCAAATTAGTTTATTTTATTTGCCACTGAAAAAGAAAATATAAAAAAGAGTCCTGCTTTCAGAAATAGTGTATTTACCAACAAAAAAAAAAGAGTCTTGTTTTCAAAAATAGTTAGATTTATTTTGCCCGAACTACGCAGGTTTGATTCTCACCGGATGTGAGATACGTAGGCAACCCTCATCGGGTCCAACCTCCCCTTTTCAAAAATAGCCAAAAATGCCAATTTTTTTAATTTCGTCATAAACAAGTCGGGTGCCGCCATTCTTGTTTAAAATAAGCCGAATGTCCCCAAAAGGGCGCCCGAAGGCTGTTTTTGCAAGAACAGCCACCCTGAGTCATTTTTTAACGGTTGGCAGGCACAGCCTTAAAATCTTCTTTATGAAGTGCTGAAAGGCCGTATCCGCAATACCGGCTGTTTGTTTAAATTGAAAAATTGAACAGAGATCGTGCCATTTTTCTCTTTTAGGTCAAAATAAGTGATTAAAATCACCTTAATAAATGTGCAGGATGAGCACGACGCAAAATAAATTATTTTCAATCATGCATAAAATCCCTTTGGAGTTACGTCTGTGGTGGAACGATTTAGGCGGAGAAGGGCAAGATGCAGTCAAGAAACATTTGAAAGGGCTTACTGGTTTGCTCGATATTGTGCCTCGGGGAGATATTATTAGAGCACTGGTTACATGTTGTGATCCAGCACATAATGTGTTCCATTTTTCAGACTTTGAGCTTACCCCGACATTAGAAGAAATAGCTGGCTACATTGGAAAGGATGAAGTTCCGTTGAGGCACAAATACTTGGTTGCCCCCAGAGTTGTAGCCGTGCACAGATTTCTAGATTCTTTAAAGATAGTCAGAACCGTCCATAACACAGATCTGGCAAGTGGCTTTTGTACTCTGAGCTTCATATATCATCGATATGGCCATATCGGGGGGTTCAACAACCCAGAAAGTAAGATATGTAGCAAAGGAAACCGCCAAAAGTGGGAGGAGCATCGACGTTTCGCCTTTATGGTGGCTTTCCTGGGGCTTTTAGTATTTCCAAGGAAGGATGGGAACATTGACATAAAAATAGCTGGGGTCGTCAGCACATTAATTACTCAAGCCAAAAGTACACTAGCACCTATGATATTGGCCGACATCTTCCGTGCTCTTACAGCTTGCAAGGCCAGGGAAGCTTTCTTCGAAGGGTGCAGTCTATTGTTAGAAATGTGGATGATCGAGCATCTGTGTCATCGCCCTCAGTTTTTGAGCTACGGATCTCCAGAAAAAACATGCATAGAAGAGTTTTACACGAGGATTAAAGGGGTTGAATTGCCAGAAGGAGTCACGGGTTGGACAACATATTTTCGGTCTTCACTGCTAGCCAAATAGAGTGGACACTGGGATGGTTACCCGTTGATGAAATCGTATACATGCCGGCAGCCCGACCACATTTCCTTCTGATGGGGCTTAGAAGCATTCAGCCTTACGCACCGTATCGAGTGCTGAGGCAGCTGGGGAGATGCCAGATAGTACCCAAGGATGATGATCTCAGCTTGCAAGTGGTTGAGATTGGCCCTGATGGCCAGTTTCCTGAAGCAATGGTCCGCCAGGTCTGGAGCGAATGTCAATATTTGACGGCAAACACTTGTGTTCGAGATCGAGCCAAAGGAGAAGTGTCGCCTGATTATCAGGCTTGGTATAGAAGGGACATTGCATTCGGAAGACCGGCTAAACAACCTCACATCCAGGAATTTGTTGAATCATCACAAGAACAGTGGGCTTGGTTAACTAAAGAAAATGAGTATAGGGCCCGCATAGGAGCATTGGAAAAACAGGTCCAAGACCTCCGATTTGAAAATAGCTTGCAAGCCGCGGCAGATGAAGGTGAGAAAAAACAATTGGCCAAAGAGAATGAAGCCTTACGGGCCCAAATCCAAAAAATGAAGTTAGAGGCCGATAATCCTGGCAGGAGTGCCAAAGATGCAAAGCTTATTGCAAATCTAAGGCAAAAGGTGACGACTACAGTTTTGACCGCAACAAAGCAGAAAAGGAATTAGCAGGGGTCCGGAAGCAATTGGCTAAAAATGCAGAAGAACGGGCCGGCATGATTAAACAGTTAAAGGAAGAATATGACAATGAGGTCACAGGATTAAAGAAAAAGGTCATTGCCACAGAAAACCGAATGATCAAACAGGCAAAAGAATTCAAAGTCGAAAGAGAACATTGTTACATGGCATTGGCACAGTTAGAAATGGACTTGCAACAACTCCGGGAACAAAGCCAGGCGACTGAGTGGACTTTGGAGGCTAGGACCCAACAGATAGGGCGGTTGCTTCAAGAGAAAGGAAGAATCCGAGAGAGAATCGTAACCGTTCCTCACTCCATTACTAGGAAATGTCAGATGTGCGAGAGCATGACCCGTACCACCTTCTTTGCATCAGTAATGATATTTGTGAAGTAGATAATGAACGACCTGGACAGACTTCAAAGGGAACTTGCATATAGGCCCGCGGCGAGACCGAATGAGTCCCGCGGGCACCAGGAGCTTTAATGTATTCGTAATTGTCTTTGAGTCTGCACTCCTTCTTCTACTAAAAGAAAGTTTGTCTTCCGAGTCTGTTTTCCTTTTATGGAGTTAGGTCATTTTGGTTTTTACCCGAGTCTGTATCTCCTTTTCGTTAAAAGACAGTCAGTTGATTGAATCTGTATTTTGTTTGAATTAGAATAGGGATGATGGAGTTGGTAGTTCTTAGAGTTTGTTAGTTGTTTTGAGTCTTTGTAATAAACAGATTTGCTATCAATAAAATTGAAATTACAAAAAAATATCCTGCTCCTACTTTGCATTTATTTTTTCTACGAACTACGCTTAGTCTGATTCACGCAAGGTCGTGATACGTAGGCAATCTCCATAGGATTCGACCATTTCTAAATAATAAAAGGGAAAACCAGAAAGGAATGATACAAACAAGGGAAAAAACCAAATGAAAGAGAACCAAAAGAGGGAGAGCATAAACAAAGTGAAAAGATAAGAGTGGGAACTAATTGGCAAGAAAGGAAATGAAAGCCGGGATGACGCATGTGAATGAATAGAGGCATAATAGAGACGTTTGACTGCTTAGGTGCATCCACCCATCAATGTGCGGTTATCTATTTGTTAATGCCCTAACCGCTAACCAAGTTGTTGTTGATGAGTCCAGATAGGTGTTTAAGCTGACTGGCATTCTGGCAACCCATCCTTACAACACCCGCTCCAAGGACAAGTCAAACATGACCAATCAGGATTTAGAAGCAAGCATTGTTGACCCATCCAGAGAGGAGGAGGCAGTGGACGTTAACACAATGAGAGAAGAGATGTATAAACTAAAGCAACAAATGGCCGAGATGTACCAGGCCTGGTCGAAGGGACATCCACCACCAGTCTATCCCGCCAACCCCAATTACCTCCCACCACCAGCTCAACCCCAAGATCCTCCCACAGTGAACTCATCTCCCGCTTTCCCTACTTACCAACAGTACTATGGAACCACCTCTCAGACACCACCACCACCACCACCACCTAAACAAATTCCATGTCCTCTACCACCAATTGCTCCAGTATTTGTGGCGCCTCCACCTGCCACATTGCAGAGATCTTCCAGTGAGCCATTGTTTCCAACTCACGACAGCCAGTACTACCCTCCCGAGCCTACCTTCAAAGCTCCTGAGCCGTATTCCTACACTCCTCGCTTTGAGCTCCCGGTGGAAACTGATAAGCCGCTTAAGGACCCGGAGCAGGAAGAGATGTTTCGAAAAGTAAAAAGCCTGGAGCAATCCTTCAGGAACATGCAAGGATTGGGTGGCCAAGTCAGTGTGGCCTACAAAGATTTATGCTTGTTTCCCGATGTCCAGCTGCCAGCAGGGTTCAAGTTACCAAAGTTTGATTTGTATGATGGCCATGGTGATCCGGTGGCCCACCTGAGGGGATTCTGCAGCAAGATGAGGGGAGCTGGGGGAAAAGATGAGCTGTTAATGGCTTACTTTAGTGAAAGCTTAAGTGGAGCAGC
>NC_031999.1:11882506-11887459 GCF_001879085.1 Nicotiana attenuata
CTCGATGTTAGTGTTTCCTACAATCTTTTATTGGGACGGCCCTGGATTCATGCCGCAAAGGCAGTACCGTCTACTTTGCATCAAATGGTCAAATTTGAATAGGATCGGCAGGAGATCGTGGTCCATAGGGAGGACAATTCTTGTAATGCTATTACACCCTTCGAGGAAGTTGAAAATGACAAAGGGCCGTGGGTGTACCAAGTCATGGACACAGTGCCAGTTGCTAAAATCCCGGAAGGGGGTGTGTTCCTATGCCCAAGATAGCTGCCGCATCTGTCATGGTAGCCTCAGAAATGATAAGGAACGGATTCTTGCCAGGAAAGGGTTTGGGTGCTTCACTGCAGGGAATCATACAGCCAGTGTCTCTTCCTGGAAATCTGGACACTTTCGGGCTAGGTTTCAAACCCACTACTGCTGACATTAGGAGAGCCAAAAAGATGAAGAAGAGAGTGTGGACCCTTCCAAAACCTATTCCTCGCCTTTCCCGTTCTTTCGTCCGGCCTGGTACTAAAAGATGCCCAGCAACAGCAATGCCAAATTCTGCGGTGATAGAACCTGACAAGGAGATGATCAAAAGGTTCGAAAGAGTGTTCGATGAAGTGAATATGGTGGAAGCAGGCGAAGGTCCGAGTAAAGTTGATGTGCAGTTCGTGGGATCTCAGGCTGAGCTCAATAACTGGGAAGCTACTCCTCTTCCAACTCGGAAGGAGTCGTTGTAGTTAGTTTTTGATTTTCCTTTGAGTATTAAATCTGGATTATTGCCAAGGTTGTAATTCGGATTTCTATGTTCCGTCCATTTGGATGAGTTAAACCTTGTTATCTTACAATTTTAATGAAATGCAATTTCCTTCTCTCTTCATTCCTGATAGCCTCTATTTTGTTTTCTTTTCTCTCTTGTACAGTCCCTTTTATGCTGGTGTCAGTGATGTGTCATGCATGAGGAGGCTCCGGCCTAGTCTTGATAATCAATGTGAAATAGTAATACAAGAAATTGAGTGTGATGGCAAGGGGGAATACGATGACGAGGAAGCTTTGGAAGAAATCAGTAAAGAATTAAGTCAATTTGAGGAAAAACCCAAACCTAACTTGAATGACACAGAGGCAATCAATCTAGGGGATCAGGAGAATGTTCGGGAAACAAAAATAAGTGTCCATTTGGAAGCCCCGCTCAGGGAGGAGATAATTAAATTGTTGCTTGAGTACAAAGATGTTTTCGCATGGTCATATGATGATATGCCGGGTTTAAGTACCGATTTGGTGGTCCACAAACTGCCCATTTATTCAGAATGCCCTCCCGTCAAGCAGAAGTTGAGGAAATTTAAAACAGATATCAGTGTGAAAATCAAAGAAGAGGTTACCAAGCAGTTTGAGGCGAAGGTCATACGGGTTACTCGATATCCTACCTGGTTAGCTAATGTGGTGCCTGTACGAAAGAAGGATGGAAAGACCAGAGTGTGTGTTGATTACCGTGATCTCAATAAGGCAAGTCCGAAAGACAATTTCCCACTGCCAAACACCCATATATTGATTGACAATTGTGCCAAACATGAGATTGGTTCCTTCGTGGATTGTTATGCGGGCTATCACCAAATTTTGATGGATGAGGAAGATGCGGAAAAGACGGCATTCATCACGCCTTGGGGGACGTATTGTTATAGAGTCATGCCATTTGGGTTGAAGAACGCAGGGGCAACGTATATGAGGGCGATGACCACCATGTTCCATGACATGATACATCAGGAAATCGAGGTCTATGTGGACGACGTGATCATAAAGTCGAGGAAACGATGTGACCATGTTAGGGATTTGAGGAAATTCTTCCAGAGACTCCGCAGGTACAACCTCAAGCTTAATCCAGCAAAGTGTGCGTTTGGAGTTCCATCTGGGAAGTTATTGGGATTCGTGGTGAGTCGGCGCGGTATTGAATTAGACCCGTCTAAGATCAAAGCCATTCAGGAGCTACCGCCGCCAAGGAACAAGAAAGATGTGATGAGTTTGCTTGGCAGGTTGAATTACATCAGCAGGTTCATTGCCCAGCTTACAACTACTTGCGAGCCCATTTTCAAGCTGCTAAAGAAAGATGCTGCGGTCAGATGGACGGATGAATGTCAAGCAGCATTTGACAAGATTAAGACGTATTTGGCTAGTCCACCTGTGTTGGTCCCGCCAGAGCCAGGAAGGCCCTTGATCCTTTATTTGACTGTGTTGGACAATTCTTTTGGTTGTGTACTGGGGCAGCATGACATCACAGGAAGGAAAGAGCAGGCGATTTACTATCTCAGCAAGAAGTTCACATCATATGAGGTAAAGTACACTCAACTCGAGAGGACGTGTTGTGCTTTAACCTGGGTAGCGCAAAAGTTGAAACATTACTTGTCAGCATATACTACCTATCTCATCTCTCGGTTAGACCCATTGAAGTACATTTTTCAAAAGCCCATGCCCACAGGGAGGCTGGCGAAATGGCAAATCTTGCTTACGGAGTTTGATATTGTCTACGTGACTCGGACTGCAATAAAAGCACAAGCGCTGGCTGATCATCTAGCTGAGAATCCAGTTGATGATGAATATGAACCTTTAAAAACATACTTTCCCGACGAGGAGATAATGCATGTTGAAGACTTAGAACAAGTCGAGAAGCCTGGATGGAAATTGTTCTTTGATGGAGCTGCCAACGCTAAGGGTGTCGGGATAGGAGCAGTACTGATTTCTGAGACGAGGCAACACTACCCTGTCACTGCTCAACTTCGTTTCTATTGCACCAATAACATGGCTGAATACGAAGCATGTATCCTGGGATTGAGATTGGCTATAGACATGGGTGTCCAGGAAATCTTGGTCATGGGTGACTCGGATCTTCTAGTACACCAGATTCAGGGTGAATGGGCGAGATTTGAAGCTCATACCGTATCGGCAGTGTCACACCTCCTTTTCTTCTACACTGGTGAGGGTGCAAAGGAGTTTTTCCAATTAAAGGACAGTCGGAACGGGATTTATTATTAATATTCAGAGTCGCCACTTGGGAGATTAATGGTGTCCCAAGTCACCGTTTGAATCCCGATCCGAGGAAACTATGACTCTGTTAACAGTCCGCGAACCAGAACTCCGAGTAAGGAATTCTGTTAACCCGGGAGAAGGTATTAGGCATTCCCGGATTCCGTGGTTCTAGCACGGTCGCTCAACTGTTGTATTTGCTTTTATCTGATTTTAAAAACATATTCTAACCTAAATGCCTTTTAGTAGTAAACCGCTTTTATTGTTATTTTTAATAAGAATTGCAACGTCGTGAAAATGCGTCTTGAACCACGTCACACCAGTGCACCCGTGATTGTCAACACACTTCAACTTTGTTGAGATTTAGATTTGGGTCACATAAATGTGCACCCACATTTAGGAATGTAATATTATTAAAATACGCGCCTAAAGCAACTACGCATTTATTATCTTTGGGGAAGACCGTGAAATTCGCTAAACGGTCTGCCCGAATTCTAAGTATTTTTATGTAACATTTATTGAGGGCACCGCGATTTAGGTGTTTATTTAGCTAGGCTCATCTCATTTTATTATCAAAGGCCAACCTAAAAGCTAACTACACTTTTCTGCTTAAGTTGTCTCTAAAAGAAGAACCCTAATTAACTAGCAGATGTGAATGGTCCAAGATTCCATAATTCCATTTCCAACAATTGGGCCTAGCAACTGAACAGATGAGGACGTTCCATATCTGGCGTTCCAAAGCAGTCCAGGTTTCATTTTTTAAGGGCTGGGCCGCTTAGACCATTGACACACCTAAAAGCCCAGTGGCACTTTTAATTTGAAGCGGGCTAACATTTTTAGGCCAAATACAAAATCAAAGCCTGCAAACTTCAGTTGATCTATCTTGAACAAATTCAATCATGCGTTGAAATCTGGTATAAACAGCAATGGCTATTTCGAACAATGTTTGCAGCCTATCTTATCGTGTTAACTCGTTCCTTTTAAATGTACCTCTGCACATTGCAATGTCAATCAAACGTGAATAGACTAAGACCAAAGAATCAATTGAACTTCATGCTTATAGGATTATATATGCCAGTCTTAAACTTCAATTAATAGACAGCGATTCAGCCTGGATTTCTGAGTAATGTACATTTAAAATTAAATCAACTAACCTACAAATAACAATGATTATCCAAACAGCATTTCCAGGAAACTAGTCCTAATTCGCGTCATTTTTAACCTTATGAATTAGCTACCCGATGTTATTATGCTAAACGCAAACACACTACTAACAGTTCTAACGAGCACGCACAAGCCCGTAGCTCACCCATCCAATATATGTCCACTACAGCCCAGTTTCAGTCCAGTTATACAATGTCAATGCAAATCAAAAGAAGACCTAGACAAATATAGATCATCTATTATCTATTTCATTATAGCAGCTAGAACACATGGATTTCAGGAGGCCAATGTATGATGTATTTCATTTCAGTATCTCATCGTCAAAGCTACATCAATACATGGTTCAAATGTGTACCTGGAAGTGTAAAATAATAGAGAAAAGAGGAATGTCAGCAGCAGTTCAGTGAATCCCAGCAACAGACAGCCACAGATCCAACGATGAAACCACAGAAACTAACTCCAAAATTCAATGGAACAACAGACTTAACAGTTCAAAACCCAGAGAAATTGAATTTGAACACTGATACCCAATTCTTAACAACCAGAACACTCAAATCTGACAATATTGACTAGCTTTCAAGCCCTTTCAAAACCAAGACAGAGGGTGAAAACCAAAAATTGATTCAAAGATGAGAATCTTTCAAATTTCAGAGCTGAAATCCGATGGAACAATAGCAGCCTCCTTTTGGATTTTTCTATTCTTTTTTTTTGAATTTTTTGAAGAATAGCTAAGATCTAAAGGGGTTTGGATTCGAATTTCTGCTAATAAAACTGGAAGAATGTTATTTTTTTTTT
>NC_031999.1:11890358-11894425 GCF_001879085.1 Nicotiana attenuata
TTCCCTTGTTCTCCAGGTGGGCGCCTGACTGCAACAAAATAAACAACAAAGAAAATTTCTGCCCCAGTTTGGCAACTGGATACAACATATTATCAATTACTAAAAATTAAAGCTAAACTTGAATTGCACTTCCCTTGTTCTCCAGGTGGGCGCCTGACTGCTGAAGCTTGAAAAGTATTCCCTTGTTCTCCAGGTGGGCGCCTGATTGCTGAAACTTGAAATGTATTCCCTTGTTCTCCAGGTGGGCGCCTGACTGCAACAAAATAAAGAACAAAGAAAATTTCTGCCCCTGTTCCAATCAAAGAAAAATTTGTTAATGTAAAATGGTGGTTAGCTGTTGGCATTCTTGTTGGCCATGCTCCCGTTTCCGACTTTGCTCTGACTTGCTTCTTTGGACTTGCTTTGATTTTTCACGATTTCCCAATTGACTTTCAACCCTCTGATCTTGATGACCCACATGTTTTACCTCGTATCACTGTTTGGTGTTTCTGTTCCCTTCTTGTGAACCTTGCTTCTCCCTCACAACCATCTGATTATTCCACTGATTTTCATTGGTCCTTCATGTTTTACTCTCTTTTGTCATCTAACTGGGAAGCTGGTAGTTAGCTTTGACATCCTTCTGTTGTTTTTGAATAGAACTGACACTAAAACATCTTATAGACAGACTTCAAGAGAAAGAAATGCAATGACCTCGAAGGTTTTGAGGATAGAAAAACTATGAAAACAGATGAGGTGTAATGAAGAGAAAAAGGACAGGACTTATCTGAGTGGAAAAGCTGATTCCATTGATCGTGCCATGCATTTTGGATTCCAGCCTAGTCTGTCCAACCAATCAATTATCAATTACCACATTTGTTGTCTCATACTTTCACGCCCGACTCTCGCCAAACTCAAACCTTGCTTGTTTTGCCATGTTTCAAACAACCTTCAACCACAGACTTCTTTCATTTGCCCAACTGAAAGATCTCACTTTCGCCTTACAGTGCCCGTGAGGGTTTTCACCAATAAGACTCTCTCATTTTAATATCTCTCAAACTCACCTCGCCTTACGGTGCCCATGAGGGTTTTCACCAATAAGACTCTCTCATTTTCATTTCTCTCAACTCACATCGCCCTATGGTGCCCGTGAGGGTTTTCACCGATAAGACTCTCTCATTTTATCATTTTCCTTCTGTCACCAGAGTGTTGTCTCGCTTTACCTGCCCGTATTGACATTTCTTGAAATTGATTAGAAGGTCTTTCTTTGGACCGTAATGTGGCTTTTGGATGGGTTTTAGAAAGAAAGGTATAAAAGCTCAAAATAATTCAAATGTGGGTTCAACATTACAACTTTCGGAATCATATCCCTTGCAACAACCATAACTTCTGCCCCAGTTTCCTTCTTGGGGATTCTTGGATTTTTCTTCTGTTGTGACTGAACCTCAGTGAGGTTGCCTACGTACCCTTTCGGGATCAAGTCAAACGTAGTTCCTGCCATAAAATCGCTCGATGTTTCTTTTCTACTATTCTTCTTGTCTTTTTCCTTTCCTTCTTTTTCTTTTCTTTGTTTTTTTTTTCTTTTTTTTTCTTTTTTTTTATTTTATTTTTTTTATTTTTCTTTTTCTTTTGATATTTTTCCTTTTTCTTTTCTTGCTTTCCCCACTTGATTTCCCCGTTCGATTCTCAAGTTTTGTTGTTGATTCCGAAAGAGGGATACGAAAGAAAATATAATAAGGCTCAAAGGGATAACAAAGGATAAAGTGTTTGGATAGCAGAACAAAATGCCTTCATCATTTCAATCTCAAAACATGCCAAATACAATCAGGTACACAAAGATAAAGAAAATCATACATAATATCTCTTGACTGCATCAGAATTGATAGCCATTTCTACACATTTTCCTTCCACGTCCGTTAGATATAAAGCGCCATTGGACAAAACTCTGGTTACAACAAATGGCCCCTGCCAGTTTGGGGCGAACTTTCCTTTTGCCTCAGCCCAATGAGGTAAGATACGTCTCAGCACCAACTGTCCTACTTCGAACTTTTGCGGACGCACTTTCTTGTTATATGCTCTTGCCATTCTCTGTTGGTACAATTGACCGTGACACACTGCTGCCAGTCGCTTCTCATCAATCAAACTTAGTTGTTCCAGGCGGGCTTTAGCCCATTCATCATCATCAATCTCTGCCTTTGCGATGATTCGGAGGGACGGGATTTCAACCTCTGCGGGTATTACTGCTTCGGTTCCATACACCAATGAGTAGGGAGTCGCTCCCACTGAAGTGCGGACAGTAGTGCGATACCCTAACAAAGCAAAAGGTAACTTTTCATGCCATTGCCTTGACCCTTCTACCATTTTCCGAAGTATTTTCTTGATATTCTTGTTAGCTGCTTCGACTGCCCCATTTGCCTTAGGACGATATGGGGTAGAATTGCGGTGCTTGATCTTAAACTGCTGACATGTCTCGGTCATCAAATGACTATTGAGATTAGCACCATTATCTGTGATGATTACCTTCGGGATCCCAAACCGGCATATGATATTCGAATGTACGAAATCGACAACTGCCTTCTTAGTCACAGATTTGAAGGTTTTTGCCTCCACCCATTTAGTGAAATAATCAATAGCTACCAAAATGAATCTATGCCCATTTGAGGCTGCTGGCTCAATCGGACCAATAACATCCATTCCCCAGGCAACGAACGGCCATGGTGCTGACATTGTATGCAATTCAGATGGTGGAGAATGAATCAAATCTCCGTGTATCTGACATTGATGACATTTGCGCACGAAACTGATGCAATCCCATTCCATAGTAAGCCAATAATAACCTGCTCGGAGGATCTTCTTTGCCAATATATGTCCACTCATATGAGGTCCGCAAACTCCCGCATGTACCTCAGACATGATAACTGTAGCCTGTTTGGCATCTATGCATCTCAATAACCCAAGATCTGGAGTTCTCTTGTACAACACTCCTCCACTGAAGAAAAATCCGCTTGCCAAGCGTCGAATTGCTCTCTTTTGATCCCCTGTAGCTTGTGTCGGGTATACTCCCATCCGGAGATATTCTTTTATATCATGGAACCATGGCTCACCATCAAACTCTTCCTCCACCACATTACAGTAGGCATGCTGATCTCGAACCTGAATCTGTAACGGATCCACGTAAGCCTTGTCCGGGTGATGCAACATCGACGCCAAAGTGGCCAAAGCGTCGGCAACCTCATTGTGCATCCTTGGAATGTGTTTGAAATCTATTGATTGAAACCGCTGACGAAGTTCATGCAAACACTGCCGGTATGGTATGAGCTTCAAATCTCGTGTTTCCCACTCCCCCTGAATCTGGTGTACAAGAAGATCCGAGTCACCCATGACCAAGATTTCCTGGACACCCATGTCTATGGCCAACCTCAATCCCAGGATACATGCTTCGTACTCAGCCATGTTGTTGGTGCAATAGAAACGAAGTTGAGCAGTGACGGGGTAATGTTGCCCTGTTTCAGAAATCAGTACTGCTCCTATTCCGACACCCTTGGCATTGGCAGCTCCATCAAAGAAAAGTTTCCATCCAGGATTCTCGACCTGTCCTAATCCTTCAACATGCATTATCTCCTCGTCTGGGAAGTATGTTTTCAAAGGCTCATATTCATCATCAACGGGATCTCAGCTAGATGATCAGCCAGCGCTTGGGCTTTCATTGCAGTCCGAGTCACGTAGACAATATCAAACTCCGTAAGCAGGATTTGCCATTTCGCCAGCCTCCCTGTGGGCATGGGCTTTTGAAAAATATACTTCAATGGGTCCAACCGAGAGATGAGATAGGTAGTATATGCTGACAAGTAATGTTTCAACTTTTGCGCTACCTAGGTTAAAGCGCAACACGTCCTCTCGAGTTGAGTGTATTTTACCTCATATGATGTGAACTTCTTGCTGAGGTAGTAAATCGCCTGCTCTTTCCTTCCTGTGATGTCATGCTGCCCCAGTACACAACCAAAAGAATTGTCCAACACAGTCAGGTAAAGGATCAAAGGCCTTCCTGGCTCTGGCGGGACCAACGCAGGTGGACTAGCCAAATACTTCTT